>NW_027361788.1:27265000-27402500 GCF_039654945.1 Dendrobates tinctorius | reverse complement strand
ACAGAAACAGAACACAGTATGACAAACGTGCATAAATACTCTGTTGTAAAATATATGTAACTGTAAGTAGCAAGTGCTAGTAAAAGATGTTAACAAAACCAGGGTATTTTGTTGATACTTTTTTTGCAAAAAAATGTATGCTAAGCCACTCCGCCGCATCAAGGCATACCCTTCTCGGAGCAGTCCTATCTAATATATTTAAAAACCTGAACATGTGAATAATACCTTCATGAGCAGGGTTCAGAAAGGTGCTGCCCGGTATGGGCTCGCTGGGCAAAATGGCTTTTTATGCATGTCCCAAAAGAGAGAGGCGGGGATCTCCCAAAGCTTGCATAAGCAAGAAATCAATAGATTCAGAACACATGACACATGCACAAAAACTGAACGGGTCAATAAGACCCTGTTCACACCACCCAAGAACTATAGTATTCTATAGTATTCTATAATGCTGTAGATAAGCCCCCGATCTGACCTGCAAGATAAGAAAAATGAGTTTTATTATATTTACCCGGGGGGCTATCCGGTGCGGTCCGGTTTGATGGGTGTCGCAGGTCCAGCGCCTCCCATCTTCTCGCAACGGTGCCCTCCTGCTTTCTTCATGGCTCCTGACATTGTGCTCCTGTGCAGGCGTACTTCTCTGCCTTGTTGAGGGCAGAGCAAATTCCTGCAGTGCGCAGGTGCTGGGTCTCTCTGACCTTTCCTGGCACCTGCGCACTGCAGTACATTACTCTGCGCAACTTTTGTTTCTTATCTTGCAGGATTGAGGGCTTATCTACAGCATTATAGAATGCTGTAGATAAGCCCTGAAAGGCAGTGGTCGCATCTTATAGCGGCCACAACAGCTGACAGGTCCGCTTTAATGTTGCAGATTTTCTGCACCATTTCTGCACCCTATTAGGTTACTTGCATTTTTTTATTGCGTTTTTTTTTAGTGCCTTTTTTTTTGTCTTTTTGGTATGTCAAGTTTTAAATAAAGCTGCTTTATTATTAATATTTCCTGGTATTTGGCTTTGACTAAACAATATTGATACAATCATGTGTGGTTTACATACAGTTTTAGGCCTCTTTCACACATCAGTATTTTTGATTAGTATTTCATCAGTATTTGTATGCCAAAACCAGGAGTGCCTCCAAAGTAAGGAACAGGAGTCAGTCTTTCAATTATATTTTTTCTCGGAAAGTTCCATTCCTGGCTTTGGCATACAAACACGGATGCAAAATACTGACCAAATACTGACGTGTGAATGAGCCTTTAGTGCGTATCCACAGCAGAATTGCACTAAAAGCACATACACATGTTTTGCCTGTAGATATGGGGAAAATCCGCACCTAAAATTCAGCATGCCTTCAAGAAAAATTGACATGCTGTGCATTTCAAACACAGAGCAGGCAGTTACGCGGAGTAAAAATACATTTTAAAAAATCATGGTGGACATGAGATTGATATAAATCCCATCCACTTTGCTGTTACTGTAAGACACTGTGTTTTCGGTTCGGCAAAAATATGCAGTGTCAAAATCTTATTGTGAGAACCTAACCTTATACTTCAAACAATATAGTATATCTTTTTGTGAAAACTGAATGAAAACTGAAAAGCTCTTGTGCACACTGATAAAGTTTAGTGTTGAAAAAATAAAGTCCTATTATATAGAAATAGGTTTTGGCACAAAAAACACAGCAAAACATGATACCTGCGTTTTTTTGTGCATTTTTTTCATCACCCATGCATTTCAATAGGTGAAAAACGCTGAAGTGACATGCTCCATTGTGCAAAAAAACATGCAAAGCTCTAAATTCTGATGACAAAAACCAAGGTGAGATTGCATGAGATTTCTGAAATCTAATAGAACATTTGCACAAAAAATGCATTAAAAAAAGCATCTAAAGCGCCAAGTGTAAACTTAAGCCTGACTCTTTGCATTGCAGATATTGTACAGTGAACATCTGCAGCATAAATTAACATTTAGCAAATCCGTGGACCTAGTCAATTTCCATTGCAGATTTTCTCTGCAGGATATACATTAGATTTAATAAAATCTCATTCACCATGCTGGTACTGTAGCACGCTGTAGATTTTGGACAGAATATCTGTAGCAAATCTGACCCTGAACCACACATGCAAGCCAAACTCAGAAGTGAATTCATCTGTAAGAAGTACACAAACTTCCTTTATATTCCCATTCTCTTTGAATGCAACAAAAACTGCATATTAAAGCTACATATTTTTATACATATTTGTTACATTTGTAACAGTGGATAGTTTGGAACATATAATAATAGTGCTTCAACAATAAAATATTTTGATAAAAACATTCATATTGGCCACAATGTGTAAAGTAATAAGTCTCGATTTTCTTCCACTATTGCAGTGAATGTTTTACTGACTTTTTCCAGTAGTTTCTGTGAGCAGCATGTGCAGAGAAAGTGTGAACTACATCCTGTGATGAAGGTCTGCATATCCTACAGCCTAGCTGCAGGGGACAGGGTGTTGTAAATGGAAGGGGGTTGGAAAATGTCCCTCTTGTATATCAGATGAGACTTGCACATTGAAGGCTATGGGTGCGCAAAAAGAAATTCGGATCTCATACGAAACATTCATGCTGCATCTGATTTTTACAGATCTGTTGTAATTATTAACATAGGAAACTGTATTTACAACCCCTGGCAAAAATTATGAAATCACCGGCTTTGGATAATGTTCATTTAGTTGTTTACATTTAGCAAAATTTCTTTTCATGGGTGTTGCGTCACTTTTCCAGATCATTTGTGCTACCAGTAATGTGGACACCCCTATATTTCTGATAACAGATGGTGGACCTGAGTGGGGACTTGTTTTGTTTAGTGGGTTGAGTAGAAGATTGTATTGGTGGCATTTTGGGGTACAGAACATTTTGGATCATTTCATTTTTATCCAGCGCTCTATGCTGAGCACTTACATTGGGGTTTCAGTCTAAATCTAATGAGGCTGCAGAGTTACTCTAAACTCTGTGTGCCTTCTGTTTGGCGGTATCAGTTTTTAAGACGTACACAAGTGTGGCCCTACCTTGTTTTTTTGCATGCTTAAAAAGACGGGCATGGCCGGATCGTAGGACCAATGGCATCCGCAGTGTCTACATCTGCCACATTATAGGGAATCTTCAGCTGGGAGTTTCATCTGAATCACGTATTTCAGAGATTTACACAGAAACCCAGATGTAAGCGCTCAGCGTAGAGCGCAGGATAAATGTGATCCAAGCCTTACTGTTATCTTTGGGAGGCAGAATTAACAAATCAACAGCAGGTGAAGAATTGGTTTTATTTTATTTTTTTACGCCATTCCTCATGCGGTATAAGTGACTAGATGACTTTACTCTTCAGGTCGGGTATTACTTTTTTTTAATGCCATTCACCATGTGGTAAAATTGATAAGGCAGTTTTATTCTTCTTGGTCAGTACATTTACAGCGATATCACAATTAAATAATTTTTTTATGTTTTGTCGCATCTACACAATAAAAATGTAATTGGTTGTTAAAGGGTTAAAATAGTGCAAATAGTCCGGATCTCAATCCAATTGAAAATCTTTGGTGGGAGTTGAAGAAAATAGTCCATGAGTATGCTGATACCTGATATGTGAGGGGAACCACTGTTTCGGCGCATGGCAGAGCTCAGAAGGGAAGGAGCGCCGTTTACTTTTTCAATGCAAAATTGCCTGGAATTCAGATCGGGCGCCATGTCACGTTTGGAGAGCCCCTGATATGCCTAAACAGTGGAAACCCCCCACAAGTGACCCCATTTTGGAAACTTGACCCCCCCCAAGGAACTTATCTAGATGTGTGGTGAGAACTTTGAACCTCCCAGGCTTCACAGAAGTTTATAACGTACAGTCGCAATATTAAAAAATCACATTTTTTCCACAAAAATGATCTTTTCACCCCCAATTGTTATTTTCCCAAGGGTAACAGGACCCTAAAAGTTAATGTGCAATTTATCCTGAGTACGCTGATACCCCACATGTGGGGTAAACCACTATTTGGGCGCATGACAGAGCTCGGAAGGGAAGCAATGCCATTTGACTTTTTTGGCTGGAATTGGGATTGGACGCCATGCCGCGTTTGGAAAGCCCCTGATGTGCCTACACAGTGGAAAGCCCCCACAAGTGACACCATTTTGGAAACTAGACCCCCCAAGGAACTTATCTAGATGGGTGGTGAGCACTTTGAACCCCCAAGGGCTTCACAGAAGTTTATAATGCTCGGGCGTGAAAATGAAAAAATCATATTTTTTCCACAAACATAATCTTTTAGTCCCCAATTTTTTCATTTTCCCAAGGGTAACAGGAGAAATTGGACCCCAAAAGTTGTTGTCCAATTTGTCCTGAGTATGCTGATACCCCATATGTGGGAGAAAACTACTGTATGGGTACACGTCGGGACTTGGAAGGGAAGTAGTGACGTTTTGGAGTGCAGACTTTGATGGAATGGTCTGCGGGTGTCATGTTGCCTTTGGAGAGCCCCTGATGTACCTAAACAGTGGAAACCCCCCACAAGTGACCCCATTTTGGAAACTAGACTCCCTAAGGAACATATCTAGATGTGTGGTGAGCACTTTGAACCCCCCAGTGCTTCACAGAAGTTTATAACGCCCGGGCGTGAAAATAAAAAAATCATATTTTTTTTCCACAAAAATGATATTTTTGCCCCCAATTTTTTATTTTCCTGAGGGTAACAGGAGAAATTGGACCCCAAAAGTTGTTTCGCAATTTGTCCTGAGTAGGCTGATACCCCATATGTGGGGGTAAAACACTGTTTGGGCGCATGGCAGAGCTTGGAAGGGAAGGAGCACCATTTGACTTTTTCAACGCAGAATTGGCTGGAATTGAGATCAGACGCCATGTTGCGTTTGGAGAGCACCTGATGTGCCCAAACAGTGGAAACCCGCCAATTCTAACCACCCTAACCCCAACACACCCCTAACCCTAATCTCAGCCCTAACCCTAGCCCTAACCCTAGCCCTAATGGGAAAATGGAAATAAATACATTTTTTTTAATTTTATTATTTTTCCCTAACTAAGGGGGTGATAAAGGGGGGTATGATTTACTATTTATGGCGGTTTTTATGTTTGCCAGCTGTCATACGCTAAAAGACGCTTTTTATTGTAAAAATAGTTTATGCATCACCACATATTGAGAGCTATAATTTTTCCATATTTTGACCCACTGAGTCATGTGAGGTCTTATTTTTTGCGGGACGAGTTGACGTTTTTATTAGTACCATTTTCGGACACATGACACTTTTTGATCGCTTTTTATCCTGATTTTTGGGACGCAGAATGAACAAAAACCAGCATTTCATGAATTTCTTTTGGGGGGGGTGCGTTTACTCCGTTCCGCGTGCGGTAAAAATGATAAAGCGGTTTTATTCTTCGGGTCAGTACGATTACAGCGATACCTCATTTATGTCTTTTTTTAATGTTTTGGCGCTTTCATGCAATGAAAACAATTTTATATAAAAAAATAATTATTTTTGCATCGCTTTATTCTGCGAGCTATAACTTTTTAATTTTTTCACTGATGACGCTGTGTGGTGGCACGTTTATTGCGGGACAAGATGACATTTTCAGCGGTACCATGGTTATTTATATCCGTCTTTTTGATCGCACGTTATTGCACTTTTTGTTCAGCGGTATGATAATAAATCATTAGTTTTTGCTTTTTTTTATTTTTTAAGGGGTATGCTAAAGGGGTTAACTAATGGGACAGTTTTATAGGGCAGGTCGTTACGGACGCAGCGATACTAAATATGTGTACTTTTATTGTTTTTTTTTTATTTCCAAAAGATTAATTTATGAGGGAATATTTTTTTTTTTTATAAATTATTTTTTACACTTTTTTAACTTTATTACACTGTCCTAGTGGGGACATCACTGTCATGTGTGAGATCGCTGATCTGACACATCACAGATCGCTGTGACAGATCAGCGATCTGACACAGGCACTGCAGCAGGCTTCCTCATGCCTGCGCTCTGCAGGGAAGGAGGCCCCCGCAGCAGCGCTGCACATTGCGCTGCTGCGGGGGGTCTCAGGGAAGCACGGAGGGAGCGCTCTCCCTGCCGATGCTTCCCTAAACCCACGGTACACTGCGATCGTGTTTGATCGCAGTGTGCCAGGGGTTAAGGTGCCAGGGGCGGTCCGTGACCGCCCCTGACATATAGTGCCAGGTGTCAACTGTGATAATCAGCTGACACCCGGCCGCGATCAGCGGCGCTCCCCCCGTGAGCACCGCTGATCGCTGTGACGTACTATCCCGTTCATGGGTATAGGGGCCCGGGTCCCATGGACGGGATAGTACATCAGATGTCAGGAAGGGTTTAAAAGTATTAGCCGGTGCAGGTTCATCTTTCTAATGTTTTTTAAAATATATGGAAGCCTTTTTTTCTGTATGCGGAAATTTCTGTAAGATATTGATGCTATATGCCTGGGGGAGCCCTGGTTTGCCCTGCAGTAAGGGATATTTTTTCCTTGTTTCTAGAGGTTTCTCTTTCTTCCTTTGTGTGGGTCAAATGCTGGGCTCTGTCTCCTTGGAAATCTCTTTTGTGGCTACGCTGATTGTTCCTACCTTGTGGGTTTAACTTGTTCCACAGGTGTAGCCACAGGACAGGTAATTCGTTCCTGGGAATTATGGTTCTTTATTTTTCTAAGTTAGCTATTTCTTTCTTTTTTTTTTCTTTCTTTTCTTTGTTGTCCTTGTCTTCCCCCTTCCCTCATGTTTTTCCCTATCCATCCATCCAGATGCAGCTTCTGCAGCAGGTGACGCAGGACACCCTGGAAAGGACAAAACTTTACTGTATACTAGAGGCATTGAGGGAGGTGACAATTTCTGGGTTCTTTGAATATGTAACTTAATCATACACCATGACACACTTAATGTCACTGAATGTTAGGGGCCTTGACTACCCTAGAAAAAGGAGGTTCACCCTTGAGGAACTGAAGTATCAGAGGGCCAACATAGTCTTCTTACAGGTGACTCATTATGATAAATCGGGCACTTTCAAGTTTGCCTTTAATTCCTTCCCTGTGTCCTATTCAGCTTTCAACAGTAATAAGAGAGGTGGAGTGGCAATTTTAATATCTGCACGTGAACAAGACACATATTGACCCTGGTGGTAGGTGTGTAGTTTGGGAGGCTTCTCTGAAGGGTGGGCCCATCATCTTATGCAACCTATATGCTCCAAATACTGGTCAGATCAGATTTTTGCATAAAGTATTTTCCCTGATTCAAAAACTTACAGAGGCAACCTTATTGGATGGAGATGATTTTAATGTCCCTTTTACAGAGGTTCTTGATAGGCAATCCGTCACTAATAAACCTCCATCACGAAACTTAATTATAGACTTCAGAAAATTAATTAGGACTAATTCCTTATTTGATTTATGGAGAATAGACCATCCTAGGGACAGGGCAGTCTCTTTTTACTCTCCCCCTCATCACACACATACCAGAATTGGATTTATTTTTTGAAAATGTATTGACCCTTAAGATGATGGTCGAGATGGTCCAAATTACCTGGTCTGACCACTCCCCGTTGTGTTGGACCTTAAATCCACTCAACTGTTTACTAGGCCTTGTCATTGGCGGTTGAACAAATTTCTAATTAAGGATCCAATTATCCGGAAGACCTTATTGGACCATCTCACCAACTTCTTCTGTTTGATGGAGGGGTCGGTTTCCTCTCCTTCAGTCTTATGGGAAGCTCACAAGGCCGTCATGAGGGGTTACTGTTTCAAAGAAGGTTCCAGACTTTAAAAAAAATGCTAAACTCAAATTAAAAAAACTAACCTCTCAACTAATCAAAGAGGAACGTAGGTTAGCTGCTTCATCCTCCTTGAGGGTTTTAAACAAGGTTGCGGGGATTAGAAACAAGATAAAAGATCTTTTGATGCGTAAAGTTGAAAAACAATTTCTTTATATAAAATAAAAATATTGCGAAAAAGGTAATAAAGCCCACATGCTAATGGCTAGATTACCGAAGGAGAGAACTTGGAACTCTCATCCCCAGGCCCCGAAAGGCGCTGATAGCACGATTCACTATAATCCAACCGAAATTTCAAAACTATTTTAGAATTTCTGTAGTAAATTGTATAATCTACAACAGTGTTCCCCAACTCCAGTCCTCAAGGCCCACCAACAGATCATGTTTTCAGGATTTCCTTAGTATTGCTCAGGTGATAATTGCTTCACCTGTGCAATGCAAAGGAAATCCTGAAAACATGATCTGTTGGTGGGCCTTGAGGAGTGGAGTTGGGGAACCCTGATCTACAAGACACTTTCCCCACAAATTGGGCTGATAGAAAGTTTTGCAATGTAATGTTTCTATCAAATTTAAATCTTCCAGTTCTCCCCACTGAAGCTTTGCTGTCTCTTAATCAGTCTTTGACTCAGGAGGAGATTGTGGATATTTTCAGGGATCCCCCTTTGGGCAAATTCCCGGGACCAGATGGGCTGACATAATTATATTATAAAACCTTTGCAGAGGAGCTTTCTCCCCATATGGTTAAGCTGTTTAACTCCTTTTGGAGGGCTCTACCATTCCAGACACGCTATCGCATTCTTATTTAATTCTCAGCACAAAGATCCCTTGGACTGTTCAAATTATTGTCCAATTGCGTTGCTAAACTCTGATCTGAAAATTTTCACCCATATACTGGCCTATTAATAGACTTTGTTATTGGTTACCTCAACTTATTAACAAGGATCAAGTGGGATTTCTCCCAAATCGACGGGGGGGGGGAATAATACCAGACAGGTAATAGATTTGAAAGATGTTGTCAACAGAAATAATCTACAGTCCCTTATATTGAGCCTACATGCGGAAAAGGCATTTGACCACCTAAATTGGTCCTTTTTGTTTGAGACCTTGAAGATTTTTGTCCCTTCTTGACAGCCATAGGGGCACTGTACAGTTCCCCCTTGGCCTCAGTTATGTTAAACTTCCACACCTCTCCCAGCCAGAGATGCTTCCCTATCCCCTCTTATTATATGTTGTGTGTAGTGAAATACGTATACATATGGATGTATGACCAGCAGTAAATTAGCATCTGTCCTTACACTACAGCTCTCCACACAGGTCATGACCTATGTATCTTGAGAAGGCAGTCTCCTGTCTCCAATCTCTCCAGGGGGCTTTACTGAGACCCACAAAGTGGAAACATTTCACACCTTCTAGTGTCTTTGTTGGAGAGAAGCCAATTGCAGCATGACTCTATCTATCTATGAGAAAGGTTACACAGAGTTTCAGAGAAAAAAATAATGTATTCATTGGTAAACTAACCATGGTCCAGTCACAAACCAGCAATTATAATATTAACATGAGAGGCTGGTCTAGAAACCTGATCCCTAAGTAAATCTATAAATTAGACCTACACACAAAGAAAAAGGGTTCACATGTGAGGGCAGCATGGACAGCTGATGTGCTCCATTTCATATTTCCCTCTCCCTCAGGGACAGAGTACCAGACTGCAAAGTTCGATATTTCTGTAAGTTTTCTCCCTTTTATTTTATCACTGTTTTTGCATATTTTGTATGTCACTTTTTACTTTCATTTTTTTATCCATTTTATTGTAAGCACTGTACCTTTTCTATTAAAGCTTAAAACTTTAATAAGTCTGAACCTTGTTGCTCTAAAGAATCCATAGCCTTAGAGTGTGTGCTCCTGGTGATTGGCACATAGTAGTAGTAGTAGTAGTAGTATTTTCGGGACACATCGTCCGTGTGTTCGGTAAGTGGTGGCAGTGTGTTATGAAACAGGTGTGTGGTTTGTGTCAGAGTGTGATTTATGCTCCCACTGCCGCATAGGACAGAGCTTGAATGCTGGACTAAGTGAGAGGAGATGGATTAACCCTTGCAGGTGCAACCCCAAGTCACATGCTGAGAAGCGGGTATGTGAAAAATTGGTGGAAGCGGTGGGATATACGAATATATCCTCCCTTGTAGTTCATGACAAATTGGTGGCAGAGCAGTGATAGAATTTATTTCTATTAGAGCATTAGTGCATGGTGTAAGCAATTATTCCCTGTACTAAAAAATTGGTATCCTTGCGAGGAGTGCACCAGTTCTACTAGGTTCAACTCTGCTTATTTGGCCATACTTGCAAACAGTTTCTCTTCCCCGTTTTTCTTTTCTATCTTTTATTTGGCAAAAGCTGTTCATTGGCATGGCAGCCCAGTACAAGAAGCAGAGCAAAGAGGCTCTGACAGGCCTCTGTGAGCAGAGAGGAATAGAGACAGTCGACAAATCCAAGGAACTGCTGATACGTGCCTTGGTCGAGCAGGACATAGAGCAAAATAGTGAAACATATGGCCAAGGAGAGAGTCCACCTCAGAGAGACCCAGAAATGCCTGCTTTTGCACTGGATATACCTTCTGGAGGTTCCAGCAATGCCAGTGCTGAGGAGCCTATGGATTCTACTTTACACATGGACTTACAACAGCTGGGAACAAGTGATCCTAATCTGTGTATGCAGCTTATTCTACAGTACCTACAGGCTGCTGCTGCAGAACGCCAGGCTGAGAGAGAGGCTGCTGTTGCAGAACGCTGGGACCGGGCCGAGAGAGAGGCTGCAGAACGCCGGGAGGAGAGAGCTTTTAAGCTTCAGCAATACAAAGTCCAGAAATAGAAGGCGAGCACCATCACAATTAGTCCACACATCCGAACCATCATACGTGTATAAAAGACGCAGCCGGCAATACAACTGTTTTACCCTTAGGTGCATATTCATGGAAAATAAGCTAATCCATATAGCAAAAAATAGTAGAAAAGAGCAGCACTCACCGGGTAGTGTAGTTAAGGCTTTATTATAAAAGCATATCAGCGGGAGAACGGGTGCAAAAAGGAGATAGCAACAACGATCGTTTCGCGTTACAAAGGCGCTTCCACAGGTTTCCAGCTTCAGATGGCTCAAATAGAAAGGGGTAACAGCCCAGAGCTGACCCCCTTCCAGGACATAAATCCGAGGACACCACTTTTGGAAAACTTCCCTGTGATGGAGAAGAATACGAACTTAGATACTTTCCTTCGGGGGTTCGAGAAAACCTGCAGGCAATACCATCTACCCTGTGAGCAGTGGACGCAGTATTTAACCCCAGAGTTGAGAGGCAAAGCCCTGGAAGTTTTTGATGGCCTCCCACCAGAGCAAGATGGGAACTATGAGGCAATGAAAGAGGCCCTGATCAGGAAATACAAACTAACCCCAGAAGTGTATCGGAGAAAGTTCTGGAATCTACAATGTGGTTCAACGGACAGCTAAGCGGATGTCATGAGCACCTTGCGGACCACATGCCACTAATGATCAGGGGACTTTCTGTTAACAGTTTTGAGGACTTAATGGAATTTATGGTCAAGGATCAATTTCTTCATATGGCTGCAAAGATTGCTGACTGCTATGTGGCTAACAGGATGCCTGAGGTGCGGAAGCCATGTGTTCGGTGAGTGGTGGCAGTGTGTATGAAACGGGGTGTTTGGTCTGTGTCGGGGTGTGATTTATGCTCCCACTGCAGCATAAGACAGAGGTTGAACGCTGAACTGAGTGAGAGGAGATAGATTAAACCTTGCAGGCGCAACCCCAAGTCACGTGCTGAGAAGCGGGTATGTGACAAATTGGTGGCAGCGGTGGAATAAACGAATATATCCTCCCTTGTAGTTCGTGACATCGTTTATAGAGCCGCTAGCGGCAATGATAAGCCAAAGTCCTAACATATCAGGAGTTGAGGTCAGGAACAAAATATGTAAGATTTATTTGTTTGTGGATGACATCCTTTTAACCCTAACTTAACTCCATATTGTACTACCTAACCTTATAGAGGATTTAAAAAAGTATGGGGATCTATCGGGTATAAATTGAATACTTCTAAACAAGAAGCCCTGCCATTAAATATTCCTCCTGATGTATTAGATCATCTAAAGCTAAACCTCAAATTTACATGGAAGTCCGAGGCCATTAAATACCTTGAGGTTAACTTGTCTTCTTCCTGCAGTAATCTATATAGTACCAACTTTCCGCCACTTTTGAGTGAATTAAGTAAACTGATGGACAAGTGGAAACCATTCTCGTTCTCATTAATAGGTCGTATTACTTCAATGAAAATATTAACATAGTAGCATAGTTAGTAAGGCCGAAAAAAGACATTTGTCCATCCAGTTGAGCCTATATTCTGTCAGAATAAATCCCCAGATCTATGTCTTTCTAAGAACCTAATAACTGTAAGATACAATATTGTTACTATCCAGGAAGTCATCCAGGCCTCTCTTGAACCCCTCGACTGAGTTCGTCATCACCACCTCCTCAGGCAAGGAATTCCACATTCTCACTGCCCTAACAGTAAAGAATCCTCTTCTATGCTGGTGGACAAACCTTCTCTCCTCCAGATGCAGAGAATGCCCTCTTGTGACCGTCACATTCCTTGGTATAAACAGATCCTCGGAGAGATATTTGTATTGCCCCCTTATATACAGTGGGGAAAAAAAGTATTTAGTCAGTCAGCAATAGTGCAAGTTCCACCACTTAAAAAGATGAGAGGCATCTGTAATTTACATCATAGGTAGACCTCAACTATGGGAGACAAACTGAGAAAAAAAAATCCAGAAAATCACATTGTCTGTTTTTTTTTTCATTTTATTTGCATATTATGGTGGAAAATAAGTATTTGGTCAGAAACAAAATTTCATCTCAATACTTTGTGATATATCCTTTGTTGGCAATGACAGAGGTCAAACGTTTTCTGTAAGTCTTCACAAGGTTGCCACACACTGTTGTTGGTATGTTGGCCCATTCCTCCATGCAGATCTCCTCTAGAGCAGTGATGTTTTTGGCTTTTCGCTTGGCAACACGGACTTTCAACTCCCTCCAAAGGTTTTCTATAGGGTTGAGATCTGGAGACTGGCTAGGCCACTCCAGGACCTTGAAATGCTTCTTACGAAGCCACTCCTTCGTTGCCCTGGCGGTGTGCTTTGGATCATTGTCATGTTGAAAGACCCAGCCACGTTTCATCTTCAATGCCCTTGCTGATGGAAGGAGGTTTGCACTCAAAATCTCACGATACATGGCCCCATTCATTCTTTCATGTACCCGGATCAGTCATCCTGGCCCCTTTGCAGAGAAACAGCCCCAAAGCATGATGTTTCCACCACCATGCTTTACAGTAGGTATGGTGTTTGATGGATGCAGCTCAGTATTCTTTTTCCTCCAAACACGACAAGTTGTGTTTCTACCAAACAGTTCCAGTTTGGTTTCATCAGACCATAGGACATTCTCCCAAAACTCCTCTGGATCATCCAAATGCTCTCTAGCAAACTTCAGACGGGCCCGGACATGTACAGGCTTAAGCAGTGGGACACGTCTGGCACTGCAGGATCTGAGTCCATGGTGGCGTAGTGTGTTACTTATGGTAGACCTTGTTACATTGGTCCAAGCTCTCTGCAGTTCATTCACTAGGTCCCCCCGTGTGGTTCTGGGATTTTTGCTCACCGTTCTTGTGATCATTCTGACCCCACGGGGTGGGATTTTGCGTGGAGCACCAGATCGAGGGAGATTATCAGTGGTCTTGTATGTCTTCCATTTTCTAATTATTGCTCCCACAGTTGATTTCTTCACTCCAAGCTGGTTGGCTATTGCAGATTCAGTCTTCCCAGCCTAGTGCAGGGCTACAATTTTGTTTCTGGTGTCCTTTGACAGCTCTTTGGTCTTCACCATAGTGGAGTTTGGAGTCAGACTGTTTGAGGGTGTGCACAGGTGTCTTTTTATACTGATAACAAGTTTAAACAGGTGCCATTACTACAGGTAATGAGTGGAGAAAAGAGGAGACTCTTAAAGAAGAAGTTACAGGTCTGTGAGAGCCAGAAATCTTCATTGCTTGTTTCTGACCAAATACTTATTTTCCACCATAATATGCAAATAAAATGAAAAAAAAACAGACAATGTGATTTTCTGGATTTTTTTTTCTCAGTTTGTCTCCCATAGTTGAGGTCTACCTATGATGTAAATTACAGATGCCTCTCATCTTTTTAAGTGGTGGAACTTGCACTATTGCTGACTGACTAAATACTTTTTTTCCCCACTGTACTTATACATTGTTATTAGATCGCCCCTCAGTCGTCTTTTCTCTAGCCTAAACAATCCCAACTTTGTTAACCTCTCTGGGTATTGTCGTTCCCCTATCCCCTTTATTAATTTTGTTGCCCTTCTTTGTACTCACTCTAGTTCCATTATATCCTTTCTGAGCATCGATGCCCAAAACTGTACACAGTACTCCGTGTGCGGTCTAACCAGGGATTTGTACAGAAGCAGTATATTGCTCTCGTCATGTGTATCCAGACCTCTTTTAATGCACCTCATGATCCTGTTTGTCTTGGCAGTCACTGCCTGTCACTGGCTGCTACAGGTAAGTTTACCATTAACTAGGATCCCCAAGTCCTTCTCTATGTCAGATTTACCCAGTGGTTTCCCGTTCAGTGTGTAATGGTGATATTGATTCCTTCTTCCCATGTATATAACCTTACATTTATCATTGTTAAACCGCATCTGCCACCTTTTGGCCCAAGTTTCCAACTTATCCAGATCATCTGTAGCAGAATACTATCTTCTCTTGTATGGACTGCTTTACATAGTTTTGTATCAGCTGCAAATATCGATATTTTACTGTGTAAACCTTCTACCAGATCGTTAATAAATAAGTTGAAGAGAATAGGTCCCAACACCGACCCTTGCGGTACCACACTGGTCACAACGACTCAGTTAGAGAATATACCAATTATAACCACCCTCTGGTTTCTATCACTAAGCCAGTTACTTACCCATTTACACACATTTTCCCCCAGACCCAGCATTCTAATTTTGTGTACCAACCTCTTGTGTGACACGGTATCAAACGCTTTGGAAAAGTCAAGATATACCACGTCCAATGACTCACCTTGGTCCAGTCTATAGCTTAATGGCCCCGTTACATATAACAATGTCCCAGCGATCCCACCAACGATCCGACATGGATGGGATCGCTGGGACATCGTTAAGCTGATCGCTGGTGAGCTGTCACATAGACAGCCCCTCCAGCGACCAGGACCAGCGAGCAAGCTGGTTTCCAATATAAACAGCGGGTATCCAAGAGCCGCGCGGCTCTTAGATACCCGCTGTTTACATTGGAGTCCAGCGTCGCTGATCGCTGGTCTCTCGCTGCCACACGCAGCGATGCACGCTGGCCAGTGGGAGACCAACGATCAAAAAACGGCCCAGGACGATGGAGAGCGATCAGCGATACCCGGCAGGGGTGCCGGTCGCTGATCCCCGTCACACACAGCGATATCGCTGTGGCATCACAAAATCGGCGATCTCGCTGGCAATATCGCTGTGTGTGATGGGGGCCTTAACTTTTCATAAAAGCTGATTAGATTGGTTTAACAGGAGCTATTCCTCATAAACCCATGCTGATATGGAGTTAAACAGTTAATCTAATTGAGATAATGCAGAATAACATCCCTCAGAAACTCTTCAAATATTTTACCAACCATAAAGTTTAGACTTACTGGCCTATAATTCCGAGGTTCACTTTTAGAGCCCTTTTTGAATATTGGTACCACATTTGCTATGCGCCAGTCCTGTGGAACAGACCCCGTCGCTATAGAGTTCCTAAATATAAGAAATAATGGCTTGTCTATTACATTACTTAGTTCTCTTAGTACTCGTGGGTGTATGCCATCCGGACCCGGAGATTTATCTATTTTAATCTTATTTAGCCGGTTTCGCACCTCTTCTTGGGTTAGATTGGTGACCCTTAATATATGGTTTTCTTTTTCTCTCGGAATTTCACTTAGCATTTTATTTTCCACAGTGAATGCCGTGGAGAAGAAGGTGTTAAATATATTAGCTTTTTCCTCTTCATCTGCAACCATTCTTTCCTCCAACTAAGGGTCCTATACTTTCACTCATGATTCTTTTACTATTGATATAGTTGAAGAACAGTTTGGGATTAGTTTTAGGCTATGTGCCCACGTATGCAGAAAATTTCTGCATGAAAACCGGACTCCTTCCCAGAAAACGCGAGTTTTTTCCTCGTGTTTTCTGATAGAGAATAGCTAAAAACGCGGACTTTTCCGCAAAATTAATGAGCATGCTGCGTTTTTTACTGCGATGCGTTTTTTTCGTGGAAAAAAAACATCAATATGCACAAAGTGCAGAATGAATTAAAATGAATGGGATGCTTCTTTTAAGCAATTTTTAAGCGTTTTTGCCGGTAAAACGCTTACATGGGCACACAGCCTTACTCTCCTTAGCAATGTGCTTCTCTGTTTCCTTTTTGGTAGCTTTAATTAGGTTTTTAGATAAAGTATTTTTCTCCCTATAGTTTTTTTAGAGCTTCAATGCTGCCATCCTGCTTTAGTAGTTTAAATGCTTTCTTTTTACTGTTAATTGCCCCTCTTACTTCTTTGTTTAGCCACATTGGGTTTTTCCTATTTCTTGTCCCACAAGGTATAAACCGCTTACATTGCCTATTTAGGATGTTCTTAAACATTTCCCATGTATTATCTGTATTCTTATTTCTGAGGACATTGTCCCAGTCAACCAGATTAAGGGCATCTCTAAGCTGGTCAAACTTTGCCTTCCTAAAGTTTAGTGTTTTTGTGACTCCCTGACAAGTCCCCCTAGCGAAAGACAAGTGAAACTGTACAATATTGTGGTCACTATTTCCTAGATGCCCAACGACCTGCAGATTTGTTCTGTCAGGTCTATTAGATAGCATTAGGTCTAAAAGTGCTGCTCCTCTGGCTTGATTCTGCACCAATTGTGAAAGATAATTTTTCTTGGTTATTAGCAGAAACCTGTTGCCTTCCTTTATGGGTTTCACAGGTCTCTGTTTCCCAGTTAAAATCCAGGTAGTTAAAGTTCCCCATAACAAGAACCTCATTATTGGTTGCAGCTTCATCTATCTGCCTTAGGCCTCTTTCACACATCAGTTTTTGGCCATCAGTCGCAATCCGTAAATTTGTAAAATAAACTGATCCGCGACTGATGCCGCTGGATCCGTTTTTTTCTCCTAGACTTGTATTAGATTGCGACGGATGGCCTCACGTTTCATCTGTTGTTTGCCAGATCCGTCGGAAATTCTCTGTCTGGCAGCCGGACACGACGCACAAAGCAACGTTTTTTGTCTCCGTCAAAAAGTCGGGCAGCGACGGATCCGTCGCCGTCCGTCCTCTGCTAGATTGGACGCCTATGGGCGACGGATCCGTAGTAGTCCGTCAAATGACAGGACTACTACGCCGACCCCCTGACAGGAAATGACAGGAAACGGATTCCGTTTTTTTAGCTGAGCATGCTCAGTTTACCTCTGGTCACTGGTGTCAGCTGATGGGACAACTGATCCCATCATCTGACACCTACTACCACTAATTGCAGTGAAAACAGGAGTGGCGGATAGGAGTATTCATCTGCCGCTCCTGCGCTAAATATAAATAAACAATAAAAATAAAAAAACAGAGTGGGTCTCCCCCTATTTGCGATAACCATCCAGATGAAACTCACAGCTGGGGGCTGCAACCCTCAGCTGTCAGCTGCAGCAAGGCTAGTTATCAAGAATACAGGGGTTCCCACGCTTTTTTAAAAATTATTTAAATAAATAATTTTAAAAAATAGCGTGGAGTTCCCCCATTTTTGACAACCAGCCTTTCTAATGCAGACAACTGGGGGCTGGTATTCTCAGGCTGGTAAGGGGCCATTGATCTTGGCCCCTGCAGCATAAAAATAGCAGCCCGCAGCTGCCCAAAAAAGACGCATCTATTAGGTGCACCAAGTCTGGCGCTTTGCCTGTCTCTTCCCACTTGCCCTGTAGCAGTGGCAAATGGGGTAATAAGGGGTTAATGTCACCTTGCTATTGTAAGGTGACATTAAGCCCAGGTTAGTAATGGAGAGGTGTCAATAAGACACCTATCCATTACTAATCCTAGAGTTAATCCAATCAAAGCCCTCGATCTCCTGAAAGAAATAAAAAATAAAAAACAACAATATACCCATATCTGTCCGGCAAACAGTCAGGTCCCACAGCGTAATCCATATCTGGGGGTAAATACTTTACAACCGGGAGCTGTGCTAATGCGACCACCCCGGCTGTAAAGCACTGAGGAAAGAGATGCTGGGAGCGGAGGTTCAGTGACTAGCGTGACATCACTGAAGCTCCGCCCCTCACAGTCTGACCTGGAGTGAACTCTGAAGCATGGGAAAATCCAAGGGAAGAGGTTACCGCAGGTAATGTATCTATTATATTCTTTCTATCTACCGTATATACTCGCGTATAAGCTGAAATTTTCAGCCCTTTTTTTGGGCTGAAAGTCCCCCTCTTGGCTTATATGCGAGTCATATACAGGGGGTCGGCGGGGGAGGGGGAGCAAAGGTCCCAGATCATACTTACCCCCTGACGTGTCTCTGCAGCCCCCCCGCTTCTCCCGTTCTCAGGCTCCTAACTTCAGCGGTCACATGGTACCGCTCATTAAAGTCATGAATATGCACATATTTATGTCTTTAATGAGCAGTACCACATGACCACTGAAGGAAGGAGCCTGAGACCGGGAGAAGCAGGGCTGCAGAGACCACACCAGGAGGGGGTAAGTATATGCAATATTCACCTGTCCCCGGTCCATCGCTGCGCGCTACTCTGTCCTCCGCGTCCTCTGGCTGTGATGTTCAGGTCAGAGGGCGCGGTGACATAGTTAGTGCACGCCACGCTCTCTGCTTGAACAGTCACTGACAGAGGGACCTGGGAAAAGAGAGAGAGCGGGCGCAACGATGGAGTGAGGACAGGTGAATATCGCTAGTACCGGGGTCCTGAGCCAGCTGCAACACCGGCACCTGTCCCCACCAGCTCAGGGCCCCAACACCTGGCCCCCAGCGAAGGAGAGGTGAGTATGTCATTTTTTTTTTATTTGCAGTAGCAGTGGCGGCAGCATATGAGAGCATAATCTATGGAGCATCTTATGGGGGAAGCATATGGGGGCATAATCTATGGAGCATCTTATGGGGCAGGATATGGGGGCATAATCTATGGAGCATCTTATGGGGCAGCATATAGGGGCATAATCTATGGAGCAGCATATGGGGCATAGTCTATGGAGAATTTTATGGGGCATAATCTATGGAGCATCTTATGGGGCAGCATATGGGGGCATAATCTATGGAGCATTTTATGGGGCAGCATATGGGGCATAATCTATGGAACATCTTATGGGGCCATTACCTTTATGGAGCATCTTATGGGGGCATAATCTATGGAGCATCTTATGGGGGCATAATCTGTGGAGCATTTTATGGGGGCATAATCTATGGAGCAATTTATGGGGTCATAATCTATGGAGTACCTTATGAGGGCATAATTTATGGAGCATTTTATGGGGCATAATCTATGGAGCATCTTATGGGGGCAGCATATGGGGGCATAATCTATGGAGCATCTTATGGGGAAGCATATGGGGGCATAATCTATGGAGCATTTTATGGGGCAACATATGGGGGCATAATCTGTGGAACATCTTATGGGGCAGCATATGGGGGCATAATGTATGGATCTGCATATGGGGCATAATCTATGGAGAATTTTATGGGGCATAATCTATGGAGCATCTTATGGAGCATTTTATGGGGCAGCATATGGGGCATAATCTATGGAGCATCTTATGAGGGCATAATCTATGGAGCATCTTATGGGGGCATAATCTATGGATCATCTTATGGGGCAGCATATGGGGGCATAATCTATGGAGCATTTTATGGGGGCATAATCTATGGAGAATTTTATGGGGCCATAACCTTTATGGAGTAGCATATGGGACATATTATTCTATGGAGCATATTATGAGGCTATTATTAAACTTTGTGCAGCATTATATGGGGTGTATTTTGTATGGAGCATCTTATTGGGCCCATCATGAACTGTATGGAGCATTATATGGGGCTTCTGATTCAATGTGGATATTCAAAAACATTTAACCTACTGATGTCTCAATTAATTTTACTTTTATTGGTATCTATTTTTAGTTTTGAAATTTATCAGCAGCTGCTGCATTTTCCACCCTAGGCTTATACGCGAGTCAATAAGTTTTCACAGTTTTTTGTGGCAAAATTAGGGGGGTTGGCTTAAACACGAGTATATGCGGTGTCTACACTGTGTGCAGAATTATTAGGCAAGTTGTATTTGAGAGGAATCTTTTTATTATTGAATAACAACTATGTTCTCAATCAACCCAAAAGACTAATAGATATCAAAGCTTAATATTTTTGGAAGTTGGAGTGGGTTTTTTTGGGGATTTGGCTATCTTAGGAGGATATCTGATTGTGCAGGTAACTATTACGGTGCAGAATTATTAGGCAACTTAGTAAAAACCAAATATATATACCCATCTCACTTGTTTATTTTCACCAGGTAAACCAATAGAGCAACACAAAATTTAGAAATAAACATTTCTGACATTCAAAAACAAAACAAAAAAAATCAGTGACCAATATAGCCACCTTTCTTTGCGATGATGCGATGACACTCAGAGGCTTCCATCCATAGATTCTGTAAGTTGCTTGATCTGTTTACGATCAACATTGCGCACCGCAGCCACCACAGACACTGTTCGGAGAGGTGTAATGTTTTCACTCCCTGTAGATCTCACATTTTATGAGGGACCACAGGTTCTCTATGGGATTCAGATCAGGTGAACAAGGGGGCCATGTCATTATTTTTTCTTTTTTTAGACCTTTACTGGCCAGCCACGCTGTGGAGTATTTGGATGCATGTGATGGAGCATTGTCCTGCATGAAAATCATGTTTTTCTTGAACGATACTGACTTCTTCCTGTTCCACTGCTTGAAGAAGGTGTCTTCCAGAAACTGCCAGTAGGTCTGGGAGTTGAGCTTCACTCCATCCTCAACAGAAAAGGTCCCACAAGTTCATCTTTGATAATACCAGCCCATACCAGTACCCCACCTCCACCTTGCTGGCGTCTGAGTCAGAGTGGAGTTCTCTGCCCTTTACTGATCCAGTCTTGGGCCCATCCATCTGGCCAATCAAGAGTCTCTCTCATTTCATCAGTCCATAAAAAATCAGTCTTAAGTGTCATGCCCGCTATGTCTGTTATGCCGCATGACCCCCGGAGCAGTGTGCATGCGCACCGAACTATCATGCCCGCCATGTCTGTTATGCCGCTTGACCCCTGGAGCAGTGTGCACGCGCACCAAACTATCATGCCCGTTATGTCTTATGCTGCAAGATCCCCGGAGCAGTGTGCACACGCACCTCGTGACTGTTGTGCTGCATGATGCCTGGAGCAGTATGCCCGCGCGCCTCATCTCATGGCTGCCCGACATTACCAGTGCGCATGTGTGCTTTATCTCATGGCTGCAGGCCGTTGCTGGGTGACCACCCGTCTCTGCTCTGCCTGCAGCGATCCTCTCTATGATCCTGGAGACCCTGACCATGTGACCTTTCCCATGGTCCAGCACAGTCTGACCCAGCTATCCTCTCTATGGTCTTGGAGGACTCTACCATGTGGTCCTCTCTATGGTCTTGGAGGACTCGACCATGTGATCCTCTCTATGATCCTGGAGGATCTGAACCGGAAGTCCTCCCCTGGTCCTGACCCGGAAGTGCAGGTGCTAATGCCCTATATCAGACCGCCCCTTCCTATGGTCGGGGCCTGAGTATCGTGTTGCTTCCCTGCATTGCTGCTTGGTCTGCTCGGTCGCTCCCTGTATTCTGTGCCCCTGCACTCTGCCCTGTAGTGTTTCTCTGCACACGCTCTGTGTTTGTACTCTGCCTCTCGTCCCGTGCCTTGTCTTGTCTTTTGTGCCATGTTTTGTCCTTGCTATGCTTTGCCTTGTAGTCCTTCATATGTTCTCTGCTTTTGCCTGTTTTTCTCCATGTCTTGTCTCTGCTATTCTTGGACTTGTAGTACTTCCTATGTTCTCTGCCTTTGCTTGTTTCGCCATGTCTGGTCTTTGCTATTCTGAGCCTTGTGGTACTTCTCTTGCTCCCTGTCTTTGCCTGGTTTTCCTTACTCTGCCCTCTGGTGCTCGCTAGCACATTCCATGTCTAGTCTCAAGGTTTTGCCTTAACCCGGCTCTGGGCTTCGGCCTACGCTCCGCTGCTAGACTCTGTCCTATGGTGCTCTTTAGCACATTTCCTGGCTAGTCTCAAGGTTCTCCCTTGACCCGGCTCTGGGCTTTGGCCTACGCTCCGCTGCTAGCCCTATACTCTCTCTGACCCGGCTCTGAGCTTCTGCCTACGTTCCGCTCCTTGTTCGGTACTTTGCCTAGCCTTGCCTTGCCTTGTTTCTTGACTTGCCTTGTTTCTTCACGTGCCCTTTGCACGTGCCTGGCCTTCCCTCGCCCGCCTGTTTGTGCCTCAGCCGTGCCACGCTATACGTGCCCGCCTGTCTGTGCCTCAGCTGTGCTCGTCGGCCAGTGACTAAGCTGTGTCTGCCTGTTGTGCTTCAGCCGTGCTCACCTCAGTCTTGCCTGCCGGTCTGAGCCTCAGACCGACCAGCTAGCCAGTGCCCCAGCCGTGCTCTGTGCTTCCTTGCACCCACGCTGCCCCTGCACTGTGCTTTGCATGCCCTCTTAGCACGCGCAGGCCCTAGTCTGCTCCTTGGCATACCTCCCCGTGCTTCTGTAAAAGTACGCGCAGGTCTTGCCATGTTCCCTGTTGTGCCCTCTTGCACGCACATGCCCCAGCTTGTACCCTGTCATGCCATCTTGCACGCACAGGCCCTAGCCTGAACCCTGGTGTGCCTCCTAGCACGCGCAGGCCCTTGCCTTAGCCTGAACCCTGACGTGTCTC
The DNA here is from genome assembly GCF_039654945.1 of Dendrobates tinctorius. Taxonomy (NCBI): domain Eukaryota; kingdom Metazoa; phylum Chordata; class Amphibia; order Anura; family Dendrobatidae; genus Dendrobates; species Dendrobates tinctorius. The sequence goes on along the minus strand of NW_027361788.1, from coordinate 27,379,663 downwards.
CTAGCACGCGCAGGCCCCTGACTTAAACCTGACTCTGGCGTGCCCTTCTGCACGAGCAGGACTATGCCTTGAACCCTGCCCCTGGCGTGTCCCTCGAAACGCGCAGGACCTCGCCTTGAACTCTGATCCTAGCGTTTCCCTAGCACGCCCCCTGCCTTGCACCTTACCTTGGACCCTGGAGTGCCCTAGCACGCACCCTGCCTTGAACCTGGAACTGTTATGAATGAGTCACCATAGGAGGCAAAAACAGAAATACTAGCTAAGTCCAGAAAACCAGAGAAGTTGGCAGCTATCGGATTGCAGACCCCTGAACCTATTAACAACAACTAGCAGTAGCCGTGGGGGTTCCTACGGTGCCCTAGACCCCTCGATCACAGCCGGAGAACTAAATAGCCTAAAGACAGAAAGGGAAATCTAAACTGCCCCAGAGCAGACCCCAAAGCAATAGGCAGCCCCCAACATATAATGATGGTGAAGCAAGATGAAAAAACAGGCTGAGCAAATGATGGGGCCCAAGCTAACTAAATAGGACAGGATAGAAAAGCTGTTGTCTGCAATCCGCAAAAACCCTATCAAAACATGAGCCTACAGACTGATCGGGAAAAAAGCCCTGAAGACGCTAGGCTTCAAAAAGACTAAATCAGTACTCAGGTATTTTCTGAAGACAGAGCAAAAAGGAATTCAGCTCACCCCAGCGGGGAAAGGCAGAAATCCAGAAAGATACCTTGAACCCACGCCTTGTCTTGTTCCCTGCACGTCCCTTGTCGCCAGACACTTCACACTGTGTCTCCTTGAGCTGGCCGTCTGGTTCCAGCAGTCGTGGTGGCTCACCTCCTTGGTCTTGCCCCTGACACTCCCTGTATAGGGGGTGGTTCCTCACAAGGTCAGCTCGCCCTCGGTGGGTGGGTGCCACGACCCAGAGGGGCCAATCTAGAAAATGACTCAGCGGAAGCTGACTCCGTCACATTAAGATATTTCTTGGTCCAGTCTTGACGTTTTATCTTATGTTTCTTGTTGAAAGGTGGTCGTTTTTCAGCCTTCCTTAGCTTGGCCATGTCCCTGAGTATGGCACACCTTGAGCTTTTTGATACTCCAGTAACGTTGCAGCTCTGAAATATGGTAAAACTGGTGGCAAATGGCATCTTGGCAGCTTCACGCTTGATTTTCCTCAATTCATGGGAAGTTATTTTGCGCCTTTTTTTTATCAACACGCTTCTTGCGACCCTGTTGGATATTTGCCATGAAACGCTTGATTGTTCGGTGATCACGCTTCAAAAGGTTGGCAATTTCAAGACTGCCGCATCCCTCTGCAAGACATCTCACAATTTTTGACTTTTCAGACTCCATCAAATCTTTCTTCGGACCCATTTTACCAATGGAAAGGAAGTTGCCTAATAATTAAGCACACCTTATATAGGGTGTTGATGTCATTAGACCACACCCCTCCTCATTACAGAGATGCAAATCACCTGAATTACATAATTGGCAGTTGGCTTTCAAGCCTATACAGCTTGGAGTAGAACAACATGTATAGAAAGGATGATGTGATCAAAACACTCATTTGCCTAATAATTCTGCACACAGTGTATTCTATCTATCTATTTTTCTATCTATCCTTTTTATCTATCTATTCTGTCTAACTGTATTTTAAAAAACGGATCCGTCGAAAAATGGAAGAAATGGATGAAAAAAACTGATGCGACGGATTTGTTTTTTCGCCGGATTCGTTAGTCGGATCCGTCGCACCAGTTTTTCACAATTTAAGACGGATCTGTCGATCCGTCAAGCCAACGGATTGTGCCTGACAGCAAAAACCTGATGTGTGAAAGGGACCTAAGTAGTAGACTTTCCATGATTTCTGTTATATTTGGGGGTTTGTAACATACTCCAATGAGAATTTTGTTACTATTTTTCACTCCATGCATTTCGACCCATATGGACTCAACATTCTTATTCCCTTCACTAATATCCTTCCTCAAAGTGGACTTTAGACAAGACTTTACATAAAGACAAACCCCTCCTCCTCTCCGATTTTTACGATCCTTTCTAAACAGACTGTAGCCCTGTAAGTTAACTGCCAGGCATAGCTTTCATCTAACCATGTCTCGGTTATTCCCACTACTGTATATCATAGTTACCTGTAGATATTTCTGCTTCTAGTTCTTCCATCTTGTTTGTCAGGCTTTTGGCATTTGCGAGCATGCAGTTTAGAGGATTTTGTTTTGTTCCAATCTCCTCCCTGTTTGTTTTAGAAATTTTCTTACCTCCCTTCTGAGTTCTCTCTCTCTCCTGTGCAGCACGAGATCTCCGGATCACTGTTCCTTTAAATTTCTAGTGCGCCGTATCCGTTCAAAAAACGGATTCAGTTGCATCAGGTTGTTGCAAAAAGGAAACGGATCCATTTTTTCGCACTCTGCCGCTTTGCAACTGACAGCAAAAACCTGAAGTGTGAAAGTAGCCTTAGCGAGATCGCTGCTGAGTCACAAGTTTTGTGACGCAACAGTGACCTCAGCAGCGATCTCGCTATGATTGACAGGTAGCAGCGACTAGGCCCCTGCTGTGAGATCACTGGTCGTGTAGAAATGACCTGGACATTTTTTTGATCGTTGAGTTTCCGCTGGGTAGCATGCATCGGTATGTTTGACACCTTACCAACGACCTCGTTAGAGATTCAGAAGCGAGACACATAGGCGTGGATTTGCGTTGATTCGAGGTCTGAATCGTCAGAGTAGCTGTTATGTGACAGGATCGCAATGACTGCCGACATTGTTACAAAGGTCGCTACGGGTCGCCGTATCGTTGCTTGGTCATTGGGAAGATCTGACTGTTTGGCATCTCACCAGCGACCACATAGTGACGCAGCAACGATCCCTACCAGGTCGTATCGTTGTCGGGATCGCTGTAGCGTTGCTGAGTGTGACGGTAGCTTTATTACACCCTCCTAATGAGTGTAGCAAGTCATCTGGCGAATGTGTTTCCCAGTGTTGACTCTCCTTCCTAAGCTACTTTATTATTTTGAGACTTTACTGGTCAAGAATCTCTTGAGCAAACTTAAGTGCCTTCAGGTAGCTATGATGAGGTTCATTTGGAATGATAAGCGTCACCAGATAGTCAAACGTGTTCTTGTCTCTCATAGGTCACAAGAGGGCCTTTCAGACCCTGACATTATTAAATATTATTGGGCCGCTCATATACGTAGGATTCCCTCGTGGGCTTCTGGAGCCACACTTCATTATGGGCAAACAGCAAATGGACAGATAGAAAAGCTATGCAAGCACCAATTAATCCGAACTCTCTATTATGGTTATTTAGTACCTCTAGAACCCCGGTATCCTTGCTTGGCCCTATGCTGTTCACGAGGGAGGTCTGGCTTTCATGTATGAATAGGTTTAATCTGGCCTCTCCTAACTCGCCAATTGTCTCTTTCATATATCACCCTTTATTACCAAATAGTATGGACCACGCCATGGTTCACCCGTGGACCTCTGCGGGATTATTTCGGCTTTCGAACCTAGTAGACGGGGACATGTTGGAGCTTCTTCCGTTTGATGCTATCAAGTCCAAGTTTGTCATCTCTAACAAAGAGTTCTTCCAGTATTTGCAGATCAAAAACATTTTGCTTCCTTGCTATATGGCATACCAATGGTCTCTTCACCGACTGATTTCCAGAGGATCTGCAGAAGAGGTCCGTCGACCAAAGGATTAATCTCAGAAATATATAGGATTCTAAGTTTTCCTCAGGAAGGCCAACAACTAAAATATTCCTACATGAGCAGATGGGAGTATATCACCTCAATGTTGGCACATCATTTGGGAAAAAGCGGCCAAGTCCTTTGCACTCTCCATAAGTAAAATCAGTACAAAATGCTGATGTCCTGGTGTCTCACGCCTGACCTCCTCCACAGATTGAACAGTCAACTCTCAAATCTGTGTTGGCGTTGCGGTTCTGAGGTGGGCACTCCATACCATATTTTTTGGTCTTGTCCTGGGATCACAGATTTTTGGGATGAAGTGAGAGTTTTAATTAGCAGGGTTCTCTATGTTAAGGTGGGGCTTGACCTGATTTGTTAATTGTCCCCCCTAAGGGGATGGGGAAAAACCCAGCCAAGCTGTTATTACATATCCTTACAGTGACAAGGTGTTTGATAGCCCATCACTGGAAGCAAACCTCTCCTCCTACCCACCAGCATTTACTGAATAAAATAACTGACATTCGTAGAATGGAGTACATGACAGCTCTTTTGGAGCGAGAGTAGATGGATTTGATTCTGTTTGGGACCCATGGGATTATTACTGGGCTCAGAGAAATGGTTAGGCTTTTCTTACTACATACTGCCTCTTTTTGGAACCTGTATCCCCCCCTTTCTCTACCCTCTTTATGTGAGCCCTGTCCTTTTTTCCGTCTATGTGAGGTACATTTATATATTATGCAAGTTAATTTTCTCATGTAATTTTCCTGTATAATGATGACTACTTCTAGCTAATGGAAGATGGAAGGTCCGGGAATATATGTTAACTAGTTGGCCCGTGCAAAATTTTCACACATTGGTCGTCGGGGGTGCAGACAATTTCAGAAAAAGAAAGCTGGTCAAATGTAAATGTATTTCATGAGATGAACACAGACAGGTATTTATATATGTAGATTGGTAATACAATAAATTGGTTTGATAAATAGAGGACAAAAAATGTCTTCCGGTTGAGGTGCCAACTGTAGGTCATTGTTTCTTTCTGCAGGTTTATGAAAATGAATGTTTAAACTGTATATAGTGATAAAATCGTGAATGTGTGGTTTGTTTGGCTCTTTTCTTGTTGAAGGGGGCAAGTTTGCTTTTTAAATGGTGTATCATTTGTGTGTGTGGGTGGAGTATGAACGGAGATACAAAGTAATCACCGAAAAACAGTGTTTAGAAATAATAGAATAGATAAGTATACTTGGAAATTTGCATTCAATGCTTTATGTAACCTCATATTACTTTGTCTTTATAACTTTTCTAAACCTCTTTTTATTACTTATTGTAGGATGTTTTTGAATGTATTGTTTGTTCGGATTCATGTCCATTTATTAAAATTAGAAAAACCTTAATAAAAATTTACAGTTTAAAATAAAAAAGACAGCTATAAATAAATATGGTATCGCTGAAAACGTCATCTCGTCCCCCCCCCCAAAAAGCCACAATACATCTCCATCAGCTGAAAAATAAAAAGTTATAGCTCATGAGAGTTTGCAGGCAGAGAAGGGTAGGGTGGGAATGAGGGGGGGGGTCTGGGGTATTTGGAAATTCTCTGATTTCTTACAATGTCAATGTTGATGCTATCTTATCTGAATTAATGTTATTAAAATTTCAATAAAAGATATTTAAAAAAAAAAAAGAGTTATAGCTCTCAGAATAAAGTGATGCAAAAGTAATTATTTCTCCTTCCCCCTTGATGGCACCACAGAGAGAGGCGATCCACCATTCAAAGACAGGAAACCTTCAGATAAAAAGGGCAGTACCTCTCTCCCGCATCAGTTTGTTTCCTGTCCTTGACGGGGAACCTACAGTCGGCGTACCTGTAAAGCAGAAGAGAAGGATGGTCGTGGGATGCCAGGCCAGACCAAATCAGGCAGCGGGGGTTCCCTGCCTTGGCTGGCGCAGTGTCCTGAGACACCACCGCTGTGGTCAGTGAGCCTCACTGCTCAGCCAGCCCGGGACGGCACTTGTAACAAGCGGGCACCGAAACTGCTTGGTTACAGTGCGCACATGCGGGGATGCGGCACACCCCTATGACGCTGCACCGCAAGGCATGACTGGGAATCCAGTCGGCGCATGCGGCTGTCCTCTTCCGGCCACTGTGAGTGCGGGCGTCCCTATGGGAAGGGTGTGCGGGCGTCCAGGCAGCTGTGTGTAATTAAAAAAAAAAAAAGGATGCAGGACATGAATCTGCCGCAGATGTTCCAGAGTACCAGGTGCTTATTTACAACCAGAAAACACTATGAGAGTGCTTCTAATAGAGCTTTGGAAGTCTTCCTGTAGGAGGAGAGGCCTCCGCCGAGTACCCGGGCAGGAACCGAGAGGACCGTCTTCCAGGTTCCTGGGGTATATGTTTCCAGGGAGCAGAGCTAGGGGATGGACTGCTGAGACTGACAGGGCAGTTGGGGGAGGAGTCCAGAGAAGAGGGGCGGAGAGGGCCAGACTGTGTGAGTCAGCAGAACGAGGGAGAAGGAGGTGGAGACTTGGGGAGGGCCTGTGTGAGAGAGCCACGAGCAGCTTCCAGACATGAGGGAGACTCTCGGTGGCCCGCAGGGAGACGGCGCCGAGCTTACCGACAAAAGAAGACTGCTGCCTCACTCCAGCTTTCGGCTGCGGCCTACTCACAGCTGTCCGCGGCCGACGTCGCCTCACTCCAGCTCGCGGCTGCGGCCTACTCACAGCCGTCCGCGGCCGACGCTGCCTCACTCCAGCTCACGGCTGTGGCCTCCTCGCTGCTGCCCACAGCCACCGCCGCTTCACTCCTGACCACGACGGTGACTCCTCCTTTGCCACCCACAGCTGCCACCGCCCCGCTCCAGTCCGCGGTGAGACTGGGCCTGTGCCCGCTGCGGATCCTCCAGTGTGGTCTCAGACTGCGCCTGTGGCCTATCAACCGCCACTTATCACCGCCGCTGCCAGTCCCTGTCAGGGAGTTGCGGCCTCCCCTCTCCCACTCCCAGGCGGTATCCCGCTGCCTCCGCTGGGGGACATCCCGCCAAAGAACTCTCCGCGGGTCTGTTGTGCCCCTACTCCTCCTGGGCGTCAGAACGTCCGAAGACTACGCCAGATCTTCAGCGGCTGGGCCCAGTGGCTGCGACGCAGACACACCGTGGAACAGAACGCCAAGGGACGTCAGGACGGATAAGTGATACATAGTGATTAAGGACCCGTAGTCAGCGATTCCGCTGCCATATAGTGACCGGTCTTTGCTGGATTAGTCGTGTTCTCCCAATCCTTGTTTATGTGTATTGGCTCCATGCGAGGACAACTACTGTTATTCTGTTGGTTGCATAACAATAGCCCTAATGGAATTTATCTATAAAAGTTAACGTTTAAAGTAATTTCTGTCTCGTGTCTTGTCACTGCATCCTGTGTACCTGCTATTACCACATTCCCTCCAGTCAAGAGCTAGCAGGTGCATCAGGAGGTGGAGACTCTGCATCCCCAGTCACCACCCCAGCAGCAGCTGCCGTTGCAGCCACAGCAGCGACAACAAAAAAAAAAAGGCGGGACATCACGAGGATGCTTCTCATCATCACGAGGCTGGTAACAGTGGGAGTGGGTGTTCTGGCAGACCATCCCAGTGCAGCAAGGACTCCAGTGTGGAGTTGAACCCAAGAACAAACCCATCTACAAGCATGGTTCTTCCTCATAACCCGGTACCCCTTCTTCCATCAGAATGGTAATTGATCTAGGCTCACCTTATAATTAGGTGTTAGGGACGGCGGAATGCACTAAATATAAAATAATAGAAAGTGCGTTCACCGCCTGGGGTCCACCGTGCAGAGGTGTTAATCTGCTGCTATATAATGGCAGACGCACAATATGGCGGTATATCGCACATGGGTTGAACGTCACCCGGTGTGCACTGGGTGTACTCTGTTAGCTTCACAGAGACTCCTTAAACATAAACATAAGTACTGAGCCTGTTGGACTCACAGAGAAATGCATGCACGGTATATGGTAACAGGAGCTGAGCCCAAGGCAGAGGGACATAGTCCGTCTAGACCTACCGTGCATGCGGCGTCGCTACCGCGGACGCCCACAGGTGCTGCAGACTACAGCGCGGTGACTGATACAGCCGCTATGCGACAGTGCCCAGGAGGGGCGCACTGTCGGACGCTAGGTAGATGATGATATGCACTGTGGCCTGTAGCGTGCCACTGACTGGTGCTGACTCTATGACTAAGTCCCTATCCACATACGTAATATCAGAGGGAGGGGAGTCTTATTGAGTCATTCGCAGGTTCATGCATCCGTCATCATTCACACATGTAGCAAGTAGAGTCTATACTAGCGCATGGCCGAGCGGCCATGCGAGCCTTTTATAGCCGTGCGCTTCCGGGACCTTCCAGATCTCTGAGATGGACCAATCAGATCAGGAGAAGGACCTGAGCACGTGACTCCCGATATCCACTGGGAGATCGTCTCGTGAGCATGCCCAGTAGCACGGCGAGAGGACTTAGCCTCTGGAGTGGCTTGCTGCAGAGCAGGCTGCGCTACTATTGCTGGTCCAGAGGTGGCAGCAACAACCAGACCCAGAGAGCTGGTCTGAGCAGGGCGTCTGGATCGCCGAGATTGCTGTGCAGGTTCCTGAAGGGTCGGGGGGGGGAATGGGAGACCACTGGCTTCATGGCTCTGGATTCCTGCTGTGCAGCTGCAGGAATCCGACGCCTAACATTACCCCCCCTCCTAGGGCCCCCCCTGAGCCTCGCTACGCTCAAAAGTCGCGATCAGGAGCGGAGCGTGGATGAGTCTTGAGGAGATCATTTGCATATTCCCAGTGCCTTCTGGGATAAGTGAAGAGTCTCCGCGAGCTCAACGATCACTGGGTTTTGGCCGTTGCAGCTGAAAAGAGGAAATCGGAAAACCAGGGGAAGAGTCTTGAGGAGATCATTTGCATATTCCCAGTGCCTTCTGGGATAAGTGAAGAGTCTCCGCGAGCTCAACGATCACTGGGTTTTGGCCGTTGCAGCTGAAAAGAGGAAATCGGAAATTTGGCTCATCTTTCATCGTTTTTAAGAAATCTCAAGATGGAAGAGGCCAGGAGCCATTTGGTGAGCTGCATTTCTTGCTACATGTTCACAGATTTACCAGTGGAAAAGCCAAACTTCACATGCCACAAATGCAAGCTTGTGTCCCTGTTGGAGGAAAAGTTGCAAAATCTCGAAGAGAGGTTAGCTACGTTGAAGATCATTAAGGAAGGTGAAGAGTTCTTGGACAGAGCAGAATTATCTCTTCATGTTACAGAAAGAGAGGAAATTAGAAGTGCACCTGAAGAAACAGAGGAATGGAGACATGTGACCCAGAGAAGCAGGAGGATCAGGAGGCAGTCAGCACCCATACTGCTCAGGAACCAGTACCAGGCTCTCACGCAGGAAAACGATGAAGAAATACATCAGGATAAGACTTTGCCAACAAACAGCAACCTTGAACGCCTTCAGAGTCCTCCTGGATGGAGAAAGAAAAATGTTGTGAAGAAGAAACGGAGAGTGGTGGTCATGGGGGATTCCCTGCTGAGAGGAACAGAGGCCGCTATCTGCAGACCGGATATAACTACAAGAGAAATGTGCTGTCTTCCAGGTGCAAAAATTAAAGATGTGTCTGACAGGATATCAGGACTCTTCAGACCTACAGATGACTACCCATTCCTGCTACTACATGTGGGGACAAATGACACAGCAAGAAACGACCTGGAAACCATCTGCAGAGACTTTGAAGACTTAGGCAAGAAAGTGAAAGAACTGGGAGCGCAGGTGGTCTTCTCATCCATCCTCCCAGTGGATGGCGATGGAACAAGGAGGTGGAATAAGATTCTGCAGGTGAACAACTGGCTACGTCGATGGTGCCGTCAGCAACGATTTGGATTTCTGGATCACGGAGTGAACTACTTATACGATGGACTACTTGCTAGAGATGGGGTGCACCTTACAAAGACTGGAAAGCATGTATTTGGAAGTCGCCTTGCTACACTTGTAAGGAGAGCTTTAAACTAGAACAACATGGGAAGGGAAGCAAAAGACCAGAAAAAGCCATACACCTTACAAATGCTATTGAGAACTCTGCTATTAGAAGTGGAAAGGAAGAACAAAGACGAAAGAATCTAATTAATAAAAATATTGGAGAAAGAGAAACCAATCACAAACTAAAATGTTTCTATACTAATGCACAAAGCATGGGCAACAAACAAGGAGAATTGGAACTACTAACACAGGAAAAGAAATATGATGTCATTGGAATCACTGAAACTTGGTGGGACAATACACATGATTGGAATACAAGACTAGAAGGATACAACTTATTTGCAAGAAACAGACTTGATAAACGAGGAGGGGGTGTCGCATTGTATGTTCGAAACGCGTATATCTGCACAGAGATTGAAGCTTCAGAGACTGGGAGTTCTGTGGAAACTGTTTGGGTAAGAATACAAGGACAGAACAATGGAAAGGACACCATTGTAGGCATTTACTACAGGCCGCCTGTGCAAGCCGAAGATATAGATGAACTCTTTATGCATCAGATGGCCAAGTTCTCCAAAAAATATGACATAGTTGTCATGGGAGATTTCAACTATCCAGACATTTGTTGGGAATCTCTCTCAGGCAAAACTAACAGGTCAAGGAAATTCTTATCCTCTGTTGCTGACAACTTTATCTTCCAAAAGGTAAGGGAGAAAACAAGGGGAACTGCTACCTTGGATCTAATCCTTATAAACAGGGAGGAAATGGTTGAGGAGGTAAAAGTGGCTGGGACCCTAGGAGGTAGCGACCATGCTATTTTAGAATTTTGGATAACTAGAGGTGGAAGACCTGTGAAGACTCAGACGTCAAGGTTAGATTTCAGAAAGGCAGATTTTAAGGGATTCAGAAAGAGAATTGGAGGGATCCAATGGCTGGATATCCTTAAAGACAAAAATGTCCAGGAAGGATGGGAAATCTTGAAAAATGAAATTCTCAATGCACAGTTGTTAACAATTCCGAAAAGAGGGAAGAATAGGAAGCATTTAAGGAAACCAGGATGGATGAACACAGAACTTAAGCACATGCTAAAAAGGAAGAAAAAAATGTTTATAAAATGGAAAGAGGGAGGCATATCTAAAGAAGAATATAATGCTGTCTGCAGAACCTGCAGGGCACAAATCAGATTATCTAAAGCTGAAAATGAACTGAGGCTTGCAAGAGATGTCAAAAGCAATAATAAAGGATTTTGGGGATATGTCAAAAGTAAAAGAAAAGTCAAAGATGCTATAGTATTTTTACAGGATGAAAATGATGAAATGGTAAGACAGGATGTTGAGAAGGCTGAACTTTTAAATTCCTATTTTGCATCTGTTTTCTCTCAGAAAGGAAATGCAACATCAACTGTTATTCACTGTCCTATTAAGGGAATAGAAGAATCCAGGATATCTATAAACAGAAAGATAGTGAGGAAACACTTAGCTAACCTAAATGAATTCAAGTCTCCAGGTCCAGATGAATTACACCCCAGAGTACTGAAGGAGATAGCAGAAGAAATTTTTGAACCCCTCTCCATAATCTTTGAAAATTCTTGGAGAACAGGAGAAGTGCCAGAAGACTGGAGAAGAGCAAATGTTGTTCCTATCTTCTAAAAGGGGAAGAAGGTGGACCCAGGCAACTATAGGCCGGTGAGTCTGACTTCTATACCAGGAAAGATCTTTGAACAAATTATTAAACAACATGTATGTCAATACCTGGATAAGAATGAAGTGATTAAACAGAGTCAGCATGGGTTTGTAACTGATAAGTCATGTCAGACTAACTTAATTTCCTTCTATGACGGTATCACTGATTGGGTGGATCAAGGAAATGCTGTAGATATAGTATATCTTGACTTCAGCAAAGCATTTGACAAAGTCTCTCATACAATCCTTATTGAAAAAATGACTAAGTATGGAATGGACAAGGCAACTGTTAGGTGGATTCATAACTGGCTTAGTGATCGGACCCAAAGAGTGGTCGTAAATGGCTGCACATCCAGTTGGAAGAATGTCTCAAGTGGGGTACCACAGGGCTCTGTCCTGGGCCCTGTATTGTTCAACATCTTTATCAACGATTTAGATGAAGGAATTGAGGGTAAACTGATTAAATTTGCTGATGACACAAAGCTAGGAGGGATAGCTAATACTATAGAGGAAAGAGAGAGGATTCAAAAAGATTTAAATAAACTGGAGAAGTGGGCAGCAACTAACAGAATGGTTTTTAACAGGGAGAAATGCAAAGTACTACATCTGGGCAATAAAAATGAAAAAAGCATATATAGAATGGGAGGAATAGGGCTAAGTGACAGCACATGTGAAAAAGACTTGGGTATACTAATAGATCACAGACTGAATATGAGTCAACAGTGTGATGCAGCAGCAAAAAAGGCAAATGCAATTCTAGGATGTATTAACAGAAGCATACAGTCTAGATCACGTGAAGTCATTATTTCCCTCTACTCCTCTTTGGTCAGACCTCATCTGGAATATTGTGTCCAGTTTTGGGCACCACATTTTAAAAAAGACATCAACAAACTGGAGCAAGTTCAGAAAAGAGCGACCAGAATGGTGACCGGTCTGCAAACCCTGTCTTATGAGGAAAGGTTGCAGGATTTGGGAATGTTTAGTTTGCAAAAGAGAAGACTGAGAGGAGACTTAATAGCTGTCTACAAATATCTAATGGGCTGTCACATTGTAGAAGGATCAACTTTATTCTCATTTGCACAAGGAAAGACTAGAAGCAATGGGATGAAACTGAATGGGAAGAGACACAGATTAGATATTAGAAAAAACTTTTTGACAGTTAGAGTGATCAATGAGTGGAACAGGCTGCCACGAGAAGTGGTGAGTTCTCCTTCAATGGAAGTCTTCAAACAGAGGCTGGACAGACATCTGACTGGGATGATTTAGCGAATCCTGCTTTGAGCAGGGGGTTGGACCAGATGGCCCAGGAGGTCCCTTCCAACTCTATGATTCTATGATTCTATGATTCTCCACTGGCTCCCAGGTCCGGGCCTCTGGACCACAACCCTTCCAGTCCACCAAATAAAATTTTTTACCACGCACAATCCTGCATCCCACAATGGCGTTAACCTCAAGCTCATCCGAAGACAAATCTGATGAGCAGGCAGATGACTCGGAGAACTAGGCCATGTAAACAGGTTTGAGAAGGGACACGTGGAAGACGTCAGAGATGGCCAAATGTGGTGGAAGAGCCAGGCGGTAGACCACCGAGCTGATTCGCTCGAGAACATTAAAAGGTCCGATGTATCGCGGCGCGAACTTGGTAGATTCGGCCCGCAGCTTGATATTTCGAGCAGAGAGCCACACCAAGTCGCCGGGGGAAAAGGTTGGTGCGGGATGCCGATGTGTGTCGGCAGATGCCCTCATTCTTTCTTTAGAGGCTCGAATAGCATCCTGGGTGCGATCCCAAATGCCGCCAGCCTCCACTGCCCAGTCTGCCACCCTGGAATTAGTGGAAGACACTGGCATCGGGACAGGGACGCATAGATGCTGACCGTATTTAAGAAGGAACGGCGTCTGACCAGTGGAATCAGCCACTGCATTATTCAGGGCAAATTCAGCCCATGGTAGCAAGGATGCCCAGTCATCCTGCCTGACAGAGACAAAATGCCGCAGGTACGTGACCAAGGTTTGGTTGGCTCTCTCAACCAACCCGTTCGTCTCGGGGTGATAAGCGGAGGACAGGTTTAGCTCAATGCTGAGTAGGCTGCAGAGCTCCCTCCAAAACCGGGACGCGAATTGGGGACCTCGGTCACTGACAATTTTGTCCGGCATGCCATGCAAACGGAATACATGTTTTATGAACAGTGTGGCAAGACCATGAGCGGAAGACAACCGCGCGAGTGGCACCAGATGCAACATTTTAGAAAAATGGTCGGTGACTACCCAGATGACCGTACTGCCACCAGACTTGGGCAGGCCAACCACAAAATCCATGCCAACCATCTCCCAAGGTCTGTCTGCCACCGGCAGAGGATACAATAACCCAGCCGGCCTCTGTCTAGAGGACCTGTTCCGCGCACACGAGACGCATGCCTGTATGTATTCCTTCGTGTCTCGAGCCATGTGTGGCCACCAATAAGACCTTGCCAGGAATTCTGTGGTCCGCTTATTGCCGAAGTGACCACCCACCCTGGATGCGTGTGCCCACGCGAGAACCTCCGGGGCAGGGGCGCCACACTGTGTCATTATAGTGAATGGATCCCTCGGGGGTTTCATATGAACCACGTCAATCAGAGATTTAGATGGAAACCCCAAAGTAAGTGCTCAGCATCGAGCACCGGATAAATGTGATCATAAATGTTATGTAAAATTATTCCAACAAAAGCTTTAACTCAATCCACATTAAAAGCAAGTCACCACTCAGGTCTGTCATTTGTTAACGGAATTAACGGAAATATAGGAGGCTTCCATGTTACTTATATTACAAAGGCTCTGGAAGAATGAAATGGCTTCTCACCCTCCAAAAGAAATTCAGCAAATTCTGCGCTCCCAAATCCAAACTCCTTTCTGAGCCCCACAGTGTACCTAAACCACATATAGCATTCATTTCTGCAGCAATGAGAGCCCGCCTAACTTACGGGTGCATGTCTCCAGAAGCGTGGGCTGGGCTTACCGTACTGGTGACTGCAAAGTACTGGTCACTACAGCGTACTGGTCACTATAACGTCAGTTTGCAATTTTCACTCAGCAACATTCATTGGTGCTTGTTTCTGGAAAATACCCATGGAGTCAAATTTGTCACTACATAAAAGAAAAGGGAGACATTGAAACAGTTCAAGACTACAGGCCCATTTCACTCATAAATAGCAACATCAAAATATACTCCAAAATAATCGCAGAACGACTAAAGAATATCATGCCCCATTTAGTTAAAGATGACCAGTTGGGATTCATATCAGGAAGACAGGCCTCGGATGGGACTAGGCGGGTTATAAATATCATTAATCTAATCAAATCATCAAATATTCCCTCCCTGTTAGTGAGTTTAGATGCAGAGAAAGCCTTTGACAGGCTGAATTGGCAGTACCTCAAAACAGTCCTATCAAAATTTGGCTTTGACAATAAATTCATCTCCTTCATCTTCTCCTTGTATTCGGAACCCAATGCAAAAATTTATTTGAACAATCACCTCTCTAAACAATTCCGCATTTCAAACGGCACTAGGCAAGGATGCCCCCTGTCACCCTTACTATTCGCCCTAGCAGTTGAACCACTAGCTGAAAAAATTAGAGCAAATGCCCCTATATCTGGGAATAAAACACAGCAACGCCAGCACAAGATAAATTTGTTCGCTGACAATCTTGTTGTAACAATATCTGACCCGGTGGTATCACTTAAGACCTTGATACTGATACTAGAACAATTTTCAATAGTGTCTTACTTCAAAATTAATACCAACAAATCCAAAATAATGCAGTTTAACCTAAGCAACACAATGATAGCAGAAATTAAAAAACAGACAAACTTCATATGGGAACAAAAAGAGATCAATTATTTGGGTATTACTTTAATAAGTTCCAATCAATTATTCCTACCAATATTGATAAACTTATTGGGAATATTACCAAAAATTTCTCAAGATTCAAAACCTTAGACTTAACATTAATGGGGAAAATTTTAGTGGTTAAAGGATTTATTCTACCAAAAATACTATATCTATTCAGAACCATACCCCTAGATATACATATTTCTTTCATAACAAAAATCCAAAACCTAATTAAATCGTTTGTGTGGAAAAACAAAAAAGCAAGGATCGCATCAGATATAATCTACAAATAAAAAAAGAATGGAGGACTCGCTTTACCTAATGTTTGGGCATATTACCAAGCAACATTAATTAAAATGAGCCAAACTTGGTTTAAAGAGAGCTCTCCTCCAGCATGGGTAGACCTAGAAAAGGCACAAATGAGATACGATTCCATACAGATGGTTTTTCTTCACCACTTAATGGGGACTCAGCAGAGAGAACACCCTAACCCAATATTTCAGGTCATTCTGGCAGCCTGGAAAAATTTAACAAAGATAAAAAAAAGGACTTCATAGGAGGGACATGATTAGAGCTTTTCCCCTATCCCTACTAGCTGAAATGTATAAATTTTAATTTCCAAGCTCCTGGTCTGAAGCAAATATAAAGAAAGTGGGAGACCTATGTGATGGTCAGACTTTTATGCCCTTTAAGGAGATTAGGAATAAATTTCAACTGCCCTCATCTGAGATCTTTACATTTTTTAGGTGTAAGGAAAGTATCCAGAGGCTTTTACAAAACAGAGCTATAAATATGGAAATTATTTCTACATTACGATCCAACCCCAACCATAAGACTAAATGGAGCATCAAAAGTATATATTCACGTTTTAACAATGATACTTCTTTCATTAGGAATAACTATATGAAGCGATGGGAACTAGACTTACACATTGAAATCCAATTGGAACAATGGGAATACGCCATTAGGCATTCTTATAGAGCAACCATATCTATGACCTTACAAGAATCCTTTTACAAGGTTCTTAATAGGTGGTATTATACACCAACGAGATTATCACATATTAACTCTGAAATCTCCTCAAGCTGTTGGAGAGGTTGTGGGGAAAAGGGGAATCTACATCATATATTCTGGAGCTGCCCTAGGCTAAAAAATCTTTGGCGAGAGGTTAAAGCGAATATCAATACTTTAACCAATAATAGAATTATAATATCTCCTCAGATGGTGCTACTAGCCTTAGATCTTGAAGGCACTATCCCCTCGATCAAATATATTTTGATACACATCTTCTTAGTAGTCAAAACTTCACTTGCACAATGGTGGAAAAAATCTGATGTCCCCGACTTTAGAGATATACTAGAAAATTTACGCACTCAAAGTTCAATTGAAAGAAGACTAGCCTTCAATAATAATTCTCTTTCCAAATATCATATGAAATGGAATACTTGGAATGAAAAATTTGCATTGATTTAATACAACTTCTATGTCCTTGCAAGACTGTGTTAGAACCTAGTTCTGGATTGGCAGGTATGTTCAATTTAAGTTAATATTACAATAAATTGATTTTGTTAAAATGTATGTAACAGACTAAATGTATTTTCTCATTCTAATTCTAAAGAATGGAGTTCTCTAAATTTTAATGTATTTCCCTTTTCCCTTTGTTTCCCCCTTCTTCTCTTGATAAAAATTTGAAAAAATCCAATAAAAAATATTTGAAAAACAAAAAAACTTGGCACTACACCTGTAGATAAATTCCCAAAGGGGTATAATTTCCAAAATGGGGTCACTTGAGGGGGGATTCTGCTCTTCTAGCAATTAGGGGCTCTATATATGGAGTCTGCAGACAGTTCTAGCAAAATCTGCGCTCCAGGAGGCAAATAGCACTCAGTTCCTCCCGAGTCTCTCCATATGGCTAAGTAGTACTGTACAGCCACATACGTGGTATTGCCACATTCAGTACCAATGGTATAAAATTCTGTGACACACCCATGGTGTCAATATGGTGTCAATATGATCACTGCACCCCTAGATGAATTCACTGAGAGGTGTAGTTTGTTAAATGGGGTCACTTATGAGGGATTCTGCTATTCTGGCACCTATAACAGTAAAATCTGGTGCTCCTTGCTCTCTGAGGTTTGCACTGTGCCTGAAAAATATTTCCCGATTACATGTAGGGTATTGGCCCACTCAAGAAAAAATGGACTTCAATTTGTTATAAAAAAAAAATCCTATTAGCCCGTAGAAAAAGTAAAAACATGGGGCTAAAACATGTGGTAAAAATGTAATTTATTCTTTCTTCACCGCTCAGTAGTATAAAATTCTGTGAGGCACATTTGGTGTCAATATGATCACAGTACCCCTAGATGAATTCATTGGGGAGTGTAGTTTATAAAATAAGTTCACATATAGAGTGTTTCTGTTGTTCTGGAACCTCAGGGGCTCTGCCAATGTGACATGGCAACCTCAAATTATTCCAGCAAAATCTGAACTCTAAAATGGCGCCTCTTCCCTTCTGAGCTTTGCACTGTGCCTCAAAAGTAGTATTCTCCACATATGAGGTAATGATTCCAGGAAATTTTACATTCAAAAAGTCAAATGACCCTCCCAAAAAGTGCAATATGTCACGAAAAACAATCTCAAAATCATAGGGATCCGATGAAGCGTTTCAGAGTTATTATCTCATAAAGGGACAGTAGTCAGAATTGTAAAAAATGGCCTGGTCAATAACGTGCAAACCACCTTCGAGGATAAAGGGGTTAATACAAATAAATATACAAATTTTCATTATTTCCGTTCAGTATTCAAAGTGAAAGTCAAAGATTAACTTCTACCTGATACCCGTTTGCTTATACACATGGTGTCCTTGACAGAAAATGTAGGGTTGTGCAAATACTTTGCTTTCCCATAAAACCTTAGTGAGACGGGTGGGTTTTTTTTCAGCAACACACAAGTATATATGTTTTGTGATGAAGCAGTAAAAACAGCATTATGCGGAGAATATAGTGAGTATAGTGTTGACAGGAAAAATGCTGTGTAAGAAAGACTTGCTTTTGCATACATTTTTTTTTCTATTCATTTGAATTGGCAAAAATGCTGAAAAATTCCTGAAAGAATTGAGATGCTGCAGATTAGAAAAATTGCTTTGAAGATCAAATCTGCAAGAAAAAAATTGTGCATGAGATTTCATTCACTTTGCTGGTATTGGAAAAATGAGCCAAAAAGCAGCATGTGAACAAGCTCTTTGTGGGGAATCCATAGCCGACTTTGGGTATGTTCACACAAAGTTGTTTGATGTGGATTTTGGAGCAGATTCTGCTCCAAAATCCACGTGAAAATTCAAGTTGAAATACTTTTTTAATAAGCTTCTTATACATTTCAATGGGATAGCACTATAGGGCACATGGTATTGTTTCTTTTTTTCCATTTGGAAAAAGAAGCAATTATTGATCAATTTGTGGCGGGAAAAAAAAGCTCCAAATTTGACTTCCGAATCAAAAAATGCTGTAAGGCACAAAAAAGTGCATGAACCCCCCCCCCCCACAAAAAAAAGTCTCATGGGGTGTTAGGGGAAGTGGAGGTGCCCAGGGTGACAATGTTTTCTCAAATCTATGTAGTTTGTCTGTGAGTATAACTTTCATTAATCATATACCAAGAATAAAATATTGTGCCCTAATCAGTCCCCTCAGAGTGAGTTTATGGGCGTCTGAAATTTTAGTTGAATACATTTTGCAACATTTTGCCGAACATGTGACTTTTTGCGCTAGTAAGTGGTAAAACGGAGTAAAGATGAGTTAGAAAAAAAGAGCATTTTTTATTTTGATGAATATTCATGAACCACATATTCGACTTTGAAGAATTTGTCCCAAAAAAAGTCAACCGATAAAAGACAAAAAAAAGAAAAGTGAGTGAAAAAAGCACTCACAAATGAAATGAGTAATCGGGACTAGAATTGAGCGAAACAGGTCGGTCAAATTCATAAGTCGACGACTTTCGCTGAAGTCGGGTTTCATGAAACGAAACCCAACCATAGCGTGAGGTCGGCGACCAGAGTGCCAAAGTCGCGTTTCAAATGATGCTTCCAGCGCCCTTTTTCAGCCAATGATGGAGGACGCACACTGTGGGCAACGCGATGACATGGGCATCGGTCACCACCATCTTTGAGAAGGGCATGCAACTGATTGGCTTGCTTTGTGTGGCGTCACAGGGGCTATAAAAGGGCGTGCACGCCATCTTACTTCTGCCGATATTAGGATAGGGAGAGCTGCTGCTGCTGATTCTGTAGGGAGAGCGTTAGGCAGGGAAGAAGAACAAAAAAACTGCTTCTGCTGGTAGCGATTTCCACTATACAGCACAACAGTTTGTGTGCTGTGACAGGGGAGGCTATATTTTTGTGCATCAGCTCTGTTGGTTATTAGGCTGCCTTATAAGGCTCCCTGATAGCAGCATTGCTATTTGCACACTGCTGTGCAAACTGCTTTTTTAAAAGCAAAAATACTTTTCTTCCTCTTTTCTGCACAGTTACCAAGCGTTCATTTTTCCACACTTTTGTGTGCAGCAGTCCTGCTTATTAGGCTGCCTGCTGCCATACTTGGACTAAGAGCATCACTGTTAGCCTGCTAAAATCTCTAGGGAGCTTACAGTTCATCCCCAATACTATATACACACCTTGTGCCTGGTCATACACCTGCCTATTTCAGCCTGTTAAATTGAGTTGTAATCTATAGTGGGCCTGAGATAATAGTTCAGCCTCCTAAAATCTCTAGGGAGCTTCCAATTCTCCCCAATACTATATACACACCTTGTGCCTGGTCATACACCTGCCTATTTCAGCCTGCTAAATTGAGTTGTAATCTATAGTGGGCCTGAGATAATAGTTCATCCTCCTAAAATCTCTAGGGAGCTTCCAATTCTCCCCAATACTATATACACACCTTGTGCCTGGTCATACACCTGCCTATTTCAGCCTGTTAAATTGAGGTGTAATCTATAGTGGGCCTGAGATAATAGTTCAGCCTCCTAAAATCTCTAGGGAGCTTCCAATTCTCCCCAATACTATATACACACCTTGTGCCTGGTCATACACCTGCCTATTTCAGCCTGTTAAATTGAGTTGTAATCTATAGTGGGCCTGAGATAATAGTTCAGCCTCCTAAAATCTCTAGGGAGCTTCCAATTCTCCCCAATACTATATACACACCTTGTGCCTGGTATTTCAGCCTGTTAAATTGAAGTGTAATCTATAGTGGGCCTGAGATAATAGTTCAGCCTCCTAAAATCTCTAGGGAGCTTCCAATTCTCCCCAATACTATATACACACCTTGTGCATGGTATTTCAGCCTGTTAAATTGAGGTGTAATCTATAGTGGGCCTGAGATAATAATTCAGCCTCCTAAAATCTCTAGGGAGCTTCCAATTCTCCCCAATACTATATATACACCTTGTGCCTGGTTATACACCTGCCTATTTCAGTCTGTTAAATTGAGGTGTAATCTATAGTGGGCCTGAGATAATAGTTCAGCCTCCTAAAATCTCTAGGGAGCTTCCAGTTCTCCCCAATACTATATACACCTTGTTTTACAGTACCATATAGCTGGTGGTATTTTGGGTACATTTTTCCAAAAATGAGGAAGTATGGTGGAAGTGGGCGGGGGTTGCCAGCTGGTACTGATGGTGGTAGTGGTGGTGCATCTGCTGGTAGTGGCAAAAGCACAATAGCACCTAAGGCAGGAGGTGTTGAGCTTGTGTCATTGTCTGGCTCCACAAGGCCTCGAAGGCTCCCTTTTCTGGGAGTAGGTAAACCGCTTTTAAAGCCAGAGCTTCAGGAACAAGTTTTGGCTAACATTGCTGACACAGCCTCCAGCTCTATCGCCTCCTCTTCTGAAGTTTCAAAAAATAAAAGCACTGAGTCCTCAGTGGAGGCTCCTGGTCAGGAACAACACCTTTCCTTGTGTCCTTCACCCCTACCAAAAGTGAAGGATGCGGCAGGCCACACTACAGATTACTCCATGGAGCTCTTTTCACATACCATGCCTGGGTTATCAAGTCAAATCGTGAATTCCCCAGTCCAAGATGAATCTGACATGGAGTGCACTGATGCACAGCCACTGCTAGATTTTTCTGCTGGTACATTCACTCAGAGCACTACATTGTCCTCACAGTGTACTGAGCCAGAATCTGACACTGATGAAACTCAGGTGCCCCTTCCCGCATACTATACCACCTTACACGGTGACACAGAGGAAGGCGCACATTAAATTGAAGAGGAGGTGATGGATGACCCAGTTGTTGACCCAGATTGGCATCCATTGGGGGAAGAGGGTGCCGCTGCCAAAAGCTCAGAAGAGGAGGAGGACGATCCGCAGCAGGCATCGACATCTCAACAGCTGTTATCTGGCAGGCCCGTAGCAGTCCAAAAACGGTTTACAAAAACCAAAAGAGTTGCAGGACAGAAAGGCCAGACAGTCAAATTAGCACAGCGTGCAAGGCCTCAAAATGTCTTCCATAGTAGGAAGAGTGCAGTGTGGCACTTTTTTGAACAAAATCCTAATGATCAGGCAAAGGTTATCTGTAAGAAGTGCGCAAAGACCTTAAGCCGAGGGAAAAATCTGAGAAATTTGAATACCAGTTGCATGCTTAGACATTTAACCACCATGCACTTGCAAGCGTGGACGGACTACCAAACCTCACGTACCACATGTGCACCTGCTCCGAATGAAGGTAGTCAGCAACGCTACATTGCTTCCCCCACTGTAAGCCCACCGGTTAGCACACCACCAGCAGCAAATGTTGAGGTGTCGTCGCAAGGCCAAAGCAGTCAGGTAATCACAATGTTATTGCTACGAAAGACTGAATCTAGGCCATCAGCAAGACCACCAACACCATCACCAACCCTCTCTCAGTCCGCCATGTCCACCGCTAGTTCCACCATATGCAGCTCTCAAGTCCAGCTCACCCTACCAGAGACTCTGAGTAGGACAAGAAAGTACTCATCCTCTCATCGGTGTACACTGTGTTTGAACGCCCACATTGCCAAACTAATCTCGTTAGAGATGATGCCCTACTGGTTGGTTGAAAGCGAAGATTTCTGCGAGCTCATGGCCTACGCAGTACCACGCTATGACCTACCCAGTCGGCACTTCTTTTCTCGAAAAGCCATCCCAGCCCTCCACCTCCATGTGAAAGACCGCATTGTCCATGCACTCAAGCAATCAGTGAGTGGAAAGGTGCACCTCACAACAGATGCATGGTCCAGTAGGCATGGCCAGGGCCGTTACGTGTCCATCACTGCGCACTGGGTTAATGTGGTGGATGCAGGGTCCACAGGGGACAGCGGCGGTGGGACAGTGCTGCCTAGCCCACGGTATAGGAAACAGTTGGCTGTAGGCGTTCGACCCTCCTCCTCCTCATCCTCCAGAAGCGAAAGCTCGTCCACAGAGTGCAGTCGCACGAGCACTCCATCCGCAGCTGCCAGTGTTGCACACGAGGTATCCCACTATCGAACAGCTAGTGGTAAGCGTCAGCAGGCTGTGTTGAAGATGATGTGTTTGGGCGACAACAGACACACCGCGGAGGCACTGGCCGACTACTTGCAGCGACAAACTGAGTCATGGCTGGGCAGTCTACATCTTGAGGCAGGCAAGGTAGTTAGTGATAACGGCCAGAATTTTGTGGCAGCCATAGCCCTTTCAAAACTCAGACACATACCTTGCCTGGCTCACACCTTGAACCTGGTGGTGCAGTGCTTCCTCAATAATTATCCGGAGTTAACAGCCATGCTCCATAAGGTGCGAAGACTGTGCTCGCACATCCGCCGGTCGCCCGTACACTCCAGTCGTATGCAGAATCTGCAGCGATTGCTCCACCTTCCCAAGCACCGCCTAATTATCGACGTTGCAACAAGGTGGAACTCCACCCTGCACCCTGAGGGTTCAGTCGCCACAAAGGTACTGCACCTCCTCTTGAGGTGTGGTACCCCACACTCCAACACCTGCATCCCACACAACATAGTAGTGTAGCAAAGCACCTTTGGTGGCTCCCTGCTTAGAACACAAAGAGTGCTGGGAGGTGGGTGGAGCTTAGTTGCACAAGAGAGCGGGAGATGATTAGGACTAGGTCAGTCTGTGAGAGAAGATCCTCGGAGTGGGATGGATTGAAGGAAGTGCTGCAACAGACCTCAGTGACCTGGGTCTGCTGGCACGGGAAAGAGATATAGAAAGCCTGATTCTCCATAAGAAAGAAAGATTAGTGTGGAACTTGAGGAGAAGGGAACCAAGGACTAGGGTTAGAGCAGAGCCCTTCCTCAAGTTCTAAGCGCATGGCCGGGGTCCGGTCCCCGAGGTTGTATGGATACTAATGGTCCTGCAGCAGACACCGGAGGAATAGAAGTTGTCACCACTTTATTCCCACACAAGACTTGGGGGCACAACAGCAACGTGAGTGAGCCAGGACTTGGTAGCGAGGAGTCCCCGAAGCAGGCTACAGCTGTCTGCCGTACAAGTAGAGTTCTATGAACATCTGAAAGGAGGAACTCCAGTGTAACTCAGTACTGTGAGTACTTCAAATAGGCGCTAGAAGGGAGACGTTCAGGAAAGGCACATGTTGGCGTAGTGTTGGAACGGAGTACTTTATCTTGCCTGGAGGTTGGCTGAGCTCCTGACCTGGAGGACAAAGCACCGAGGCGGGCACCTGTATGCCCTCCAACGACAGGTGTGCAATAAATACCAAAGATACCATGCAGGAGCTGTGGCTGTATGGTAGGAGAGAGTGTCACTGCACTGAGAGACAAGCCGCTTAGAAGGATTGAGACACCATTGAATTCACCGCCGCATCCGTACTGGGTTCCACTACTTCCGGTTGCGGCTAGCTTCCATGACGCACTTCCGGTTTGCGCTCCACTAAGCGTTCCACTCCTCACTCCTGGCTTATCCCCACCTGTCTGCTCATTCTCGTGCGCATTAGCGCGCACCCCCGTCGGGTATTTAATCCCAACGGCACATAGCCACCAGTAGCGCATTTCTTAACATGGCAGCACATAACTGACAGCGCATTGTTTCCTGCACGCGGCGATTCTCACAGCTCCACATGTCTGAAGAAGGTCCATAATAGAGACCGAAACGTTACGTATATATTGAATGTATATCATGTGGATTACTAAGCTGTGAATAATAAAAAGGAACTTCTATTTTTTGCATTTGGGAGTGCCGGATTTTTTCCTATATTGTATGCACAACAGACTGTGAGTAAAACTTTGGAACTACATGCCCTGGTGTCCTCCGCTTATTCCTGCGCCAACCCACTCAGCACTGCTACATCTCTATGCTTAACACTGCACCATTACGCTCTCCTCACTAGCTCTTCATCTACACTGCCCTGGGACTACAGCCCTGCCTGTGGAGGGCTACACCATCATTGCTGCACCACACCATCTGTCCCAGAGGATCTGTCTGCAGCGTCGGCTTACCGCCTTCATTGACGAACACCACAGGTGGCGTCACGAATCATCCACTTATAAACTTTAACCAGCCACGCTTTAACCCCTTTTTACATGGACGCCCAGGGCCACAGACCGGGTCACTGCCACTGTGACAAATCCCATTGAAACCAACGGGCCCGGTACCGAGTACCCCACTGCCCTGGGAGGGCGATCCAGCTGTGTGAACAGAGGCAGGCTGTAATGCATTTGTGGGAGGATACATGGGCAGGCAGTTTGAGGGCAGACATGGAGTTGTCTGGTGTGCAGTGGTCGAAGCTGAAAGACCTCTGTAAAGTCCTTCAGTGTTTTGAGGAATGCACACGGCTGGTAAACGCAGACGATGCCATCATAAGCATGAGCATCCCACTTATGCGTCTGCTCATGCAAACTTTGACACACATTAAGGAGCAGGCGTCTGCAGCCGAGGAGGAGGGAAGCCTTGATGACAGTCAGCCATTGTCTGCTCAGGGAACTCTCCTGGACGAAGAGGAGGAAGAAGAGGAGGATGATGGGGATGATTATTTAGAGGAGGAGGATGCTTCTCAGGGGACAAGAGAAAATGTTGGCGTGGCAAGGTCAGGTACAGGGTTTGTGCGTGACTGGAGGGATGTTGATTTGCCAAAAAGTGCTCCTCCACCCAGCACTCGCAGTGGATCATTGACACCTGGAACATTGGCCCACAGGTGTGATTATGCCTTGCAGATCCTAAAAAGGGACCCCCGCATTGCCAAAATGATGAACGATGACGACTACTGGTTGGCCAGCATCCTGGATCCACGCTATAAAGGCAAATTCCAAAACATCATGCCACAGGAGAAGCTAGAGCTAATATTGGCTAACAAACAAGCAACTCTGGTAAACTGTTTGAGGCATTCCCAGCACACAGCGGTGGTGATGGTTCTCCCATGAGCCGTAGGGGGCAACATGGAAGAGGTGTTTGTGGTGCACACAGCCGAAGTGGTGTTGGACACAGGGGTTTCATGACCATGTTGTGGACTGATTTTTCAAGTACCGCTCACACGACTGGTAATACTGCATCGATTGAAAGTGACAGGAGACAGCAGTTGTCAACTATAGTTACAAACTACTTCTCCCATATCGATGTTCTCCCACACAGGTCATTCCCCTTTGACTATTGGGCTTGTAAACTGGACACCTGGCCTGAATTGGCACAATATGCATTACAGGAGCTCGCTTGCCCAGCTGCTAATGTGCTATCCGAAAGAGTCTTCAGTGCTGCTGGATCAATCCTGATAGAAAAAAGGACCCGTCTGTCGACCCAAAATGTTGATGATCTAACCTTCATTAAAATGAACCATGCATTGGTTTCAAAGCATTTTGTCCCACCTTCCCCTGCTGACACATAGGTTGCCAGAAAAATGGCTCGCTTTTGTCCTCCTCTTCCTCGGACTTCTCCAATTCCTCCATTTGCAGCTGCTGAATGTCCAACGTCAACATATGCCATTTTTTCAAGCTCCCTAACTGGGCTGCCTCCCCCCCAGGGCCAGGGTCACCACCTGGCGCACGCACCCGTGTGAGTGCCGTTGCCCTGGACAGGTGGGTGGGCCCACTCTTGCGTGGCGGCACTGGCACAAGGTCCCTTATAGTACAATCAAGTGTCTCTGATGGTGGGGGTGCACACCCACCGTCAGACACACCGGCGTACTATGAGGGACCCTGTGCCAGTAACGTCGCCCACGAGTGGGCCCCCCCTGCTTGCTCAGGGCCAAAGCACTTGCAATACTTACCTCTCCCTGCTCCACCGCTGTGTAGTCTGGGCTGTTAAATCTTTCACTGGGACTGCCAATACAAATTTGGTGAACTTATAGATGATGGTTAAGACGTAGCTATGCCCTGTCCTGCTGGGCTCTATCTTCAGATGATCAATGGCTTCCATTTGTTATGGATGTCGACTCACAATGAGACGCAGTGGTGGTTTATCATCAGCTTTCACGGTTTTCCTACTCACAGACGTGTGACATTCCTGCCCACATTTTTAAATGTGTCCTCTCATGCCAATCCAATAGAATCGCCAACGGCCTGTGGCTTCTGTCTTTTCCCTCCAAAGTTACCTGACAGATCATGGTGGGCAGTGAGGACAATGTCTACATCTCTCCCTGTGATCACAATTTGATGGAGATGAGTAACGGTGATGGGATCCACGGTACTGCGATATTCTTCACAAGAACTGTTTTCGCTGTCTCCACAGACAAAGTAATTGAGGGTCAGCATCGCCTCTGAGAATTCTCCCGGGAGTTTTTCCCGTGATTAGTAATTCCAAAATTTCTGCAATCACTCGACTTTCCGTCTGTACTTGTATCAATCTCGTTTCCTCTTGCGGAGAGTCTGGACTGTCTTACTGAGACTGAAATATATATGAAGATTGAAAAATACCCCAACAGTGTATACTGGTGTACGCTTCGAATACATTACACTTTTTCTACTTTTTAGATTCTTGTCTAATCCATACTGAGGCTGTGAGTGTCTTTGTCGGACTCCGGAAATATACACGGAGATTTTTAATGTTTAAACTATGCTATATATACCTGGTATCCGGTGATACTGTACCCTTTCTCAACTTTCTACAATCTTGTCGAATCCATACTGGGCCTGAGACCGTCTGAGTCTGCCTCCTGATTACAGATGAACGGTGTTCGAGATGACCTATTCGCCAAGTTCAAATTCGAGCTGTTTTGGGTGGTGTTCGAGCCATTCGTCGAACTCGAACACTTTGCTTAAAATTCGGCTGTTCAAGGTTCCGTTCGAGAACAGTTCGTTCACCAAAAGCGTAACTTTATTTTCACATTAATAATGGTTTTCAATGTTAATAGACAGTTTTATGGCATAGTAGCGGTGCCTGGTAGCCAGCGGTGTAGTACACCTGTCAAGGAGCTACACCGTGTGTGTTTCTAATAATTTTTTACTGCATCTTGTCCAGAAAATCCTTTTGGGCCTTGTAGCACTGTCTGCTGCTCAGCAGAGGAGCCCACCCGTGAACCTAGCTATGCCGCCTCTTTATGAAAGAACCAGTTTTTGACTGCATTTAGCCCAGTTAATACTTTGGGCCTAGTAACTGTGTCTGCTACTCAGCAGAGGAGCCCACCCATGAACATAGCTATGCCGCCTGTTTATGAAAGAACCAATTTTTGACTGCATTTACCCCAGTTAATACTTTGGGCCTAGTAACTGTGTCTGCTACTCAGCAGAGGAGCCCACCCGTGAACCAAGCTGTGCCGCCTGCTTATGTAAGAACCATTTTTTAATTCCATTTAGCCCAATGAATACTTTGGGCCTAGTACCTGTGTCTACTGCTCAGCAGAAGAGCCAACCCGTTAACCTAGCTATGCCGCCTGTTTATGTAAGCACTGTCTGCTACTCAGCAGAGTTGCCCACCCGTGAACCAAGCTATGCCACCTGTTTATGTAAGAACTGCGTGCTACTCAGCAGAGGAGCCCAGCTGTTAAGCAAGCTACAGCACCTGTGGTTTGGACACTTAATTTTTTCACATTCTTTCTGGAATGCCGGTTAGGCCTAATTCCGGAATTCCGGTTGACCTGCACTTACTGGGAAATCCTCGTTCGCGGGGAAGAATTGGAATCCCAGATCCCCATCACTAACGGGGTTCAGCGGGTTATCCGCACCTGTAAGCGACACACGCTGGTCCTTTCAGTGTGGCGCGCATGCAGCCCCGGACATGTAAGGACGTGACAGACCTGTTATTGCTCGATCTCGCGTGCCAGAGCCTCGCGTGTCCCTCTAGTAAGCTGGACGCGGACCGCGGGGGCATGCCGGAGTCTCGTTCGTTAACGGAATTAAGCAGACATATCGCTAGCACAACTAAAAACGGCCATGCACCACCACCCACAGAATCGACAAAGCTTGCAATCTGTCCATCCTTTCCGTGGCTGGCATGGTTGAGGTTGCCCGTGTGGAGTCCAATTAAGCCGCAGGCTCCACTCCTGGTGGAGCCCTTCTGGACATTCCTTTAAGGTTCAGCTTTGCAACCATACTGCCCCCGGAAACCAAACACTTTGCCTTCATGGACACTGTTCGGAGGGTCGTGGGAATAACGCCGCCCGATCGGCAGTTGGCATAATTTAT
This sequence comes from Dendrobates tinctorius, assembly GCF_039654945.1. NCBI lineage: Eukaryota > Metazoa > Chordata > Amphibia > Anura > Dendrobatidae > Dendrobates > Dendrobates tinctorius. Next base: position 27,350,849 of record NW_027361788.1, on the reverse strand, counting down.
GGTGGGAAGTCCGCGGTATATGATCGTCTTCGATTTTAGAATTTTAGATTTTTTTTATTTTAGATTTTTATTCCAGCCTTTCTTGACTTTATAAGGGCATGACATGCCTATATCTGTGTCTAATCCTCCTCCTTTTACTCCTCCACCTCTTTTCTATATGTAGTTGCCCTTTTCCATAGGTTATTTGTGTCTTCTGAGCATTTTGTTTGCTTTGGGACACCTTTTAAGGTGTTTTGTAATTGTTTTCTATGTGTTTGTATGTGTTTGTGTTTGCCTGCCATTGTTTTCAATGGGGTTTGACGGTGTTCGTCGAACATTCGACGAACTTGCCTCCTGTTCGACGAACCGAACCGAACTCGAACACTAGCGGGGTGGCTCAACACTACTCCTGATATATAGACGTACATTTTTAATGTTTAAACTATGCTATATATACCTGGTATCTGGTGATACTGTACCCTTTCTGCAAGGAAGTCCTCCTCCACCCACCACTCTAAGTGTATCATTGACACCTGGAACATTGGCCCACATGTGTGATTACGCGTATTTCTTGTGGATCTTCTTTTTATATTGTGGTGTGATCCATCCTGAGCGAGTGAGAGTCTGTGGGTTACTCCTGCAATTTATATGTAGATTTAAAAATTACCCCAACACTGTATACAGCTCTATGCTAGTGATACATTACCCATTTACTGCTTTTTATATTCTGGTCTAATCCAAACTGACCAAGTGAGAGTCTGTTTCTGACTGTGGAAATAAATACAGAGATTGACAATGACCCCTACACTGTGTACAGCTGTACGCTTCAAATCCATTACCGTTTTACGGCTTTTTATATTGTGTTGTAATCCATAGTGAGCCTGAGAGCGTCTATGTCTGCCTCCTGAAATATATACAGAGATTTAGATTGTTTAAACTATACTATATATACCTACTATCTGATGATGCTTTTTCTTTTTATATTCTTAATCAAACTACGAAAAACCGAACTATTATCCAAAATTTTTTATTTGTTAAAACATATACAAAATATATATATATATATATATGTACAAAGAAGGATGAGATGCCAATACCAAAAGAGGGGAATACTGGAAACCAATAAAGCATCAATAAATTTGCACGATAAATATAATTGTAATTAGGTGTCCTCAATAAAGTGCAGGTGTAAAAAAATTGTTACAAAATAACATATGTCATGATGAAATTTTTACCAAAATGTATACTAAGGTTTTACCAAAATGTATACAACATAACATGATTAGCCTAAATAGTATAGTCACAAATAATGGGCAGTAGATACCAATACTAAATAGTATAAGCATATATGTTTCACTGCAGACTGGTGCCAATGTAATAGGAATAAGTATACAATTCCACAATGCACATTTATATACTGTGAACTGATGCCACTCTATATGCACCAATGTGCTGCAAACTAAATGGCCGTGCCATATTGTATACAATTATAAGAGACACATGTTAGGAAAGTAAATTAAATACCTAATATCAGTTAGTGCCAAGTTCCCAGTACACGTCCGACCCCGACGTGCGTTTCGGCATCTGCCTTCATCAGGGGGTGGCGTCATCCACAAAGGGGTAGGTTTTTATGTGGTATAGAGCCAATGAGAGAGGGAGCGGGGAGGTATGACACGCACAAACATCGGACGTCACCGGGATATCCCGCCCCTCCGCCCCACGTGGTCCCCGCAGCTGCGAATGTAAATCGCAGACACAGGGGACGTGGATGCGATAGGCTGAGATCCCCGGGACGCCGACGTCAGCGCGCGTTCTGTCCGGCCCTTTGTCATTGGTGAAGGGGAGTCATGTGACTGGAAGGTCCTTTGAATTATAGACCTTGGAATTTTGTGGTGGAATTTTGGATACTAGTTCGGTTTTTCGTAGTTTGATTTGGTTCCGAATTGTCCTTTTATTTGTCCATTTGTGTGCACAAATTGGTTTATTATAACTAATTTATTGAGTTAGGATAAGCACTATTGTCTTGGAATTTATATTGTACCTTTTTATATTCTTGTCTAATCCATACTGAGCCTGTGAGCATCCCTGTGTGACTCATGAAATATATATGGAGATTGACAATTATCCTTTGACTGTATAGAGCTGTACGCTTCTGATACAGTACCATATATCTGATGTTATTTTTGGTACATTTTCTCCAAAATTTGGAAGTGTGGTGGAAGAGGCCACGGACGTGGGCTTGGGGGGGCCAGCTGGTACTGATGCTGGTGGTGCATCTGCTGGTAGTGGCAAAAGCACAATAGCAGCTAAGGCAGGAGGTGTTGAGCCTGCATCATGGTCTGGCTCCGAAACGCCTGGAAGGCTACCTTTTCTGGGAGTAGGTTAACTACTTTTAAAGCCGAAGGAACTGGTTTTGGCTTACATTGCCGAAACAGTCTCCAGCTAATATGCCCTCCTCTTCTGAAGTTTCAAAAAATGCAAGCACTGAGTCATCAAGTGCTGGCTCCTGGTCAGGAAGAACCCCTTTCCTTGTGTCCTTCACCCCCACCAAAAGTGAATGATGCAGCAGGCCACACTTCACATTAGTAAAAGTAGCTCTTTCTCACATACCATGCCTGGGTTATCAAGTCAAATCGTGAATTCCCCAGTCCAAGATGAATCTGACATGGAGTGTGGGTGGCCAGCCAGGGCAGTGGGGTTAATCGGTACCGGGCCGTTGTCTCAGAGGGATGTGTCACTGTGGTGGTGACCCGGTCCGTGGCCCTGGGTGTCCATGCAAAGGGGTGAATGATACGTGATGCCACCTGTGGTTTCTGTTCAAATTGACCAGCGCTGCAGTGTCGCTTCTCTGGGACAGATGTTGTGGTGCAGCTAAGATGTAGAAGCCCTGCACAGGTAGGGCGGTAGTCGCAGAGCAGATGAAAGAGTTGGTAGATGGTGCGCAGTGCAGGATGTAGCAGAGCCGTGTGCCAGGCGCAGGAGAAAGATGACAGACACAGTCGTGCAGTTCCTTTACCTGTACTTGGTAAGTGCCGTCCAGGACCCAGAGTACAGATGGAGGAGTTGGTCAGCCTGAAAGCAAATTAGGAATTCTCTCTCTGCAGATAGGTAGTGTGGCCTCCGTTCTAGCACTTATCTGAGGTACTTGCAGTACTGAGTTCACTGAAGTTCCCCCTGTTGACGCTCTTTTGAAACTTTCTCGTATGGCAGGCAGCCGTAGCCTTTTCCTTCTGGCTCACACAAGTCGCTGCTGGGGCCTCCGAGCCTTAGTTGGGAACAGAGCATTTACAGCTGCTACTTCCTCCGGTTTCTGCTGCAGGACCGTCAGTGTCCCTACAAACTCGGAGATCGGAAACCGGACCATGCGCTCCAGCTAGGAGTGAGCCTTAACTCTGCTCATCCTCCAGCTCCCCTTCTCACGTCCACACACTTCCCTTTCCCTTCACAGACTGCCCTAACTTCCCTCCTCCCGACCACAGATAGCAGCTCCTCAGCAGTCAGGTTCAGAGCTCTCCCTGCTGGCCTGGAGTGGGAACTGTGTTGTGTGTTGGTTTAACTGCTAGAGAGATCCTTCGTTGCTCCCAAGCATGACATCACACTCCCTAGGAGGAAGGTAATGCCACTGTGGCGACCGTACTCCTGGGGGCGCCACAAGTGCACTGATGCCCAGGCACTGCTAGATGATTCTGCTGGTACATTGACCCAGACCACTACATTCCCCTCGCACTCTACACAGCCAGAATCTGACCCTGATGAAACTCAGGTTCCCCTGAGTTACTATACCACCTTACATGGTGACAAAGAGGAAGGTGCAGATGAAAGTGCAGGGCCCCTCATGGTACACAAAAGTGTCTCTACCGGTGTTCCCACCCCCATCAGCCGTCAGACACACCGCCGTACTATGAGGGGCCCTGTGCCAGTGCCGTCGCCAACGAGTGGGCCCCCCCTGCTTGCTCAGAATCACAGCACTTGCAAAATTGAAATACCTCTCCCTGCTCCACCGCCGTGACGTTTTCCGCGTTTCCTGGCAGTGACATTCTGGTCAGAGAGCGCGATGACATCACGTCTGTACGCCCTCTGCCTAAACAGTCCAAGTGCAAAGAAATGGAAGATGGGAACGACGAGGAGTCCAGACTAGTACAGGGATTCCCTAGCGAGGAGACTTATTTAATGGTTTTAAAGGTTGGGAACAATTTTTGGGGCGCACTATACTCTGGAGAATGATATATGGGGCCCACCATACACTGGAGCATTCCAAAGGTGGACATCAGACACTGGAGCAGCATTTACAGGGCCCATTATACACTGGAGCATTAGAAATGGGGCCCATTATATATGGAGCATTATTTGGGCCCATAAGACAGTGGCGCTTCATCCATGGGGACCAACATATACTGTAGCATTAGGTGGAGCTCATCATATACTGTATCGAATCTTATATGGGACCAAAGATTCTGTATGGAGAAATATATGGGCCTCATTACTCTGTATAGCGCACTATGCGGTGGCCATAATACTGTATGGAGTAATATACAGTCCGTTTTTGGAGCTATTGGAGAATTTAAAATGGATATCAGTCATGTGATGTAAGAAGTGAAGTATTTTTCATTGTACTATACCGCTATTTCTCTGCCGTATCAGAGGATCATGAGTTGTGTCATGTGTTAAAGGAGCCCATTGACACTCTTTGGCCCTGGGCCCACGAAAACCTGGAGCCAGCCCTACCCCCCCACAACTTTAGCCAAATAACCCCCAGTTTTCAATGCCTAACTATTATTATAAAGTAAATTAAGGTTGCCAAGCTTCAGTAATAAGAATTGATGTTTTTGGCATTCAAAAGGGCACTGTAGGTGTGTTTCCTGTCCTCCACTCCCTGCCGACTTTGCTTTCCCATTGACTTGCATTGGGTTTCGTGTTTCAGTCGGCCTTTGACTTTTCACGATAATCGGCCGATTGCGTTCGACCCGACTTTTGCGAAAGTCGGGTCGACCCGAAAAAAGGCAAAGTCGCTCATCTCTAATCGGGACCTAAAGTTGTTTTTTTACGATGATTCTTCATTCACCAAAATCCGCACTATTAAAAAAATAAATTTTTAAAGCGTTAATTGTTGTGTTTCATTGGCATTTTTTTCTGTGTCAATTCGGTGGTCAAACCTGGAACGCTTTTTCTTCTTCGACTAAACGCCTCTTCATATATGAGAAAAGGGCACTTGAAAAAAAAAACCACAGCACCGGGTGCACTGTGGACTGATTTTTACATTTATATTATTTTAACCAACATATTTTTTTGACGTTTTTCAGTAGATTATTTGATAAAATGACATCATTCAAAACTAAACTGATCCTGCAAAAAAATATAAGCCTTTATAGACATAAAAAATAAAAAAGTTATCGCTTGTGGAAGAAAAGGGAGGAAAAAAACTAAAAAGTGAAAAATGTCTGAGCCCGTAATGGATTAATTATAGGAATTTCTAGTCAGATGTTTGGGGTGGATTATCCTGAAGTAAAATCCCCAACAACGTCCCTTTTTATTTTAATTGTTGGTACTAATGTATACAGGTTATACAGCAGTGTGTTTTGTACACCGTCACCATATAAAATGGCGCCAATCATCACTATACAACTATTCAGTCACCATAGGATAATTTGAGACCATGGCGCCAAAATACGAAAGGGGCGGGGCCTGGGGACGTCACTTGGCAAGTTAATCTCTTTGCCACATGCAACATGGCGTCGTTGTGGGACCGTACTCCGGGTTACGGCGGGGTCAGGGGGTGTGTCTGGTGCCCGCAGCATGGCTCCACGGTACCGGGTACTATATTCAGTGCTCAGGCTGCTGCCATATCCCGGTACCAGATCACAGGTCCGAAGTCTCAGCGCTCAGGCTGCTCTGGCTGTCAGGATGGAGTATCAGGTATTACATCAGCCGGACACACGTGACTCACTCATTCATAGCAGCACATGGGCGTCGGGTACGCACGACACGAGGACGACAAGTGTCAGCATGCCCTGCCACACACATATTACTTAGTTGTGTGTCAGTATTTCAGCATTTTGTTGCAATGTGTCGGGGCAACTTGCCAGCTCCAGAGAGCGATGACCGTGACAGCTCAACCCTTCATAGGGATCTATGGGGGGAAAATGATAGGACCCCACAAGTATGCTGAGCCCCCCCCCCCCCCCCTAAGCTGCTGACCCCAGGGCTGCCCCGACTCTTCTCTGTAAGCTGCTCCCCTGCCTAAGATTTTGCGCAACATCACAGGGATCTAAACACTTGCTGACAGGTCCCTTTAAATTTGGGACCGTTCTCCCTGTCTCTTCTCTCAGAGGGCACAGTGCAACACATGTGATTCTGTTGCTGCCTATCCAGAGGTAGGGATTAGTTTGCTATTGAGCACTGCGCTCTGCATAGGCAACAACAAAAGATGACAACTCGTTCCTATGCACTGAGAGCTTTGTTGTGTCTCCGGCCTCCTGGCGGACATTCACAGGCTCGTTTGACAATGGGGAAGGGTGAAATTTTTGCCCCCTCCCCCCCATAGAATTTGTCACCCTGTGCCTTCTCCTACCCCCCCCCATTGTACACAGTTGTATGTATCCCCCCTCTGTCACTGCTCAACAGCTGGGGATATTGGGACTTAAGGGCCTAATTCAGACAGCTGCAGTTTCTAGGTCGGCTGCAGGAACTGGATCTGCTTTGTCTTCGAGGTGAGTGGGGGTCTCGACTCATTTTCCGCCTTCTACCAATGCAGTGCAGCCTCGTTCCCGGCACTGTCAGTTCATGTGCCTCAGGCAGGACGGGCTGCAGCACAGGGCGTAGCGGTTTTCTGGGGCAGGAATCTCTGAATGGCACTTTGCTAGCGGAGCCCGTTGTGTAATAGCTGTCAGAAGGCAGCCCGGTTCCCACACCAGAGAGACCCCCCCCCCCCAGGCAGGCTCGGACTGGCCCATAGGGTAACAGGGCAATCCCCCGTGGGCCCCTGTGCAGATTTGGGCCCCTAACCCCACTGTATGGGCAGTACTTGGCATAATTAACTTGATTCACTCTGTACAGAAAAAAAGCAGCATCTCATCATTGATTAACCAAACTACCTAGCTTATTATTATATAGAGATATAGGTAAATATGTGAACAGGGGTAGAGTAATATTTGTATATAGGTGAAAAGTGGGCCCCCTCAAAGTCAGTCACTGGTGGGCCCTTGGCACCCCAGTCCGACACTGCCCCCAGGGTAAATGCTGAGCTTTGTGTGATCCTCGGGATCTTGTGTGACGTTACCAGCACAGGTGTACGGACAGTGGTCACTCGCCCACCTGCTACTTGGCACCTACAAGAGTACAGCCATAGTGAATTCTGCACTTGTGGGATGTAGTCTCTGCCCGCTGCTTGGTCAGCTTCCCTACTCTACTGGGTAAGATCAAGACTTGGATCATTGACTTCCATGGGCATCAGATGGTTGATCACTCTGTACCACGGGCTGTAACCGGTGTAGTCTATCGGATTGTTGTCAGTGAATGCAAATATTTCAGAAGTGAAAAACCCTTCTAGATCTAGTCCTGTTTACACAGCTGCTGAGATAGTTACAATGTATCATGTGCTTTAAGGGCTTTTCCACTGACTTCCATAATGAGAACTGAGCAGGGCAGGTGATCTCATATCTGCTGATACCCGTAGGGCCGGTTAGTTATCGGCAGCTATGGTTAAAATGGGTGGACGATGCCTCCCGATTATGAGCGCGGCCTGGCAGGCACCCTTTACACGTGACGTCACCTACCCCATGAAAGTGAGTGGAAAAGAACAAGCCCTTTTAAAGGGGTATCCATGCTACCTTTGGTTCTGCTTCCTTCTAGGCTGATTGCTCTTATGTGGCCAGAGTCTGAGATTTCGTAGACGTTTGTTACTTTTGGTGGCAAGATTAGTGCGGCGTGTGGCCCTTATTTATGCCATTTAAAATGGCGGTAACCCAATTGTACGGTAGTGTGATCTGAGCCTTAGGCCTCGTTCAGGCATGTGTGTATTACAGTCCAAGTATGGACTGTCTGCAAGTCTCCTGTCCCAAACTTGGCTGCCTCGTACATGCTTGTGAGGCTGTCCATTTCAGGTCAGTAGACCCTCGGCCTGTCCAAACGTCGTAGTTGGTACACATATGGCAGGACGAGACCTTGCGTGCACTGATAATGCTGCTTTGTGAGCAGGACTGGCTCTGTACATGTTTTCTGCTTATGAATTTTTTCCGGAAAAGCAAGAAAGGTGGGTTTTTTTTTTTTGTTTTTTTTTAAAAACAAAAAACATTTTAGAGCTGGTACGGATCGATTTGTCGCATCAGTAATCGATGGCCGCTGGACACATCATTGAAGATTAGCCAGCCTTCTGCGATGTCAAATGTACATCGGCAAAGGATGCGGTGCCGGATTATTTCTTACATAGGTTATTTGCAGAGAGCCAGTGAATAATCTTGTGTTTTCTGCTTTTAGGATGCCATCCGCACTCTCAACACCCTGCAGACAAATGCCAGCTACCTGGATCAGGTGAAGAGACAACGCAATGATCCCCAGGAGCAGATGGTGGCCATGAAGGGGTTCCTGGAGAGAAGCGGCCTGCGGGTAAGTGACTGGGAGAGCTCATGTCAGCCTTGTTCTAGTTTCATCGGGGAACTTCGCAAAGTCTCAAATTAAAGCCTCCCACCGTTTTGTGTACACTGCTCTGTACTTAAATTTGCTTTTCTATAAATATACCCACTGTGTGTAGTCTCATTCCTTCTCTTTTTTTTTTTTTTTTTTAATCGGTCTACCTCTTTTTACAGGTGGAGGACTTGGATCGGCTGAATATCATTCATGTTACTGGAACCAAGGGGAAGGTGAGTGATGAAAGAGACTCTTACAGGGATTGTCCAGTACTATCTCATTGATGACATATCCTAAGGTAAACGTCTGATCAGCCGGATTCTAACACCCAGCACCCCTGCTGATCAGCTGTTCTCACCTAACTGCATTCACGGCTCTTTGATTTGGTGCGACATCATCGTTGCATCATGGCAGATGGACTGGGACGTACAAATCGATTTGCACCAGCTCAAGTAGTCATACGTGCGCCCTGTTGCTCCATTGAATGTTAATGGGACTGATAGTGATATGAGTGCTGAAATGTATGAGCGGTGGTGATTTGATTACTGTAATCGCCTATTCTGCGCACAAGTGGTAAAGCATTGTCGTGAGATAACCCCCTACACTGCTGCACAACTGCATATAGGGGTCTCCAAAATGATGATCAAGTAAAATGTGTATAGGGGATGGCACACCCCCTACTGCTGGTATAAAAGCACAGTCACAGACAGAGTACATTTATAGAGGTGACAGAACTATTATGCTCTCATTTTTGTATATTTTAACCTCCTATTAATACTATACATGGCAAGCTGCTGTAAGTTGTTACATTTTGATTTTTTTTTTTTTTTTTTTTTAAGGGATCCACTTGTGCCTTTACTGAGCAAATTCTTAGAAACTGCGGCTTGAAGACTGGATTCTACAGGTAAGGTTGTGCTTACTGTTAAAGGCTTTGCAGAAGACTGCTCACAAAGGCTCAATTCAGCAAGTATCAGCTCAACACTAGAGTTGAGCGACTTTGGTCGGATCGGGTTTCGTGAAACCCGAATGAAACAAAATAAGTTTCAGATGAAACTCGTCCGACTAGAGCAAAACAAAGTCGGAGTTTCGTCCGACTTTTATTTCCCATTGACTTGCATTGGGGTCGGGTTTCGGACGAAACTCCGACTTTGTTTTGCTCTAGTCGGACGAGTTTCATCTGAAACTTATTTTGTTTCATTCGGGTTTCACGAAACCCGATCCGACCAAAGTCGCTCAACTCTACTCAACACTAGTAAAGACTTATGCTCGGGTGCTAAACGAGTGTCTTCGGCGTGCTTGAACACTATGTTCAAGTTGCCGTGGCTGCATATCTCGTGGCTTTTCGACAGCTGCAACACGTGCAGGGATTGCCTAACAGACAATCGCTATCGAACAACCGCGAGATATGCAGCTGCAGAGACTTGAACATAGTATTTCGAGCACGCCGAACACACTGTTAGCACCCGACTTTTAGCACCCAAGCATGCTCTAATAACGCTTCTTGTAAGCACATTTGCTCATCACTACTCAACACTGCTCTGTCAGATTGCTTATACAGGAGTCCTTGGGTACGTACACTGCTCTGTGCTTGTTCTCACGCTGAAGCTTGCAGAAGTGAATAGCCTTTTGAGCAAAATATTTTTCTGCGGTAGAGTCTGTGCTACTCCTTCACAGCTTACTGTCCTGCTACACCTGCATAGCAGCCCTACCATTCTTTCTGTCATAGAGGTCTCAGATTTCAGAACAAGGGTTATGCTTTTTTCAATAAAAAAAAAGTGAAGTATACCTTTGAACTACATTTACACACTGAGATGATCTCAGGAGTCTGATGAAAGTTTTGCCAGGTTTAGTCTGTTAATTTTTCCTCTCCTTGGCTTCCTCCCAGCTCTCCACATTTGGTTCAGGTGAGGGAGAGGATTCGGATCAATGGGCAGCCAATCAGCAAGGAGCTATTCAGCAAATACTTTTGGCAAGTGTACAATCGCTTGGAAGAAACAAAGGTCAGTCGCTAAAGGGGATAATTATGCCATGTTTTGTTGTGTTTTTTTTTTTTTTTTTGCAGGCTTTTAAATTTTCATATGGAAAATTTATAATTGGTGTATAAGTCTACAAAGTTGTAACACAGACATGTCAGCTTTGAGATATTAAGTTGCTATAGTCCTACTCTACTGAGAACATTTGGATATTTCCATACTATTTATTTTACTCAAATAGTGTCATTAATTCTACTTTACAGACTTTAAGCGACACTGTCCCCATTGAGGCTCACAATCTAAATTCACTATCAGTATGTTTTTGGAATGTGGGAGGAAACCGGAGAACCCGGGAGAACATACAAACTCCTTGCAGATGTCCTTGGTGGGATTTGAACCCAGGACCCCAGCGCTGCAAGGCTGCAGTGCTAACCAGTGAGCCACCGTGCTGCCGTATGCTGAAAGTATACGGCTATGTGGTCTGCATGGAAATAACATGATTCCAGTATCGCCCATGAAAATGGACGGGAGCACAAGAGCTGCCTCATACCTGACTGCATCTGCGGCTCCGATGTATTGGGAATTTTAAAGCGAAGGCCAATTAATCTAACCTGTAATCATTCAGTCCTGCTTAACATATGTGTTCCCCTCTACTGACCTTGGCAGAACATTGCTATAATTAATATCATATAAAGATTATGATTATAATAGGATTCTGATAATAGGGGATCCAACCACTGTAAATGCCTAGGATGTGGCTGTGCAGTCTTCGGCATTTTTGCAAGGTTACATAAACTGTGGAAGGTTATGATGATCCATGTCCACAATGGTTTTTTTTTTTTTTTTTTCTTTGCAGCTGTCATGACAGACAGCGCAGATCAGTTGATCATTAAGAGTCCCGCTCCCGACACCCAGCAAACGGCTAATTATGCATGTGCAGCTACACCTTCTTGATCAGTAGAGGTCTGGGTCTGTAAACCCCACTGATCTGATCACTCACACCAAAAGTTGTAAATGCTCAGCTTTTCCTCATGCTTGAGCAGATCAGTGTATTCCCTTAGTAGGAAGTCAGGGAGTCTGTACACTGCTTCGCTTGCTTTCAAAAGGAAGGGTCCATTTATACTGAATAACAATAAATGAGCATAGACCGGCAACATGTTTGATCATTTCACCCAATTAACGAGTGTTTTGTTAGTCAGGTGATCGGTAGCCCTTTTAGATTGCATGATTGTGAAGTGAGCGTCACACTGCACGTTCGTTCCTAGGAAGTGGACCTCAAGCTCAGGGCTTCAGCCCTTTTTAGTTTGTGACCTATGGGGGGGTCTCGACAACTGTTCTCGGTGACTCTGCATGAACTCGAGGGGAGACCAAATTTAATTAAGAAGTCACAGGTTTGTATTCAATTAGGAAATCCTCTGTACATGAATACTTTCCTCTGTCATGTTGTTGGTATATTTAATGGTCTTGTGTGCAGAACTAATTAGATAAGTCGGATTTCATCATGCGTCAGTATCCCTTCCTGCCAGCTCTTCATTCCCTGGATACTTGCAAAGTGGCTTCCTCCTTGTATGCATGTTTTTTCTATTTCATTAAAGATGAGAAGGTTCCAGAAATATTCATGAAAGGGAAATTCCATTAGAAACCATTTGAATATTGCTAGGGTCTCCAAGACCCCCTCTGAAGCTAAATGAAGTGGTGCAGCGTGGTGTAACACTGAGGCCTCTTAATGGGTTTTGTGCTCCTGGCTCTGCACCAAAGCTCTATTTCAGTTAATTTGGTAGTGCAATACTTGTACAGCCATGAAGTTAACATAGAAAAGACTTCAGCTCTGAATCATTGCTGTGGTTTGTACATTTTCAAGAGAAGTGGGAGTCCCAGAAATCAGATCCCATCAGAAAGTCATAACATATCCTTTTTTTTTTTTTTTTTTTTGTAATTTGAAAATATCCCCTTATAAGTTTCCTAACACGTTGCTGTTGTACAGCCTGTGCTGCTCCTTCACATAGCTGGCTGTTCTGCTGATAGAGGGGATATATCAGTAGATTGATGGAGATCTCAGAGTTTGCGATAAGATCGTGTAACTTCAATTGTGAACGTCATGCAGTCCTTTTATATTCTTATCCGTTATATTCTTTTTCCTCAGAGCGATGACATGTGCTCCATGCCGGCTTACTTCCGATTTCTGACGATAATGGCCTTCCACGTGTTTCTGCAGGAGAAGGTTTGTGGCCTTATCAGACCCTTAGTCTTTCTACTCAAGGATATCTCCTCTTAAGCCACCTCTTACCATTTCCTCTTCTCTGATGCAGGTGGACCTGGCTGTGCTAGAAGTTGGAATTGGTGGTGCCTACGACTGCACAAATATCATCAGGTGGGTAACTCGTGCTGCTTATATGTATAAAATCTTTATATAACGTTTTAAACATACTGCCAGCTAGTGGCCAGCATTCTGGAAAGTGGTAGATGTTGCTTTTGAAATACTAACTATTCTCATTCCTGCAGTAAGCCCATTGTTTGTGGGGTTTCTTCTCTTGGCATCGACCACACTGCCATCCTGGGGGACACCATTGAAAAGATTGCCTGGCAGAAAGGCGGCATATTTAAGGTTGGGATACTGGAGTTAATCTACATCGTTCACTTTTCCATTAGTAACTTGAAAGTTTTCTTAAAGAGGTTGTATGTATTGCAGATATCAGCTGTAATGGTTACCACTAGTAAAATAAATCCTAAAGTATTGCAATGGTAATTAGAAGTAGTCCATAAATGTGTTAACAACTGGGTCATCCCCTGCACTATTTTCCTCGACACATGGAACCGATCTGCTGTGTCAGGCACATCGTCATCCCTGTGGATAGTATTTTGTGTAGTGAAGAGTCTTCAGTGATTCCAAACACCTGGGGGGAGGGGGGGTCCTTGGGATTCAACTCTGCAGACCAACAATTGATGAAAGTTCTGACATTATCCTCTTCCTCCACACCTAAATTCCCAAAGTTTGCATACTTCTGATTTATTCTGTCTCAGCCAGGTGTTCCAGCATTTACTGTTCCCCAGCCTGCGAGCCCCCTGAAGGTGCTAAGAAATCGAGCCCAGGAAATAGGGGTAAGTCTATACCTGTTGTGTAGCTCCTTTCTCTCCCTGTCCAGAATTTTTTTTTTTTTTTTTTTTGTTTAATTTTCTTTGTTGTTCAAGTGCCCCCTGTATATGTGTCCAGACTTGGCAGAGTACGAGGAGGATGGCATCTCGCTTCATCTTGGTTTGGCTGGAGATCATCAAAGAAGCAATGCCTCCCTCGCGCTGCAGTTGGCACAAACGTGGCTCCAACACCAAGGCTGTCAAGGTAAAGTGCATCTGTGAGATGGTTGAAAGGTGACCAACTTTATTCACTGCAGGAATTCCTAGAAATCATTTCAACTAACTAATGCATTAGACAACTATTTAAATACCAGTTTCTTGTACCCCTATTATCAGCTGTGTGCATATCTCACGCCACGGATGTCTAGTTGGTTTCGGCTTTTACACAACCATATTATCGCTGTTGATTTTCACCCTGCAGGTCTTGGACAAATGAAAACTCTAAACCAGCACCTTCCTAACATTAAGTGGCCTCTGCCCCTGGCATCGGTTTTCCGACCTTCTCTTCCAATGGTGCGAGGTAAGATTTGCTAACTTTTAAAGTGAGTATGTCGGCACAAAATGGCTGTACAGGCTCTCAGCGCACCCGTGGTGTAGATAAATACTTAAGTTCACCTTTCCACCTACTTGTTTTCCATCTTTCTCTGTTCCCCCTCTTTTTTGATTGACATCTTTTGTATTTATAGAGCCAGAGAAGGGAATAGATGGAAAACCAGCAGGTTGAAAGACGCACTTAAATATTTGGCTATGCTGGTGCACCAAGTATCTGTGCTTGATTTCAACAGTCGTTCTGTGCTGACTAATTCCCTTTAAGGCTGGAACTACATGGCGACATGTCGTGCAACAGCAATTTACAGACAAGTCTCACAACCAAAAATGTTTTAAACGCTGTGATTTCTGCTAAATTGCAAACAAGTCACATACAATTTCATTGAATGACAAACTCCCAACACATTCGTAAACATTTGCGACTGTTACAGTCCCGATAGGTCGCAATATGACACCATAGGAAATCAACAGGTGTGATGTCGCAGTGTGACACCTTGCCGTGTAGCCATGTATTTTAGTGTACACTTTCTCATACAAATATTTGCTGCTGATTTTGCTGTGGATCTGCATAAAAATCCTCAATAAAATCCAGACTTGTTGGGTTTTCACCTTATATGTTGCAAAGGGTAAAATCTGCAGCGTAGATGTAAAATCTGCAGTCCATATGAAATAACTTTTTATTTTGTTATGGCTGGTTTACGCACCTGCTGCCTCCTGTTTTTTTTTTTTTAGGATTACAGCACACGTTGTGGCTGGGTCGTACACAGGTATTGCAGCGTGGACCCATATCTTATTATATTGATGGTGCACATACCAGCAGCAGTGTGAAGGCTTGTGTCCGATGGTTCCAGGAGGTGGCGCTCAATGAGGAAAAAGCTGGGGGGTAAGTTTGTTTCTTGGTAATATTAGTATAAGTCAGAGGCATGGCGCTGTAGTCTGATAATCAGGGTGAATGCAACTTAGAAGATTCTGCAAGTTGATAAATTTGTAGGACTCGGGTCTGTGACTTGTCGGTTATGTGTATCATACAGTGCACTCACTCTTTTTGCAGAGGTGCTGTGGTGCGGGTGCTGGTGTTTAATGCCACAGGGGACAGGGACACTGCCGCTTTGTTAAAACTACTGCAGGTAAGTGAAGCTATGCATTTATTTATGCAGTCCTAGCCACATATATTATCACTGGCAGAACCAGTTCTTCTCCTGATCGATTGGTAATGGGGCAAATGCTACGTTCACAATGCATTAATGCCCTCCATAGCTAGATATGTACGTGTATGTGTGTATATATATCTCTGTTACAGGTGTACAATGGTGGTATCTGTCAACTTTTGGCTATAATAAAACCAATTTTACAAATACTCAAGATTCTGTAGGAAAAAATAATTATTCTACTTTCAAACTTTTGCAGATTACTGATGGTTCAGCCTAACTGATATCAAAAGGACACTTTTGGCCTCAGTCGGGCTAATGTGGCCCTACAGAGACCATTAATGTGCATGCCACGAGCTTTCCTTAGGGACATGTTCACTCTTCACCAAATAATACTTTCTCGTTCGCCTTATTGGGGGACACAGAGACCAGGGGTGTATGCTGCTGCCACTAGGAGGCTGACACTATGCACAAAAAAAGGTTAGCTCCTCCTCTGCAGTGTACACCCCACCGACCGGCAGGGAATTCCTCAGTTTAGCTTAGTGTCAGTAGGAGGTGGACACGGGTCTTTAATTAGACCCATATCTACCTCGATGTGCGTCGCTCATTTTCAGGTTTTCCCGGAGGGATACAGAGTGAATAGTCACATCTGTACTCCCACAAGGAGTCTGTGAGTACGGCGTGTACTGCCACCCTGTATCCTCACAGTTCTCCATAGCAGGACCACCAGCCTTCCAGGCGGACGCCAACACGAAGATGTGTCGGCGATCCAGAGGGTCCTCGTCGCCAGTCTCCCACCCACTCGCCTACCAGAGCCTGTCGGTTGGTTGAGACGCAGACTCTTCATGTACAGGTACTTTCCCAGGACGGGTAAGTATGGGGACCCTTTGGCCTGCAGCATTCCTCCCCGAGGGCACGTTTGCAGCGTCTTCCCTGGAGCAGGGATGCGGTGGCGCTGCGAACTCCTGCGCCCATCCTGCTCCTACAGCCAGGCCCTTCACCGTCCTCTTCTACCCCGACACTCCGGGTATTTCAGGGTCCTCTCGCGGCGGCGCTCACTTTGCGGCGCCGACCTCGTGCTGACAGGCGGCCGCCGCTACTAATTTAGGCCCCGGCTTCTGTCAGGCCTACCTTAGCGTCGCGGCCATGTCCCCCGCCCCTTTCTTCTAAGCGAGCTTCTCTCCCGCCCGTTCCAGGCCCTCCCACCGCCCTTCTCAGCCTGTTCCTGGCCAGGGGCGGCGCCGGATTCAGCAGGCGCTTAGCTCCGCCCTCCTTCCCCTGGGAGCGCGTTTTTCCCTGTTTCCTCTCAGGCGGTCGCCATCTTTGCAGCCGCACAGCCAGACGCCCCTGTCAGGCGGATATCGCTCCCTGGGCCTGTCAGCCGGACATCGCGCTGTCTTGCATCTGCAGAGAGGTGGATACCTTCATCTCTGGGGTCACCGGACCGTGAGTAGCTCTGCATCTGCAGGCTGACACCCTTCTCTGCACCCTGTCCCCCAACCTTCCGGCACTACCTCAGGTTTCACTATGTCTAACTCCAAATCTGACCGTAACCGCCCTGCGGCTCCCCCCTGCACTCTAGTCAAGTTCTTTGCATGCTCTTCTTGCAATCGCAAACTTCCCTCAGGTCAGTCCACTTCCCTCTGCCTGGATTGTAGCAATCCTATTCAACCTGATGCCACCCAGGAGCCATCTAGGACCCCAGGCGAGACTGAACCCCCCATGCCCGGCTGGGCCTCGTCTCTATCACGGTCAGTGGCAGACCTCACCAGGGTGTCTCAGTCCCTAGTAGCTGTTCTGGATAAGTTACCCCTGGACAACTCTACAGGGTCCAGCAGGCCTCAAGAGGTTCCATCTGAGTCGGCCAGCGTTAGTCGCAAAAGACACAGGCAGGATCTCCAGCCGGAATCCTCTCCTCGCCCCATGTCACCACATAGTCCTTCTCGGCAGCCTCCCTCCCGGGCCTCCTCTCCGGAGTCAGGTGAAGCGCTCTCGGACAGGTCATCTGAGGGGATCTTAGAGCTGGATTCGGACCAGGATGCGAACATGAGGGTTACTGTACAGAACCTCATTGCAGCAATCCATTAGACCTTCGACATTGATGACCCCCCCCCCCTGCGAAATCCTCAGATCAGGAGGTTTCGTTCAGACGGGAGGAAACACCCTCCAGGGTATTCCCTTTACATTCCGAGTTTGGAAAGATTTTTACCAGGGAAAGAGGAGAGCCGACCAGACGCTTTCAAAGAGGAAAGCGTCTCTGCGTTCTGTACCCGTTTGCTAAAGAGCTCACGGACAACTGGTCTGCCTCCCCCCTCGGTCGACCTGCCCGTGTCCAGGCTTTCTACTAACACGGTTCTCCTGCTTTCAGGCGTGGTGTCTCTAAAGGATTCTAATGATAGGATTATAGAATCCCTAGCGAAGTCTGCCTTCGAAGCGGCATCAAAGGCGGTATGCCCAATTTTTGCTTCATCTTGGGCAGCAAAGGCCATAGCTACTTGGGCAGAGGATCTTCGTCAGGGCATCCTAGAGAAAGCACAACCAGATCGATTGGCCGATCTCGCCAATCAGATTTCCCATGCGGGGGATTATCTGCTTTCTGCTTCTTTGGATGCCGCATCCTGCGCAGTTCAGGTGTCAAGTAACGTTGTGGCAATCCGACGTACAATTTGGCTCAAGGCCTGGCAGGCGGACCTGTCTTCTAAAAAGTCTCTTACCAATCTGCCTTTTCAGGGAGGGCGCCTCTTTGGATCCCAACTGGACCAGATTATTAAGGACGCCACCGGTGCCACGAGTTCTCTCCTGCCTCAGTCCAAGCCTCGCAGACCTCCACTAAGGCGTCAGTTTCAACCCTTTCGGGCTTTCCGCCATTTCAATATGGCGGAGAACCCATCCAACCAACAGAGACCGCAGGCGCGCCAAGACAGAAAGTTTCCTTCAGGCCCACTCCTTCCTGGCGATCCCACTCTGCCCAGGGCAGACCATCCAGATCTGAACGGTCTACATCGGCATGACTATCGTCGAACTCCCGAGGGTCCCTTCCAATTGGGAGGTCGACTTCTCTTCTTCAGGGACGTCTGGCTGGCCTCAGTAGAGGACGCTTGGGTCAGGGAGGTTGTATCGTCAGGATACAAGATAGAGTTCGTCTCTCTTCCACAGGATCGTTTCTTCGAATCCCGTCCTCCAAAAGATCCAGCTTGGGTCCCAGGGTTCTTTACGGCCATCGGCCATCGACTCTTTCCTCAGTTCCGGGGTGATTGTGCCCGAATCGGAGCGGTTTACAGGGTTTTATTCAAACCTATTTGTCGTGCCGAAAAAAGACTGGGCGGTCTGACCCATCTTGGATCTCAAGCTGCTCAACAAGAGAGTCCATCTTCGCCACTTCCGGATGGAGTCGGTTCGTTCATTAATCGCTTCCATGGAGGAGCAGGAATTCATGTGTTCAATAGACATCCAAGATGCCTATCTACATGTTCCCATATTCTACGGACATCAGAAGTTCCTGCGTTTTGCGGTTCGCCAGGAACATTACCAGTTCGTCGCACTGCCCTTCAGTCTCGCCACCGCTCCCAGAGTCTTCACGAAGATCATGGCTGCATTGATGGCCTTGTTGAGGATCAGAGGTCTCGTTCTTTTTCCGTACCTCGACAATATTCTGATCAAAGCTCCCTCTTTCCAACAGGCACGCCTAAGTTTGACGATCGTCCTAGACACTCTTTCCAATTTCGGGTGGATCGTCAACAGGAAAAAGTCCTGTCTGGTTCCTACTCAACGTCTTGGGTTTCTGGGCCTCCTGTTCGACACTCGTCGGTCAAGGGTCTTTCTCCCACAAGAGAAGATTCTCTCCCTGCGGCAGGATGTACAATCGCTGCAGACCACACGATTTCCGTCCCTCCGAAAAACCATGAGGGTCCTGGGAAAGATGGTGGCGGCGATAGAGGCAGTTCCCTTTGCCCAATTTCACGCCAGACCTCTCCAACACGCCATTTTGTCGAGGTGGAACAGGTCGGCTCTGTCCCTGGATCGCCCTGTTCGTCTTTCATGCCGGATCAAGCGGTCACTCAACTGGTGGTTGACGTCACCTCTCATCCTCTTGGGGCGGTCTTTTCTTCCTGTTCACTGGCAGATTGTAACAACGGATGCCAGCCTCCTCGGCTGGGGTGCAGTGTTCTGCCATCACACTGTTCAGGGTCGTTGGTCGACTCAGGAATCTGCTCTGCCGATCAACGTCCTAGAGATACGAGTGATCCATCTGGCTCTCGTCCACTGGGAGAGGCTCCCCAGGGGCCTGCCTGTCCGGATTCAGACACACAATGCCACAGCGGTGGCATATGTCAACCGCCAAGGAGGGACACGGAGTGTCTCAGCCCTGGCAGAAGTGTCCAAGATCCTTCAGTGGGCAGAGATTTCGGTACCGACAATCTCCTCGGTACACATTCCCGGCGTAGACAACTGGGCCGCCAATTTTCTCAGCCGCGAGGGTCTCGCGGCAGGAGAGTGGTCCCTACATCCAGAGGTATTTCTTCAGCTCTGCCGTCGTTGGGGAACCCCAGACGTCGATCTGCTAGCTTCTCGCCTCAACAGGAAAGTCCCACAGTTTGTATCCAGGGCTCGAGATCCTCTCGCAGTTCGAGCTCCCGTACCTGTTTCCTCCCCTGCCTCTTCTTCCCAAGCTGTTGAAGATCAAAGCAGAAGGAATTCCAGTCACTCATCGCCCCGAATTGGCCCAGAAGGTCTTGGTTCGCGGACATTGTCAACCTTCTCGCGGACGCCCCCTGGAAGCTTCCAGACAGGGCAGATCTGCTGTCTCAAGGCCCGATTTGACACCCCAATTCTCTGCCGCTCAATTTGACGGCGTGGCTGTTGAGACCGAGGTTTTGAAACGAGCAGGATTCTCCGGTCGAGTAATTCATACCATGATTCGAGCCAGGAAGCCATCATCTTCCAAAATTTAGTACCGTACTTGGAAGGCCTATTTCACTTGATGTGAGGCAAATAACATCGCGCCCATGTGCTTTTCGCTCCCTTCCGTTCTGGCGTTTCTTCAGGCAGGGCTGGATGCGGGGCTTGCTCTCAGTTCCTTGAAGAGTCAAGTTTCGGCGCTGTCCATTTTGTTTCAGAAGACGTTGGCCTCCCGCCCTCAGGTCAAAACCTTACTTCAGGGCATGGCTCACACGGCTCCTCCGTATCGAGCGCCCGTGGATTCATGGGATCTTAATCTGGTTCTTGAGGTTCTGCAAGGTTCTCCTTTTGAACCTTTCAGGGATGTTTCCCTTTCTCTCCTTTCTTGGAAGGTAGCTTTTCTGGTGGCCATCACTTCCATCCGGCGCGTGTCAGAATTTGCGGCTCTTTCTTCCTGCTCTCCTTTCTTGGTACTTCACCAGGACAAGGTAGTTCTGCGGCCTCCGCCCTCTTTTTTTTTTTTTTTCTTTCGAAGGTGATGTCCTCCTTTCACCTCAATGAGGATATTATTCTGCCATCCTGTCCGAGTCCAACTCACCCTCGGGAGCGGTCCCTGAACAAGCTGGATCTGGTCAGGGCAATGAGAGTCTATCTGTCTAGGACGTCTTCCTTGCGAAAGACAGACTCTTTATCATTCTTGATGGGGCGCGGAAAGGTCACCCGGCTTCCAAAGCTACTATTGCTCGCTGGATCAGATCGGCAATTTTGGAGGCCTACCGGGTTAAGCATCGAGTGGCATCTCCGGGGATCAGAGCGCACTCTACCCGGGCAGTGGGTGCTTCCTGGGCGGTACGCCACAGGGCCTCCGTGCTGCAGCTTTGCAAAGCTGCAACCTGGTCTTCGGTTCACACGTTTGTGAAATTCTACAAGGTCCACACCTATGCTTCGGCCGACGCCAGCCTAGGCCGAAGGATCCTGCAGGCAGCGGTGGTGAGTCCACTGGCCTGATGGAAGTTTGTTTCCCACCCCAGGGACTGCTTTGGGACGTCCCATGGTCTCTGTGTCCCCCAATAAGGCGAACGAGAAAACAGGATTTTTGGGTTGCTTACCATAAAATCTGTTTCTCGGCGCCTTCATTGGGGGACACAGCACCCTCCCATGTTCTACAACTCCTGTTCTTACTTTGGTTGATTGGTTACAGTTGAGTTGTTCTGTTTTCAATCTATTCTGTTACTTCTCCTACTGCTTTCTCACTAACTGAGGAATTCCCTGCCGGTCGGTGGGGTGTACACTGCGGAGGAGGAGCTAACCTCTTTTTGTGCGTAGTGTCAGCCTCCTAGTGGCAGCAGCATACACCCGTGGTCTCTGTGTCCCCTAATGAAGGCTCCGAGAAACAGATTTTACGGTAAGCAACCCAAAAATCCTGTTTTTTTTTCACCTGGCCACAAAATGGGTGATAACTTCATGATTGGCAGGTTTCTGACCGCCAAGACCTGCACCAGTCGGCAGAATGTTGCATTGTTATCCCCTTTAGCATGGAGTGGCATGCTTGTCCACTTTCCTTTCATTCTGTATGGGGCTTATAGAAAAAGCGAAACATAGAACTCAGAAGCCTCATTTGTAATGAATGGAGCAGAGAGAGTACGTGCACTGTTAATCCATTGTTATTGGGATAAAAGAGCATCTTTCTCCCGATCAGTGTGGCTTACTCCCACGATCATTAAATAATCACTTCTTCTGTGGATATCTTGTTTTCACCTATGAACCTCTTTAATCCTAGGGCAAAAGTGCAGTGTCAACCTAGCCTAAGTGCAAATAGTTATGGCATTGTATGTGACCGGTTCAGTGCTTAGTATTTCTTTCTTACTATTTTACAGCCTTGCCATTTTGACTATGCTGTTTTCTGTCCCAACATCAGTGAGGTGTCCGGTGTGGGGATGGCAGGTAAGCATTTTATGTTGTCATCTTACTCATGGTAGTAACTTCCCATGGAATTTAGATCTTGTTTCAGTAAATCTGGGGCAATGGCTGCACAATCTGCAATCATTAGGACTCTTAGCATAACAGATTCTTTACACCGGAGATGAGGCACTAATGACACCTACGGGGGTGCAAAAGCCCCTGATCTGCTGGGGTGCAAAAAGGACACTTGTGTACTGAAAGTGTCACATCCCTCTCTTCTGGTAGGGCAGAGTCACCTGTCAAGATCTATGAAATTAGTCCAATAAATGACTTGTGCAGCCTGATTATTTCCTCCAAAAAGATAAGAAATTGCTACTCCTGGTGCTCCATAAAGTCGGTGTAATGAGAGCGCAGGAATATAAAAGTCTGTGCCCTTGCGCTAATATTAAGTGTCTTTAGGACCAAAGGTAAGCTAAAAAAATAAATAGTTGTTGTGTTCCTTTTAATGTCTATTTACCGCCGCAAAATTATTTACCAGATGTTCCTTGTGCTTTTCCTCTCGATCTGTGTGTCCTTTGTAACCTGTGCTGCTAAACAATGTCTGATCCAACGTTGGGAAGTAAATCAGACACTTGGCAGAAAGTGTGGACATTCCTGTGTTATCTATGAAGTACCGCTGCCAAAATCCATGCACGTGCCGATCTTGTCTGTGTCTGTGCAGAACGGAGCATAGTGATGCTTTCACAATGGCGTCTGTACATTCCCATAATGATGGTTATAATTAGGAGAGGGGAAGAAGACACCCCTGATGGGGGGCCTATCTCCTGGGGTGGTGAAATTAAAGCTACCCAATCCTTCTTTCAGGAGATATGGGAGCCCACCAAAAAGATGCAAGATAATCAGCCAATACTGCTAAAATTCCTGTCTCCCCATGGAAATAATCTTATGCTCTTGCCAGTATCCTAATCTGCTGGTCTCCAGGGTATGCGGCAACTAGATTCACAGTGCCTGGGAGATGCCATTTGCCAGTGGCTCTAAGGCAGTGTTTCTCAACTCCAGTCCTCAAGACCCACCAACAGGTCATATTTTCAGGATATCCTTAGCATTGCACAGGTGATTTCAACACCTGCTCAAGCATTAATTCCATCACCTGTGCAATACTAAGGAAATCCTGAAAACATGACCTGTTGGTGGGTCTTGAGGACTGGAGTTGAGAAACACTGCTCTAAGGGATGCGTTACTAGCAGTGTCTTGGCCTTCTCTCCCACTCCCCCATTAAAAAAAAAACAAAAACAACTTTGTTGGTGCTCAATTCTAGTGTTCATGTTTGGCTTTCAGTCAAGCGTATGGCCATCTTTAGCGATGAGCAAGCGGTAGTTTGCAAGGAGCTGTCGTATAAGCAATTTAATTGCTGTTTGGAATGTTCGGGTAGGTTATCCAGCATCACTCCCTTCATCGTCGATAGGTGCTGCTGCCATTTCTGTGCCAGGTCTTGCCTTATTCTAATTTGGGGCAATAGTGCTGCTCCGCTCCCAATATGGGCACTGTATTGATGAACTTTTCTATATGTTTTGCATTTTCAGATCAGCAGAATTACAATGTGACCTTGGAGAACGTCATCACCAGATGTTTGGAGAACCAGAAGCAGTGGAACTTTCTCATGGAGGAGAGAAGTTGTTCCGACCCCTGGAGCTCCTCCCTGCCGGTTGATACTCTGATTAAGGACAGCCCACGCGGTACACCTCTGCTTCTCGACCCTTCTTCAGAGCGTCTCTTAAACTGTAACTCTCTGGTGTTTCCTTGCATCTCTCATGCACTGCAGTGGGCCACCCAGGGTAGGGACCCTGACTTTCCTAGCCCTCATACTAATCTTCTCCACCACCATCCTGTTGCTAGTTCTGGCTCGGTTCTGCTTCGGGAAGCTGCTCAAATCCAGATTCTCATCACCGGAAGCCTGCATCTGGTCGGAGGAGCTCTGAAACTGATCGATCAGTCTCTTACTGAATGATGGACACTGTTTATTAGTCCGGTATCGCACACGGTTTACTTGAACATTGGACACTGCCTGACAGGGGTTAGCTTTTTTTTTTATCTATAAAAATGTTATTTTACACCATGCTCCTAGCGTTAGCCTCAACCTTCTATCACTGGACCATCTCTTACAAAAAAGGGCTGCTATTTTACATATGTCCCAATTAATTAAAAATTAGAGTAATACTGACATCATCTCGGTACATAGTTGGAAGATATTTGGTTAACATTGACTTTTTTCCTCCTTTCTTGCAGAATATATTTATTAACATTGCTTATTTGTAGTTTCTCCTTTCTGGTGTCATTCTTAATCTTTCCAGCAAGTGGCGCTCATGCAGTAGGGGACAGTTATGGATGCACTGATAAGGTTATGAATGGTCGCACATCATATATGATATAAAGAATATAGCCAGACTGGATAAGAAGTACAGATTTTAGTACTTACTCTTGGTTACAGGGAAAAAAAAATCTGTCCAAGTTAATGTGTTTAAAGAATAGACTAACTTTTACTTGCCTATTCAATCTACTTTCAATCTGTTGGTCTTCACGTGTCCATCGTTTATGTGATCGCTGCAGTCAGTCACTGATCCCAGCGGTCATGTGCCATACGCAAACATTACTGTTGAGTCCAGTGAATGGCTGCAGCGGTCTCATGAATAATGGACGTTAAGTCATCTCTAGAGGAGGGGGAATCAGTAATGGGCAATGGTCCACCTATTTTCAGATTTTTGGCCAATGCTCCATTCTTTTATAGGAGTTCGGATCTAAGAAAGACACTGGTAAGTGAGCGATGAAGTTGAGGGAGAAGAGCGTTCCTTGGATGCTACTTGGGGCAGAAGTCTGTACGTTCTAAGGGTGTGCACACCTTGTATATCTGCAGAAGATTTATCTGTGTCAAAAACCAGAGTGTTGTAGAAAAAATATGAAAACTACACACGTCTTTGATTTTTACCTGCATCCCTTCCCCTCCCATTCATTTGGATGAAAAATGCTGAAAGAATTGACATGCTGCATGAAAAAATAAGCATTTGTATGAGATACACTTTGCTGGTACTGGAAAGTGCAGAAGTTTTTCTTGTTACCCTTTAAACGTGCAAGAAAAAAAAAAAGGCTTGTGGACAAGCCGTAAAACTTTAGCTATACAAGGCGAAATTATATGAGTGTGTAAGATTTAGGGGGTTTCTCCAAAACCAACCAGTTTTAAGGGAAATTGGCATCAAATGATGCTGCGGAAGCAAAACATCCTCTGCTGGCAGCATCTAAGATGCATTGTTCAGACCAGAAGTATGGATGTGCCGCTTGCTCCAGCTTTCAATCTTCAGGTGCACATGACTCCATTGCAAGCAAGAAGCTGTGAGGCAGGGTAGCGGTGCGTCCCTGAAGATAGATGAGAAAAACTTGTTAAGGGCTTAAATGCACAATCATGCTGTCCTCCTTGTAGGAAATATTTCCTCTACATCTGCTACTTAGTTAAAATCTACACATTCACATGGATGATATTCTAGGAATAGTTTAAACACATAACTAATATACAGTGGCATGTAAAAATTTAGGTACCCCTGGTCAAAATTGCTGTTATTGTGAACAGTTAAGCAAAGTTGAAGATGAAATGATCTCTATAAGGCCTAAAGTTTAAGATGGCACATTTCCTTTTGTCTTTTAGGGGAAAGAAATAATTGTGTTTTTTTTTTGCATTTTAAAAATTACGAAAAGGAAAATGGTCTGCAAAAGTTTGGGTACCCTTGGAAATTTGTGTGTTGAGATAACTTTGACCAAGGTTTCAGACCTTAATTAGCCTGTTATGGCTTGTTTATTATCATCGTTCGGAAAAGCCAGGTGCTACAAGTTTCCCCAGCTTTATAAAAACCCAGCATCTGCTAACCTTGTGCCAAAAACCAGCAACCTTGCGTTCTAAGCTGCTACCTAGCATTCTGAAAATGGAGGAGGCCCACAAAGCAGGACAAGACTATAAGAAGATAGCAAAGTTTTTTCAAGTTGCCCTTTCCTCAGTTTGAAATGTAATCCATGGCGGTCAACAGTGGACAGTGGAGGTCAAGATAAGGTCTGAAAGACCAAACAATATTTCAGTGCTGCTCATAGGATTGTTAGAGAGGCAAATCAGAACCATCAATTGCAAAAGAACTTCAGAAAGATTTATCAGGCTCTAGAGTTGTGGTACATTGTTCTACTCTTCACAAATATGGTCTTCATGGAAGAGTCATCAGAAGAAAACCTCTCCTGCATCTTCACCATAAAATCCAGCATCAGAGGCATGCAAGAGAACATCTAAACAAGCTTGATGCATTTTAGAAATAAGTCCTGTGGACCGATGAGGTTAAAATGGAACTCTTGCCACCATGATCAAAGGTACAAGTGCTGCTCACTAAATTAGAATATCATCAAAAAGTTAATTTATTTCAGTTGTTCAATGCAAAAAGTGAAACTCATATAGCATCATTACAGAGTGATCTATTTCAAGTGTTTCTGTTAATGATGATTATGGCTTACAGCCAATGAAAACCCAAAAGTCATTATCTCAGTAAATTAAAATACTTCATAACACCAGCTTGAAAAATGATTTAAAATCTGAAATGTTGGCCTCCTGAAATGTATGTTCAGTAAATGCACTCAATACTTGGTCAGGGCTCCTTTTTCATCAATTACTGCATCAATGCGGCGTGGCATGGACGCGATCAGCCTGTGGCACTGCTGAGGTGTTATGGAAGCCCAGGTTGCATTCATAGCAGCCTTCAGCTCGTCTGCATTGTTGGTTCTGGTGACTCATCTTCCTCTTTACAATACCCCATAGATTCTCTATGGGATTAAGGTCAGGCGAGTTTTCTGGCCAATCAAGCACAGTGATACTGTTGTTTTTAAACCAGGTATTGGTACTTTTGGCAGTGTGGACAGGTGACAAGTCCTGCTGGAGAATGAAATTTCCATCTCCGATAAGCTTGTCGGCAGAGGGAAGCATGAATTGCTCTAAAGTTTCCCGGCAGACGGCTGTGCTAACTTTGGTATTGATAAAACACAGTGGACCTATACCAGCAGGTGACATGGCTTCCCAAACCATCACTGATTGTGGAAACTTCACAGTAGACCTCAAGCAGCTTGGATTGTGGCCTCTCCGCTCTTTCTCCAGACTCTGGGAAGTTTATTTCCAAATGAAATGCTACATTTACTTTCATCTGAAAACACCTTGGACCTCTGAGCAACAGTCCAGTTCTTTTTCTCTGTGGCCCAGGTAAGACGCTTCTGGCATTCTCTATTGGTCATGAGTGGCTTTACACAAGGAATGCAACACTTGTAGCTCTTGTCCAGCCGCAGTCCACTCCTTGTGAATCTTCACCAAATTTTTGAATGGCCTTTTCCTAACCCCTTAACTCCCAAAGCTTTTTCCGGTTTTATGTTTTTGTTTTTCGCTCCCCTCCATCCCAGAGCCATAAATTTTTATTTTTCCATCAATATGGCCGTGTGAGGGCTTATTTTTTGTTGGACGAGTTGTACTTTTGAACTACACCATTGGTTTTACCATGTCGTGTACTACAAAACGGGAAAAATTCCAAGTGCAGTGAAATTGCAAAAAGTGCAATCCCACACTTGTTTTGTGTTTGACTTTTTTTACTAGGTTCACTAAATGCTAAAACTGACCTGCCGTTATGATTCTCCAGGTCATTACAAGTTCATAGATGCCAAATATGTCTAGGTTCTTTTTTTATCTAAGTGGTTTAAAAAAATTCCAAATTTTGCTAAAAAAGAAAAAAAGGCATTTTCCGATACCCGTAGCATCTCCATTTTTATTTTTTTTTTGCCAGGCTGGCTGACGTTTTTAATTATACCATTTTGGTGCAGGTATAAGCTTTTGATCGCCAGTTATTGCATCTTAATGCAATGTTGCGGCGACCAAAAAACAATTCTGGCGTTTTTTTCTCACTACGCCGTTAAGCGATCAGGTTAATTATTTTTCTTATTGATTGGGCGATTCTGAACGCGGTGATACCGAATGTGTTGTATTTTTTTTTTTTTTTTAATTGTTTTATTTTGAGTGGGGCG
Organism: Dendrobates tinctorius; assembly: GCF_039654945.1. Lineage (NCBI taxonomy): Eukaryota > Metazoa > Chordata > Amphibia > Anura > Dendrobatidae > Dendrobates > Dendrobates tinctorius. The sequence goes on along the minus strand of NW_027361788.1, from coordinate 27,322,561 downwards.
ATGGGGTGATTTGAACTTTTATATTTTTTTTTATTTTTATAGTTTTAAACTTTTTTTTTTTTTTTAACATGCTTTAATAGTCTCCATAGGAGATTAGAAGCTGTCACAACTCGATCGGCTCTGCTACATCGAGGCGATGATCTGATCGCCTCTATGTAGTACAATTGCTGACTTGCTATGAGCGCCGACCACTGGGTGGCACTCACAGGAATCCGACACTGACAACCATAGAGGTCTCCAGGAGACCTCCGGTTGTCATGTTGAAACACTGGTGACCCGCGGGTCACCAGTGTTCATATTTCTGGCGTGATTTGCTCGAAGCGCTTGTTAAATGTTGCTGTCAGTTTGACAGCGGCATTTAACTGGTTAATAGCCGCGGGTGGATCACTTTCCACCCGTGGCTATTGCGGGCACATGTCAGCTATTCAAAACGGCTACCATGTCCCAGGAAAGATGTGGGCTCAGCGCTGAAGCCCACATCAAAGGGAGGGAGTCAGACATCTGCGTAAATATACGCCCAATGTCGGAAATGGGTTAACAATCCATTCAAGGCTGCAGTTACCCCAGTTGCTTGTGCACATTTTCCTTCCACTCAACTTTCCATTAATATGCTTGGATATAGCACTGTGTGTACAGCCAGCTTCTTTAACAATGACCTTTTGTGGCTTACCCTCCTTGTGGAGTGTGTCAATGACTGCCTTCTGGACATCTGTCAAGTCAGCAGTCTTCCCCATGATTGTGAAGCCATCTGAAACAGAATAAGGGACCTTTTTATAATGCTTAGGAAGCCTTTGCAGGTGTTTTTAGTTAATTCTAATTTACTGAGATAATGACTTTTGGGTTCTCATTGGCTGTAAGCCATAATCCTCAACATTAACAGAAATAAACACTTGAAATAGATCACTCTGATTGTAATGACTCTGTATGAGTTTCACTTTTTGTATTGAAGAACTGAAATAAATAGACTTTTTGATCTAGTTTGGTGAGAAGCACTTGTATGTGTGGATAAAAAAGGGCACAGAATTTCAGGAAAAGAACATCTTGCCCGCCATCAATCATGAGGGTGGATCAATCATGCTTTGGGGTAGCTAATGGCACGGTGAACATTTCATGTGTAGTGGGAAGAATGAATTCATTGAAATTTCATAAACTAGTTTATTAAAGGTAATCTGTCACCCCTTTTTTCGAATATGAACTGCCGGCACCGCCATCGGGTCTTATCTACAGCATTCTGTAATGCTGTAGATAAGCCCCCGATCTAACCGGAAAGAAGAAAAAGGAAATAGATTATACTCACTGGGGGGGTGGCATTTTGGTCTTGGTCCGATGGGTGTTGCAGTCCGGTGCCTCCCATCTTCATACGATGCCGTCCTCTTCTTTCCTTCCTGTCGTGGCTCCGGCGCAGGTGCACTGCTCTGCCCTGTTGAGGGCAGGGCAGAATACTGAAAGGCTGACTCACCAAAACCCTGACTAATGCACTAGCAGGATGCAGCAGACCTCCATTGATAAAGGATGGGGCAGCACAGGTGCAAACCACTGATGAGAACAGCCAGTAACCCAAAAGGGTCTGGCTGCCTAGTGGAAAAAATGCACACAAATAGGGCTTGCATAGGACATCAGTCACACAGATAAGTGTGGTGCAAAGTGTTTGAACAGCCTATTAACGACGCCCATAGTATTAGCAGGCGGGCTGCTCAGCACTATATATATATGCATCACACAGAAAAAACCAAGCCAACAGGAAGAGGTCTAGCTGCATCCTGCAAAAATGATGAAAAGTTTAAAAAGATATGGGGTATTAGTTACTATTTTGGCCAAAGCAGATAAGGTCACAACGCAACGTCAAGGATCCCCAAATTTTGTGAGTCCCTAACGCTAAATCTGAACAGCGCACATAAGGAAAAAATTCCCAAAAATTAAAAAACAAACAAAAAACAAATTTGAAAGGTTGACTCACCAAAGCCCTGACTAATGCACTAGCAGGATACAGCAGACCTCCATTGATAAAGGCTGGGGCAGCACAGGTGCAAACCACTGATGAGAACAGCCAGTAACCCAAAAGGGTCTGGCTGCCTAGTGGAAAAAAATGCACACAAATAAGGCTTACATAGGACATCAGTCACACAGATAAGTGTGGTGCAAAGTATCTGAACAGCCTATTTATGATGCTCATAGTATTAGCAGGTGGGCTGCTCATCACTATATATATATATATATATATATATATATATATATATACAGAAAAAACCAAGCCAACATGAAGAGGTCTAGCTGCATCCTGCAAAAATGCTGAAAAGTGCAAAAAGATATGGGGTATTATTTCCTATTTTGGCCAAAGCAGATAAGCTCACAACCCAACGTCAAGGGTTCCCAATTTTTTTTTTTTTTTTTTTTTTTTTTTAATTTTTGGGAATTTTTTCCTTACAGAGCAGAATACTGCAGTGCGCAGGCGCCAGGAGAGGTCTGGTGCCTGCGCACTGCAGTATTCTGCTCTGTAAGGAAAAAATTCAACAGGGCAGAGCAGTGCGCCGGAGCCACGACAGGAAGGGAAGAAGAGGACAGCATCGTATGGAGATGGGAAGCGCCGGACTGGACGCCGGGGTGAGTATAATCTAAATCTTTTTTTCTTATCTTTCAGGTTACTTCGGGGGCTTATCTACAGTATTACAGAATGCTGTAGATAAGTCCCTGATGCCGGTGCAGGCAGTTCATATTGGAAAAAAGGGGTGACAGTTTCCCTTTAATTGAGAACAGCATATAGTTGCAATGTTTCCAAATACAACCAAAGAGGTAGTTTTCATTATAGTGGTACAGACTAGTGATGGGCGAGTATCATCGTTGCTCAGGTCTCCCTGAGCATGCTCGGGTGATCTCCGAGTATTTTGGCGTACTCTTAGATTGTTTGCCTCGTCTCAGCTGCATGATTTGTGACTTATAGACAGGCTGAATACATGTGGGAATTCCCTAACAAACAGGCATTCCACACATGTATTCAAGCTGTCTAGCAGTCGCAAATCATGCAGCTGAGACGACGAAAACTAAATCTTCGAGCACGCCAATATACTCTGAGACCACCCGAGCAATGAGTATACTTGCTCATCACTAGAACAGACCATACTGATGCTGTCAAAAGGTTTGAATTTCAATAAAATTTTAACAAATTCTTGATGCAAACATAACACCATCTGTAAAAAAAAACTGAAGACGAAAAGAGGATGGCTTCTACAAATGGATAATGATCCTAAACACACGTCAACATCCACAATAGATGACTACAGAAGGCGCAAACTGAAGGTTTTACAATGGCCCTCACAGTCCCCTGGTCTGAACTTCATTGAAAATCTGTGGCTAGACTTCCAAATAGCAGAAGTTGCAAGATGACCCAGGATTCTCACAGAACGGGAAGAATTCTCCAAGGAGGAAAGGATATAAAATCCTCAAACAATAACTGAAAGACTCTTGTCTGGCTGCAAAAAACACTTACAAGCTCTGATACTTTCAAAAGTAAATGTAAAAGGACAATAAGTTTTTTTTTTTTTTGTGTGTATGGGGGGGGTGCCTAAAATACAAAGGAAATGTGTTATCCTTAAGTTTAGGCCGATCATTTCATCTTCAACTTGCATAACTGTTGATAACAGTCCAAACTTTCACATGCCATTGTAGGTGTTGGAATCTCTGCTATATATTTGAAAATTGTCTAAACCTACACCGGAGATCTTTCTGCCTGTAATATAATATTTTCCTGGTATTAAACCATCAGCGATTTGTCCCATGGGAAAGAATGTGCCCTCTCCATTCCAGAGAGGAAATCATTCTCATATCTTTTTACTTGTACCCCTTTAATATAATAGACCTATAACTAGTGGAATAATTGTATGCAAGGGACAATATCAAGTGCTGTAGAACCATCCAAGGTTGTTACATTTAAGGGCCTGTCACACTAAGCGATATCGCTAGCAATATCACTATAAAGTCACCGATTTTGTGACGTTATAGCGATATTGCTAGGGATATCGCTATGTGTGATACTTACCCCCGACCGGCTCCCCCGCTGCTCATCGCTGATCGCGCGAGAACGTCCTGGACTGTTTCTCGTTGTCAGCTTCCTGCTGGGCTTCCTGTATTGCCGACGAGCGACGCGTGGACGCGGGCGGGAGGACGTCAGGATCGCCTAGTGTGACAGGTAAGTAGCGACCCCCGACCCCTGCTATGTCGCTGGTGAGATCTGCCAGTGTGGCAGCTCACTAGTGACCACTTAGCGATGCAACAGCGATCCTGACCGCGTCATATCGCTGGTCGGGATCGCTGGTGCATCGCTAAGTGTGACAGTACCTTTACTGGTGATTGCTGCTTACTGTTTCTTTAAAAAAAAAATAAACTTCCATTTCATAAAACAATTTTGCTTCATGGTGACTATATAATGAGGTATACCTACAGTCCAATATCATCTCTTTTAAAGGGGTTTTCTGTTGTCGGAACAGCCATGTTCCTAAGTGGTTAACTTCCTGGGCATATATAAGACTCAACAAGAGACACACCTGGATTTTGGTATCCAAATTTCAGTGCTGCTAATACTCTGTCTGTACACCTTGACCAGCTCAGCTGGCTGTCTGTCTGCGGTCTACAGGACCTCTCTTGTCTGGTTGGGGTTTCCAGCATCCCAGCTGCCTATCTGTCATCTCCTGGATATCTTCTGCCTGCTTACGCTCTCCAGCATCCCAGCTGCTTATCTGTGGTCTCCTGGACATCTTCTGTGTGCTTACGGTCTCCAGCATCCCAGCTGCACTGTCTGTGATCTCCAGGACGTCTCCTGTCTGCATGTGACTTTCTGTAACTCTGCTACCTGTCTGTGGTCTTCCAGATGTCTCTGGTCTGCCAGCATTTTCCAGTAACCCTGCTACCACCTGTCTGCAGTCTCCAGGACGTCTCCGGTTTGCCTATGGCCTACGGCTTCCAGTAACTCTACCTGTTTCCCGCTTGCAACACCCGCCTACTGCACTGAGGCCTGTGACCACCCGGACGTTGGACTTAGAAGATCCATCTCACCAAGTGAGCCCTTTTCGGTAACACCTTAGATAATGAAAATAATATTTTTGCCTTCTACGAGCTACAGTTGTAATCAAAATTATTCATACAAAGGTAAATTGTCCAACACATCTACTATAACAAGACTTCTCCAAATCCAGCGCCAAGTGCAGTCTCAATTCTTCAGTAGCTGATGTCTGCATTATGTGTACTGCAGGTTTTGTCAGCCGAAGGGACTTTACTAAGTGCTAGTTGCTTGTCTTGTAGGGGGTGAATAATTCTGAGTCTGCAGTAGTTAATAAAAGTGACATTTTGTGCTGACCTTGAAGAAATAACATATTAATGGTGGAAAGTTTGTACTTTTTTCTAATTAACAGAATTCACAATTGTGCAAACGAATCATTACTTTAGTGATCCAAGACCAGTCTTTAGCAATGTTAGTGACCTTGTCCCCAGCATTATATGAATGACTGTTGATTTAACCCCTTCAACACCTTGGGATTTTCCGTTTTCACGGTTTCATTTTTAGCTCCCCTTTTTCCCAGAGCCATAACTCTTTTTTTTTTTTTTTTTTTTTTTTCTGTCGATATGGCCATGTGAGAGCTTGTTATTTGCGGGACAAATTGTACTTTTTACCATATAGTGTACTGGAAAACAGGAAAAAAATTCCAAGTGCGGTGAAATTGACAAAAAAGTGCAATTCCACAATTGTTTTTTTTTTTCTTTTTTCTTTTTTACCATGTTCATTAAATGTTAAAACTGACCCGCCATTATGATTCTCTAGGACTTTACGAGTTTGCAGATACCAAACAGGTATAGGTTCTTTTTTTTATTTAAGTGGTGAAAAAAATAAATACTTGTAGTGTCTCCATTTTTCTGGATCTGGGTCTGGGTGAGGGCTTAATATTTGTGCGCCGAGTTGCCAAACGCTCATCTGCTATGAACGCCAGCAGATCTGGATTGACAAGCATGGAGGTCTTCTGCTGACCACCGGTTTTCATGCCAACCCAGTGACGTGCTTCCAGCGCGACCATGTTAAATGCTGCTGTCCGAGATTGACAGTGGCATTTAACATATTAACAGCAGTGTGTGGATCGTGATTCCACTGGTGGCTGTTAGGGCCACAAGTCAGCTGATCAAATCATCTGCCATGTGCCTGAAAAGATGCGGGCTCAGCGCCATAGCCTGCATCAAAGGGGAAGATATGACCTATGACGTATAGGTACGTCATAGGTCATAAAAGGGTTAAAGGGAATCTGCAGTAGGATCAACCTTCCTAAGCCATGTATTTGGGCATGCATGAATAAGACAACGGATCGCAAATATCAAGATATCATTTTTACTCAACTAGGATACTTGATCCATAAGGACAAACCCATAGGGCAAATAGTGAAAACAGGAGTACCAGAACCTTTTATCAGGTGCTGTTATAAATATAATGGCAACTAGAGTTGAGTGAAACGGGTCAGTCAAAATCAAAAGTCGCCGACTTTAGCTAAATTCGGGTTTCGCCGATCGAAACCCGACCATAGCGTGAGGTCAGCCATGAGGTCTCCGACCCGTGCGCCAAAGTCGCGTTTCAAATAATGCTTCCGGCGCCTTTTCTCAGCCAATGATGAAGGACGCACACTGTGGGCAACGCGATGACATGGGCAGCGGCCACCACAATCTTAGAGAAGGGCATTGAAGTGATTGGCTGGCTTTGTGTGGCGTCACAGTGGCTATAAAAGGTCGTGACCACCGACCGCCATTTTACTTCTGCCGATCTTAGAATAGGGAGAGGTGCTGCTGCTGATTCTGAATAGGGAGAGCGTTAGGCAGGGAAGAAGAAAAAAAAAATAGCTTCTGCTGATAGCGCTTTTCACTGTACAGTTAGTGAGCAGTGAAAGGGGAGGATTTTTCTTGTGTGCAGCAGCGCTGGTGGTGATTAGGCTGCCTTTTAAGGCTACCTGATAGCTGCATTACTGTGTGCACACTGCTGTTCAAACTGCTTTTTTCAAAACACTCCAACTTTTAATATTTTGTTCTGGTCAGTTACCAAGCGTTCATTTTTTTCACACACTGTATAGCGGTATACAGAGACAGCGTGTGTCACTCTGTATAAAAATAGACGGAGATTTAAAATTTTCCATACAGACACCGTATAGCGGTGTATGCTCCTCACACACTACCATGTACCGGCTGGTATCACGGACAAATACAAGCTATCTGTGTGTGACTCTGGAAAAACAAACCAGGGAGATTTTCCATTTTTCCAGACCTACACCGTATAGAGCTGTCCGCTTTTCAAACAGTTTCGTATATCTGCTGTTTGATTACGGTCAAAACTATACAGAGACATTGTGTGTCACTCCATATAAAAATAGCCAGAGATTTAAAATTTTCCATACAGACACCGTATAGCGGTGTACGCTCCTCATACACTACCGTGTACCGACTGGTATCACTGACAAATACAAGCTATCTGTGTGTGACTCTGGAAAAACAAACCGAGGAGATTTTCCATTTTTCCACACCTACACCGTATAGAGCTGTCTGCTTTTCAAACAGTTTCGTATATCTCCTGTTTTATTATGGTCAAAACTATACAGAGACAGCGTGTGTCACTCCATATAAAAATAGACGGAGATTTACAATTTTCCATACAGACACCGTATAGAGCTGTCCGATTCTCAAACAGTATTGTATATCTGCCGTTCGCATTACGGTCACATCTATACTGAGTCAGCGTGTGTGTGACACTCCTTAAATACATATACGGACATTTCCATTTCTCCATTCACCGTATTGAGCTGTCCGATTCTCAAACAGTATTGTATAGCTGCTGTTCGCATTACAGTCACATCTATACAGAGTCAGGGTGTGTGTGTGACGCTCTGTAAATACATATACGGAGATTGTTAGTTACACAAAAAACATATACAGCTGTAAACTTCTGATACAGTACCGTATATCTGCTTGTTGGATTACGGTCAAATACATACTGGCAGAGCGTCTGTGACTAACAAAATATATACGTAGATTTAATTTTGTTAATACACCTTACACAGCTGGACGCTCCTCATACAGTACCATCTCTCTGCTGGTATTTTTGGTACATTTTCCCAAACATGAGGAAGTATGGTGGAAGAGGCCGTGGACGTGGGCAGGGGGGCGTGGCTGGTACTGATGGTGGTGGTGCATCGACTGGTTCTGGCAAAAGCACAATAGCAGCTAAGGCAGGAGGGGTTGAGTCTGCGTCATCATCTGGCCCAAGAAGGCCTGTAAGGTTACCTTTTCTTGGAGTAGGAAAACTGCTTTTAAAGCGGGAGCATCAGGAACAGGTTTTGGCGTACATTGCCGAAACAGCCACCAGCTCTATTGCCTCCTCTTCTGAACGTTCGAAACCTGCAAGCAAGGAGTTGTCAGTGCAGGATTCTGGTCAGGAAAAACACCTTTCCTTGTGTCCTTCACCCCCACCAAAAGTTAAGGATGCGGCAGCCCACACTTCAGATTACTCTATGGAGCTCTTTTCACATACCATGCCTGGGTTATCCAGTCAAATCCTGAATTCCCCTGTCCAAGATGAATCTGACATGGAGTGCACTGATGCTCAGCCACTTCTAGATTATTCTGCTGGTACATTGACCCAGAGCACTACATTGCCCTCGCAGTCTACTGAGTCAGAATCTGACCCTGATGAAACTCAGGTGCCCCTTCCCGCATACTATACCACCTTACACGGTGACACAGAAGAAGGTAAAGAGGAAGGTGCAGATGACTTTGAAGAGTAGGTGATGGATGACCCAGTTCTTGACCCGGATTGGCATCCATTGAGGGAGGAGGGTGGCGCTGGCAATAGTTCAGATAAGGAGAAGGATCCGCAGCAGACATTGACATCGCAGCAGCGGTTATCTGGCGGGCCCGTAGCTGTCCAAAAACGTGGACCAAAAACTAAAAGAGTTGCAGGACAGCTTGGCCAGACAGTCAACTTAGCACAGCGTGCAAGGCCAGAAAATGTATACCATAGTAGGAAGAGTGCAGTGTGGCACTTCTTTGTCCAAAATCCTACTGATGAGGCAAAGGTTACCTGTAAGAAGTGCGGAAGGACCTTTAGCTGAGGTAAACAACTCAGAAATTTGAATACCAGTTGCATGCTTAGACATTTAATCAACATGCACTTGCAAGCGTGGATGGACTACAAAACCTCAGGTAGCACATGTGCACCTGCTCCGACTGAAGGTAGCCAGCAACGCACCATCGCTCCCCCACTGTAAGACCACCACCACCGTTAAGCACACCACCAGCACTAAATGTTGAGGTGTTGTCGCAAGGCCAAAGCACTCAGGGAATCGCAATGGTTTTGCAACACAGCACTGAATCTAGGCCATCACTACCAATATCATCACCAACCCCCTCTCACTCCATCCGGTCCACCGCTACTTCCCCCATATGCAGCTCTCCAGTCCAGCTCACCCTACCAGACACTCTGAGTAGGACAAGAAAGTACTCATCCTCTCATCCGCGTACACTGTGTTTGAACGCCTACATTGCCAAACTAATCTCATTAGAGATGATGCCCTATCGTTTGGTTGAAAGCGAAGCTTTCCACGAGCTCATGGCCTACGCAGTCCATGCTATGACCTACCCAGTCAGCACTTCTTTTCTCGAAAAGCCATCCCAGCCCTCCACCTGCATGTGAAAGACCGCATTGTCCATGCACTCAAGCAATCAGTGAGTGGAAAGGTGCACCTCACAACAGATGCATGGTCCAGTAGGCATGGCCAGGGCCGTTACATGTCCATCACTGCGCACTGGGTTAATGTGGTGGATGCAGGCTCCACAGGGGACAGCGGCAGTTGAACAGTGCTGCCTAGCCCACGGTATAGGAAACAGTTGCCTGTAGGCTTTCGACCCTCCTCCTCCCTAAGCGAAAGCTCGTCCACAGAGCGCAGTCGCATGAGCACTCCATCCGCAGCTGGTCGTGTTGCACACGAGCTGTCCCACTATCGAATAGCTAGTGGTAAGCGTCAGCAGGCTGTGTTAAAGATGATATCTTTGGGCGACAACAGACACACCGCGGAGGTACTGGCCGTCTACTTGCAGCGACAAACTGAGTCATGGCTGGGCAGTCTACATCTTGAGCCAGGCAAGGTAGTCAGTGATAACGGCCGTAATTTTGTGGCAGCCATAGCCCTTGCAAAACTCACACACATACCTTGCCTGGCTCACACTTTGAACCTGGTGGTGCAGTGCTTCCTTAATAATTATCCGGAGTTAACATCCCTTCTCCATAAGGTGCGAAGACTATGCTCGCACATCTGTCGCTCGCCCGTACACTCCAGTCGTATGCAGAAGCTGCAGCGATTGCTCCACCTCCCCAAGCACCGCCTAATCATAGACATTGCAACAAGGTGGAACTCCACCCTGCACATGGTTGAGAGGCTGTGCGAGCAGAGGCAGGCTGTAATGCATTTGTGGGAGGATACACGGGCAGGCGGTTTGAAGAAAAACATGGAATTGTCGGGTGTGCAGTGGTCAAAGCTGAAAGACCTCTGTAAAGTCCTTCAGTGTTTTGAGGAATGCATGCGGCTCTGCAGCAAGTCATTCCTGAGGCTAAGTTCCTCTGCTGCTCCACTGAGCATGCTCACGAGACAATCTCCCATTGGAGGTCGGGAGTCACGTGCTCAGGTCCTTCTCCAGATCTGATTGGTCCATCTAAGAGATCTGGAAGGCCCCGGCAGCGCACGGCTATAAAAGGCCCGCATGGCCGCGTTTGGCCATGCGCTAGTATAGACTCTTCTTGCTAGATGTGTGAATGGTGATGGATGTATGATTCTGGTGACTGATTTATTAAGATTCCCCTCCCTCTGATATTACGCATGTGGATCGGGAACTATAGAAAGAGTCAGTGCCAGTCAGTGGCAAGCCATAGGCCACTGTGCACACCGCACCTCTACACTAGCGTCCGGCTGTGTCTGCCGCCGCGCTGCAATCAGCAGCACTTACCGGAGTCCGCAACAGCGACGCCGCACGCACGGTAGGGCTAGACGGACACCGTCCAATGTCTTGGACCCGTGTCCTATGACCTGATACCGTGCGTGCAATTTCGCTGAGACCTGTGAGTCTAACAGGCTTGGTGTTTATGTTTATGTTACAGCGCCTCTGTAAGTTAACAGAGTCCGCTCTGCGCACATCGGGTGATGTTGAATCCGTGCGCATTATACCACCATATAGCGCGTCTGCCATTAATTAGCAGCAGTGTTAACACCTTCTGCACGGTGGACCCTGAGCGGCGAACGCACTTTATTATTTATTTATTGCGTTCCGCTGTTCCTAACACTGTTATCCCTAGACTTGTATAGAGCTGTACGCTTCTGATACAGTACCATATATCTGCTGGTATTTTGGGTCCATTTTCCAAAACATGAGGAAGTATGGTGGAAGAGGACGTGGGCATGGGGGGCCACCTAGTATTGATGGTGGTGGTGGTGCATCTGCTGGTAGTGCCAAAAACACAATAGCAGCTAAGGCAGGAGGTGTTGAGCCTGCGTCATGGTGTAGCTCCGGAAGGCCTGTAAGGCTCCCTTTTCTGGGAGTAGGTAGACTGCTTTTAAAGCCCGGAGCAACAGGAACTGTTTTTGGCTTACATTGCTGAAACAGCCTCCAGCTCTATCGCCTCCTTTTCTGAAGTTTCAAAAAATGCAAGCACTGAGTCATCAGTGCAGGCTTCTGGTCAGGAGCAACCCCTTTCTTTGTGTCCTTCACCCACACCAAAAGTGAAGGATGCGGCAGCACACACTTCAGATAACTCCATGGAGCTCTTTTCACATACTATGCCTGGGTTCATTAAAAATGGGGTCCATCATATATTGGAGCATTCCAAATGGAGGACATCAGACACTGGAGCAGCATTTACGGGGCCCATTATACACTGGAGCATTAGAAATGGAGCCCATTATATATGGAGCATTATTAGGGCCCATCATACACTGGAGCATCATCCATGAGGCCCATCATATACTGGAGCATTCCAAATGGGGGACATCAGACACTGGAGCATCATTTACGGGGCCCATTATACCCTGGAGCATTAGAAATGGAGCCCATTATATATAGAGCATTATTAGGGCCCATCATACTCTGGAGCATCATCCATGAGGCCCATCATATACTGGAGCATTCCAAATGGGGGACATCAGACACTGGAGCAGCATTTACGGGGCCCATTATACACTGGACCATTAGAAATGGAGCCCATTATATATGGAGCATTATTTGGGCCCATAACACACTGGAGCATCGTCCATGGGGACCATCATATACTGTAGCATTATGTGGAGCTCATCATATACTGTATGGAACATTATATGTAACCAATTATTCTGTATGGAGAAATATTTGGGGCTCATTATTCTGTATGGCGCACAATGTGGTGGCCATAAAAGGGTTAAAGGGTATGTGTTAAAGGGGCGCACTGGCACTCTTTGGCCCAGGGCACATGAAAACCTGGAGCTAGCCCTACCTCCCCACAACTTTAGCCAAATAACCCCAGTTTTCAATGCGTAACTATTATTATGAAGTAAATTAAGGTTGACAAGCTTCAGTAATAAGAATTGATGATTTTGGCATTGAAATGGGCACTGTAGGTGTGTTTACTGTCCTCCACTCCCTGCCGACTTTGCTTCCCCATTGACTTGCATTGGGTTTCATGTTTCAGTCGGCCTTCGACTTTTCCCTATAGTCGGCCGATTTCGTTCAACCCGACTTTTGCGAAAGTCGGGTTTCATGAAACTCGACTCAACCCTAAAAAAGGCAAAGTCACTCATCTCTAATGGCAACGATAGACCCTAGAAAGGCGCCTAATTTCTGTCTGTTCTCAATGTATACAACTGATGGCACTGTAGTGTCTCCCTATGGACATTCCATCAGGTTGACATATGGATGTAAAATATGTTCTGTATATAACACTTTTTCCTTCCAGTCCCGTCCTTGGAAGTTAGTGCAAAGCTTGAGGCCTTCCTGTGCTGTGTATTGTAAGGAAGCCGCAGCCTGGCGTCATGCCCAGCTCTGAGCACCGCCTGCTGCCTCAATTGAGCCGTGATCCTCACACATGGCGCCATGGGGACCCCTTTGTTGTCAGTGAGCCTGAAGGGGAAACATAACTTTTTTTTTTGTTGTTTAAAAATTCTTGTCTGACGCAGCTGAAAATTTCATTCTGATAACGACTCTTCCTAATATGCTTTTTTTTCCTTTATTTTTGACCCCTCCGTTGAGTCGCCCCGCGCAGACGTAGAGTCTGCGCCAGATGGAAAATTCCACCTCCTGCTACGTGACTCTTTTGTTTCCCCAGTGCAGTCGGCTCTTTGATTTCCAGCCAAGATATGGAATCAAAGCACAATTTGCGTTCTATAGCTATCTCTCTCTCTCTCTCTCTATATATATATATATACATATATACACTTTATATATATATATATATATATATATATATATATATATATATATATATATATATGTATGTATATTCTCCCAATACGGTTACATCCAGCACAGAGACATAGTTAACTCCTCAATATATAGCTGCTTCATTTTTAAAGGAGTTGTCCATTACGTTGATATTGCTGATCAATAGGGCAGCACGGTGGCTCAGTGGTTAGCGTTGCAGCGCTGGTGTCCTGGGTTCAAATCCCACCAAGGTCAACATCTGCAAAGAGTTTGTATGTTCTCCCCGTGTTTGCGTGGGTTTCCTCCGGGCACTCCGGTTTCCTCCCACACTCCAAAGACATACTGATAGGGAATATAGATTGTGAGCCCCATCGGGGACAGTGATGAAAATGTGTGCAAACTGTAAAGCGCTGCGGAATATGTTAGCACTATATCAAAAATAAAGATTATTAAGATTATTATCAATAGGAACTATTGAAGGACTTTGTCCAGACATTGCTGTGTACCAGGAAGAACCTAGTGCCATTGTAGTAATCCAAGGATTTTGTCAGGGTACTGTTGGCTATCACAAGTAGCTTTGAATGACCCTCCAAATTGCCAGTCACGTTGGATGATTTTGCAAACAGCTTAACGTTAACCACGGCATTTCCACACTTTCTCATCTGTTATATCTGGTCAGTGTGAATTTGCTCTCATCTGAAGAGAATGTAGCTCCAATGGTGAGCCTGAGATGCTTAAAGGGATTGTCCGATTAAAAGAAATTATCATCTATCCATTGGGTAAGTAATAACTTGAATGGTGGTGGTCCGACTACTAGGATCCATACTGAATGGGGAGCTTATATCCACATTACAGTGTAGTGTGGAAAGTTGGCTGTTTGTCCGTCCCTCTATTCCTTGCTTTGAAAAAGAAAAAGTCAAGTGAAGCACTTGGCAGTCCCATAACAAATGGACATTACCGATCCAATCTAATGGGATAGAAGTGCCCCTTTGTGCTGATGGGTGCGGGTCCCAGTGGTCCTGTGGATAACTGATAACTTGTTTTAACAGGGCAATCACTTTAAGTGTTCCCTTAATGTTTGCTTAGCAGGGTATGTTTATGAAAGAGAGAAAAATCCCATCACGTACCCTTATTTAAAGGGGTTATCTGGTTTATAAAACCCATTTGTGAATATCTTATGAGAAAATTTTGAGTTGATTGAACGGTGGTCTCTGTTATGGATTTATTATGCAGTGCAATTTCTTTGCTTTGTTGAACCCAAAATTACACAGACAGACTAGGAGATACATTTTAATAGTAAATTTGTAATACTTAATTTGTCCTGTGAGGGTGCTGCAGAGAAATTGAATACCTACAGAATAGGTACCCTACATGATCGCTGTGGATCCCAGCAACAGGACACCCTGCAATTAGTTTATCATTAAATGACCCTTCTGACGAAATAGGGATTGTCCGAATGTGACTACCCCTTTAATACAAAGGCACAATGGCATTGTAAAAAATAAAGATCACAGGCTATAAACCATAAACCCAACATATTTCATAAAATTTTGTCACCTTCATCATAGAACAGTTGGACTTAGAACAAAGACAGCGACATTTCAGTTCCTAACTGAAAAAATCTGCAGCGCCTCTGTTTAATACCATAGATTTCCGGTATAAAACAATAGTCCTCACATGAATGTGAGATGATCTCGTGAAAAGCAAACATTTCAACATTTTCCAGTTTGATCGCAAGCTCTTGAGACATCATTTCTTTTATTGTGCCAGGATGGAGGGCAAGGGGTTAATTAGTGCAAATAAGGACAGAACTGTAAAGTGATCTCTCAGTTCTGGAATATTTCTTTGCATTTTGCATCTAAACCTAAACTGCATGTATACCATATATGCATAAATAAATAGATACAGTCATATGCTAAAGTTTGGGCACCCCTATTAATGTTAACCTTTTTTCTTTATAACTATTTTGGTTTTTGCAACAGCTATTTCAGTTTCATATATCTAATAACTGATGGACTCAGTTATATTTCTGGATTCAAATGAGGTTTATTGTACGA
Organism: Dendrobates tinctorius; assembly: GCF_039654945.1. Classification (NCBI taxonomy): domain Eukaryota; kingdom Metazoa; phylum Chordata; class Amphibia; order Anura; family Dendrobatidae; genus Dendrobates; species Dendrobates tinctorius. The sequence continues at coordinate 27,307,052 of NW_027361788.1, read as the reverse complement.
ACAGAAAATGTGCAATCTGCATTTAAACAAAATTTGACCGGTGCAAAAGTATGGGCACCTCAACATAAAAGTGACATTAATATTTCGTTGATCCTCCTTTTTCAAAAATAACAGCCTCTATTCGCTTCCTGTAGCTATTAATGAGTTCCTGGATCCTGGATGAAGGTATTTGTGACCATTCCTGTTTACAAAACAATTCCAGTTCAGTTAAGTTTGATGGTCGCCGAGCATGGACAGCCCACTTCAAATCATCCCACAGATGTTCAATGATATTCAGGTCTGGGGACTGGGATGGCCATTCCAGAACATTGTAATTGTTCCTCTGCATGAATGCCTGAGTAGATTTGGAGCGGTGTTTGGGATCATTGTCTTGCTGAAATATCCATCCCCTGTGTAACTTCAACTTCGTCACTGATTCTTGCACATTATTGTCAAGAATCTGCTGATACTGAGTTGAATCCATGCGACCCTCAACTTTAACAAGATTCCCGGTGCCGGCATTGGCCACACAGCCCCAAAGCATGATGGAACCTCCACCAAATTTTACTGTGGGTAGCAAGTGTTTTTCTTGGAATGCTGTGTTTTTTAGCCTCCATGCATAACGCCTTTTTGTATGACCAAGCAACTCAATCTTTGTTTCATCAGTCCACAGGACCTTCTTCCAAAATGTAACTGGCTTGTCCAAATGTGCTTTTGCATACCTCAGGAGACTCGGTTTGTGGCGTGCTTGCAGAAACGGCTTCTTTCGCATCTCTCTCCCATACAGCTTCTCCTTGTGCAAAGTGCGCTGTATTGTTGACCGATGCACAGTGACACCATCTGCAGCAAGATGATGCTGCAGGTCTTTGGAGGTGGTCTGTGGATTGTCCATGACTATTCTCACCATTCTTCTTCTCTGCCTTTCTGATATTTTTCTTGGCCTGCCACTTCTGGGCTTAACAAGAACTGTACCTGTGTTCTTCCATTTCCTTACTATGTTCCTCACAGTGGAAACTGACAGGTTATATCTCTGAGACAACTTTTTGTATCCTTCCCCTGAAAAGCTATGTTGAATAATCTTTGTTTTCAGATCATTTGAGAGTTGTTTTGAGGAGCCCATGATGCCACTCTTCATAGGAGAATCAAATAGGAGAACTACTTGCAAGTGGCCACCTTAAATACCTTTTCTCATGATTTGATACACCTGGCTATGAAGTTCAAAGCTCAATGAGGTTACAAAACCAATTTAGTGCTTCAGGAAGTCAGTAAAAAGTAGTTTGGAGTTTTCAAATCAAGAAAATGATAAGGGTGCCCATACTTTTGCACTGGTTAAATTTTGTTTAAATGCAGATTGCACATTTTCTGTTAGTACAATAAATCTCATTTGAATCCAGAAATATAACTGAGTCCATCACTTATTAGATATATGAAACTGAAATAGCTGTTGCAAAAACCAAAATAGTTATAAAGAAAAAAGGTTAATTTTAATAGGGGTGCCCAAACTTTAACATATGACTGTACATCCCATCAGTTATATAATTTTAATAATTCGGAATGTTGAGAAAAAAATATTTCTGGCAACAATTTTATTCCATAAAACTGTTTAAAGAAATAAACAAAAGCAATATTAAATTGCGCCAAGAACAAAGGATCAAAGCCTTACAGCGCTAGGAAGGAAATTACTGCTGTGAAGAAACCAAATTCTTACCTATTATTAACTCTCTCCCTGCCTGGGGATTTGGCACTTTTGTAGGCACAAGTCACATCATATGAGATATTACATGACTGCAGTTATAGAGAACATAAATCTTAAAAGGTAACCTGGAGCCTAAAATTCCTAAGTGTAATGATTTTCACTTTCTATTTTATCTTGCAGAGTTGCATTATTCAAACACAGCCACTAGAGGGCATGCTATATTTATCTCAATGCTAATGGCGTCCTTGCTTTGCAGCTGCTGTGAAATCATTGATTAGGATAAATAAAAACACTAAACACTTTTTTGTCTTCACAAGGTTTGGCAGTAACTTTTTATATTATATTGCCTGCAGATCATTCTCTGACATCTCTGATAGAAAAGGTACAGCATCGGACTGAAGCATCTTGGGCCCATCAGAGAAAATCACTCTTGGGACCCACTATGTAGCTACATAGAAATAAATAAAATAAATACAAGACCACCGATGCGGTGCGGTAAAACACACAAATATTAGGGTATAATTTAAGGTATTGCATGTTGTAATGATATAGCAGGGGTTGGGGTAGCCCCCCCTTATAGAATATAATGTAGACCCTCATACAGTATAATCCAGCACCCCCTCCATAGAATATAATGTAGCCCTTTCCACAGTATTATATTACTCACTGATAAATATAAAAAAAATCCACAATACTCACCACTCCTCCTCATTCACCTGCTGATCCCAGCTCTGCTCTGGCCTCAGCAGCTGCACTGTCATTTGCCTGGCACACACAGGATGGTGCGTGATGAAGTGACGTTATCGTGCACCGGCTGTGTCAGAGGCAGAGGTAAATGATGGGGGAGGGAGTGTCATCTGATGCCCTCTCCTCCATTATTGCTTTCAACTATATCGGAGTCTATGATGCCTATACAGTTGAATGCGATGCATGCTGGGAGTCAGCAGTGGAGGAGCCCACTGCTAAAGAGAAATTAATATTCATTCTCCCATTCACACTCTCATGGGCGTGGAGAGGTGTGAATATTCATTCTCTTTAGTAAACAAAATAAATATTCACTCCTCTCCATGCCCATGGGCGTGGGGAGCAGTGAATATTAATTTCTCTTTAACAGTGGGCACAGGCTTTAGTCGCAGCAGCCGGCTCATGCCTCCTGTCACCCACTACTCCACCGCTGCTGCTCCACTTGCATCAGACGGGTCCCCCTGACTCGCAGGCCCCATAGCTGCTGCATAGTGTGCCGCTATTAGTGACATACCACTGGCTGGGGTCCAGGGCAGCTGCTGGCACTGAATGCCAGCAGATGTCAGTGCCTGGGCCAGTCCGACCCTGCATATGTACCAATGAATCAGTATTGGGGTCTCTACAGATTGCAGGCCCATCTCGAGTTGCTCTTCATTCCTATTTTAATTGGCCTCTGACGGAGCACTTTCCCACAAACTCTTCAAGATCCTCTATTCACAAGGATGTGGAGAATTAACCCAAGGAACACAGAAAGTAGATGAGTAAAATGGCATTAAAGGGAATGTTAAATCTGAAAATGGCCTGTTGAGTATTAAGATATACACTCACTGGCCACTTTATTAGGTACACCTGTCCAACTGTGTGTTAAGACTTAATTTCTAATCAGCCAATCACATGGCGGCAACTCAGTGCATTTAGGCATGTAGACATGGTCAAGACAATCTCCTGCAGTTCAAACCGAGCATCAGTATGGGGAAGAAAGGTGATTTGAGTGCCTTTGAACGTGGCATGATTGTTGGTGCCAGAAGGGCTGGTCTGAGTATTTCAGAAACTGCTGATCTACTGGGATTTTCACGCACAACCATCTCTAGGGTTTACAGAGAATGGTCCGAAAAAGAAAAAAAATCCAGTGAGCGGCAGTTCTGTGGCCGGAAATGCCTTGTTGATGCCAGAGGTCAGAGGAGAATGGGCAGACTGGTTCGAGCTGATAGAAAGGCAACAGTGACTCAAATTGCCACCCGTTACAACCAAGGTAGGCAGAAGAGCATCTCTGAACACACAGTGCGTCGAACTTTGAGGCAGATGGGCTACAGCAGCAGAAGACCACACTGGGTACCACTCCTCTCAGCTAAGAACAGGCATCTGATGGCTACTTTCAGCAGGATAATGCGCCATGTCATAAAGCTCGAATCATCTCAGATTGGTTTCTTGAACATGACAATGAGTTCACTGTACTCAAATGGCCTCCTCAGTCACCAGATCTCAATCCAATAGAGTATTTTTGGGATGTGGTGGAACGGGAGATTCGCATCAGGGATGTGCAGCCGACAAATCTGCGCCAACTGTGTGATGCCATCATGTCAATATGGTCCAAAATCTCTGAGGAATGCTTCCAGCACCTTGTTGAATCTCTGCCACGAAGAATTGAGGCAGTTCTGAAGGCAAAAGGGGGTCCAACCCGTTACTAGCATGGTGTACCTAATAAAGTGGCCAGTGAGTGTATAATATATTCCCACTTGCAATTTTCACACTTTCTGCTAGACCTTACACTATTTTGACACTTCATATTCTGTACAAATCGGATTATCGCAGACAGCATTATAATGACTGATATTACCTCTATATACAGTAGATAACACAGATCCACCATTCACAATAGGTGATGTCACAGCTCACCTCCTCCTTATCCTGTACAATGACTGATAACACCTCTATATACAGTAGATAACTCAGGATCCACCATTCACAATAGGTGATATCACAGCTCATCTGCCCCCCTCCTGTACAATGACTGGTAACACCTCTATAAACAGTAGATAACACAGGATCCACCATTCACAATAGGTGATGTCACAGCTCACCTCCTCCTTATCCTGTACAATGACTGATAACACCTCTATATACAGTAGATACCACAGGATCCACCATTCACAATAGGTGACATCACAGGTCATCTGCCCCCCTCCTGTACAATGACTAATATCACCTCTATATACAGTAGATAACACAGGATCCACCATTCACAATAGGTAATGTCACAGCTCACATTCTCCCTCTCCTTTGACAATGTTCTTTGAACAGATAAGACCATTCTCAGATAAGGTTTCAATAGTTTCATAGTATCTCAGTTAGTCTATTGCTACTAATATCCATGTACCCAATATCAAATAGAAGTCTAATATTAGGCCTCCTAGTGGCCAGTGTGAAAATTGCAAGATTTTTTTTCTTGAATTGTCTCAGGTGGCTTTAAGGCCCCGTCTCACATAATGAGATCGTTAGCGAGATCGCTGATACGTCACAGGTTTTGTGACGCAACAGCGACCTCGCCAGCGATCTCGCTACGTGTGACACGCAGCGGCGACTGGGCCCCCGCTGCGATCTCGCTGATCATGCTCGAATGTCCTGGGCCGTTTTTTGATCGTTGGTGTCCCGCTGGCCAGCGATGCTCGCTGTGTTTGATGCCGCAACAACGACGAGTGACCTCATTGAAGCATGTGTATCGAGGTCTGTATTGTCAGAATAGCTGCTGTGTGACAAGGCCCCAACGACCATCGAGGATCGCCGTATCGTTGCTGCGTCGTTAAATAGATCTTCCGGTTTGACAGCTTACTAGCGATGCTCCAGCGATCCTTACCAGATTGTATCGTTCTCAGGATCGCTGGAGCATCACTATGTGTAATGGGACCCTTAGGCTTAATGGTGCCCCCACCACCACCTTTATGCCCACCGCAGTAGTAGAATCTGATACAAATTACACTAATCCCTTTTTCTTAGTAGGATCCCCCTTGTGCATTTCAGATTTCCCACTGATATCATTAGGCCGTCTGTATAATGCACTGATATCATTCTCTGGCTGCTTCCCTTATCTATACCAGCATATCAACTTGTCATCAAGGGTCTCTTCCAATAACTCCGGAGGTGTCCAAACCAGACAATTCCTTTAATTCTTCCTTTCAATATATAGACCTATATTCTTCTGTAATTAGTCCAGGAAATGTTACAGCGTGTTAACTTCAAGAAAACCGACACAATTGCTTTGAAGAAACATTCCAGGATATGAGCGTCTCAAATAAAAGGGGATAACATCTCAAGAATAAGGCGCCACATTGAGGCCACTAGGACGCAGACTGCTCCAGGAGATGTCTCTGTCAGAGTCCCGACTTCACAGCCGCTGAGGCTGAGTCAGCTATCAGTAAAAGTGCTGGACAGCCAAACAATGCGGCACCGGGCGTTGTGTGCGGTGCCATGACTTCACTTGGCAGCCGCAGCCAAAATACAGACTTGGCTTGACTGTGCCATGCCATGTGATGTGTGCGGAAAGTTACAACAGCAAAGGCTGGAAGAACCGAAATCTGTACTCAGGACAAGTTAGGCGTCTTGTTGATGAATACGTATTGTTTTATTCCATATTATATCACATTACCATTATGCATTAATTACACAGGTCTACAAAAAAATGTCTTTTGTAATCATCGCAGGTGGCTTTGTACTTTTCTGAATCCTCTTTTTGTCCTCACATCAAAAATGTATATAGTTTTTCTGTAGCACATATAGTATTCATGGAGCAGCATCATTATTATAAGGTATAGGAAATATACTGGCGAAATTAAGAAAACAGTAATCTACATATCAGGAATAAATGCTTCACCTTACAAAACAGTTTTTATTGAACCAAAATAATTTCACAGGCAAAATAGAAACCAAAATATGAGCAGAAATTAAAAGTGCTTGACATTAGACTGTTGTTGATACGATTTTTCAGGGTTGTCCCTATATAACATCCAATAGTAATCTGCCATCATTGAGACATTCCAAAAGTTCCATTACTTTAATGTCCTGGTGAAACAGCTCGCCTTGTTCATCGCTTACATCCCCAAGATTTTGAGGGAAGAAATCTAAATGTGAATGCAAAAAGTGCATTTTCAGAGACACGCGACATCCAAGACACTGGTATGCATTTAGCCGTTCCTGAACACCTTCAATATATCCTGGAGATTTTTGTTTTCCTAATACGTCTTCAAAGATCCACTTGAAACTTTTCCAAGATCTCAGTTCCTTATCATTTACAGTTCCTTCAAACACATCATCTCTCACAAGCTCTCTGATCTGAGGACCAATAAATACCCATTCCTTCAGTTTTGCTGGTGAAATGCTGGAGACTTTCTGTGAAATATACTGGAACCCTTGCGAATTTGTCTTTGCCATTGCTCTCACAAAGTTTTTAATCAATCCCACCTTTATATGTAGTGGAGGAAGAAAGATTTTTGTTGGAGCATCTAAAGAATTATGCTGAACATTGTCTCTACCTGGAGCATAGATATTTCTCTGTCCCCAATCACGACGAACATAATACTCTACTGTACTTCTACTGTCCCATAAACACAAGAATCAACAATATTTTGTGAAACCTCCTTGCATTCCCATTAGCAGACCAATCACTTTCAAATCTATACAGATATTCCACTGATGATGCTTATTTTGTATAGCATCTAAAAAACTGACAATTTTCATAACTTTCCTTTAGATGACATGAGAGAACAATAGGGATTGATTGTTTCATATTTCCATTGTGAAGCAACACTGCCTTCAAACTTCTCTGGGATGAGTCAATAAACAATCGCCAATCTGCAACAAAATGCTCTTGATTCAGTTCTTCAAAGAGGCCGCTCACTTTGTTACAGTACAACATTGGTCCATCAACTGTGAAAAATTGTGTTAAAGTGTTACTTCTGTTTCAGTAATAACACACTTTGACATCATCATGAAGATTCTTCTGTTTCAACCTAGATGCAAGAAGTTCAGTTTTATCTTTTGACAATGAAAGGTCTCTGATGAGATCATTTAATTCATGTTGAGTAAAGCGTTCCGGCTGCTCCATCAGGTACATACTCATCTTGACTTGAGGTCTCCATGTCTTCACCAGTAGCTTCAGCTCCATAATCTTCATATTCTACTTCATTTTCATCCAGTCCAGACAACGGTGGTATAGGAACTGGCAAGGTACCGTCATGTGGAACTGGCCTAATGGCAGATTCAAGTTCAGGGTAATTAATCATGCTTGTTCTTTGTAGAAAAGCGCTTCAGTTTGACAAAACAAAAGTAGCAAAAGATATATTCTGGCACTCAAGAACACTCTTTTTGCAAATAAATCCAATTTATTGAAGAAGAAATTCAACCACGATTGTTATGGGCAAAAGACCCACAAGACGTAATACAGACAAATACACGTCTCAACCTTTCGGCATGACATGCCTTTTTCAAGAACAGTCTGTTTCTGTAAGAATAAGATAAATCTATTATAACATATGAAATGTGAAGTGACTCATAATTAACAGGAAAGGTACAGATGTCCATTAGCACAATAAAGGGAAATACATTATATTATATTATGTCAAATTATATGGAAAATAAATGAACAGTAAAGCTATAAATATAGCCAAAAATAGAGGTAGAACAAATAAAGTTAACACTATATTATATAGTAGTCTAATCAGAAACCAGATAGCTGTATTACATACAATATAATGAAGCCTGTTTTGAGTTCATTTTCCCCTTCACCATTGAAGTCTGATGAACTCCCTCTTCTGGTGAAGGAAGGTAGTGAGGCTGATTACAAAGCACCTGAGCAGAATGATGATGACTCGGTGACTGGAATTGCTGACTGGATATAAGGCAGCCAACGCCCTTCTGCCTTGCGGGTGATTTCTCTGAGGGATTCTTGGAGACCAGTCTGATTCCTGCTCCTCAAAAGCTAAGTTTTTCTGTTCTGCTTTTTGCATTTGTGTTTTGGTTTTGTTTTGCCTTGTTTTTCTGTTTTCTGCCTTTCCCTGCTGGGTGAGCTGAATTCCTTTTTGCTCTGTCTTCAGAAAATACCTGAGTACTGATATAGTCTTTTTGAAGCCTAGCGTCTTCAGGGCTTTTTTCCCTATCAGTCTGTTGGCTCTTGTTTTTGAGAGGGTTTTGGTGGATTGCAGACAGCAGCTTTTCTATCCTGTCCTATATAGTTAGCTTGAGCTCCATCATTTGTTCAGCCTATCTTTCTATCTGTGTAAGTGTTTTTTCATCTTTCTTCACCGTCATTATATGTTGGGGCTGCCTATTGCTTTGGGGTCTGTTCTGGGGCAGTTTAGATTTCCCATTCTGTCTTTAGGCTATGTAGATCTCCGGCTGTGATCGAGGGGTCTAGGGCACCATAGGAACCCCCCACGGCTACTGCTAGTTGTTGTTGTTAGGTTCAGGGGTCTGCAATCCGATAGCTGCCAACTTCTCTGGTTTTCTGGACTTAGCTAGTATTTCTGTTTTTGCCTCCTACGGTGACTCAGTCATAACAGAATCACCCGCCATACCGCAGATCCTAGGGTACTCAATAGCAGGAAAGAATTGTAAAAAAAAAAAAAAAAAAAGTGTGTATATTTTTTCCTCTATATCTCTGAGGCCGTAGGGGGAATTTTTTTTTCTCTCATTGGAGATAAAGCAATTGTCTGATCGTGTGGAGCAGCTCGCTGATTGGTCTGAATTTCAAAAATAATTGTAAATTTTTTTTTGCCTTGAAGCCTAACTCGTCAGGGAGCTCCGCGCAGCAGGTTAAAATTGTCATCTCTTTGCTGCGTGGCGATCCCCAGGATTGGGCGTTTTCTTTGAAACCAGATGATCCTATTCTGACTAATGTGAACGCATTTTTTCAAGCCTTGGGGTTGTTGTATGATGAACCTAATGCTATTGATCAGGCTGAAAAGACCCTGTTGGCATTGAGCCAGGGTCGAGATTCTGCAGAATTGTACTGTCAAAAATTCCGAAAGTGGGCGGTCCTTACTACCTGGAATGATAATGCCTTGGCAGCTCTCTTTCGGAAGGGTTTGCCAGAAGCCGTAAAAGATACTATGGTGGGATTTCCTGTTCCCTCTGGTCTTGACGATTCTATGTCATTAGCCATTCAGGTTGATCGGCGTTTACGTGAACGCAGGACTGCACGAGAGGTGTTGCCACCTGTTGAACAAGTGTCTGAACCTATGCAATGTGATAGAGGTTTGTCCAGGGAGCAACGTCAGGAGTTCAGAAGGCGTAATAAGCTGTGTTTTTTTTGTGGAGATGCCTCGCATATTATTTCTGTCTGTCCTAAACGAGAGAAACGTTTTGCACACACGTTTTCTGTGGGTGGTGTTCAACCTAAGTTTCTTCTGGCAATTACTCTGATCTGCTCCCTGTCCACATTTTCCGCCAAGGCTTTTGTGGATTCGGGAGCAGCCCTGAACCTAATGGACTTGGATTTTGGTAAACGTTGTGGATTTCCGATGACACCTCTGCGGACGCCTATCCCTTTGAGGGGGATTGATGCTACTCCTTTGGCGAAAAATAAACCTCAGTTTTGGACCCAGGTGGTAATGCGGGTCGCCCCAGACCATCAAGAAAATTGCAGATTTTTGGTGTTGCATAATTTGCATGATACCATTGTTCTGGGGTTTCCCTGGTTGCAAATTCATAATCCAGTTTTGGATTGGAAATCTGTGTCTGTGGTGAGTTGGGGTTGTCGGTGTGCCATTAGTGAGGCTCCGGTTTTTTCCACCTCTCCTCAGTCTCATGATGTTCCTGACTATTTGGCAGACTTTTATTATGTATTTAGTGAGAATGAGTCTGCGTCTTTGCCTCCTCATAGGAGTTATGACTGTGCAATTGAACTGAGCCCGGGGTGTAAATTTCCCAAGGGTCGGCTCTTCAATTTATCTGTACCCAAGCACAAGGCTATGCGATCCTATATTAAGGAGGCGTTGGAGAAGGGTCATATTAGACCATCCTCTTCACCCTTAGGTGCCGGGTTTTTTTTCGTGGCCAAAAAGGATGGTTCATTAAGGCCTTGTATTGATTATCGTGCCCTCAACAAAATTACTATTAAATATCAGTATCCGTTACCCCTGATTTCGGATCTATTCTCCAGAGTTAAAGGTGCTTGCTGGTTTACCAAGCTTGACCTCAGGGGGGCGTATAATCTTATCCGCATTAAGCATGGGGATGAATGGAAGACGGCGTTTAATACTCCGGAGGGACATTTTGAGTACCTGGTGATGCCTTTTGGGCTCACTAAAGCCCCTTCTGTCTTCCAGTGCCTCATGAACGACATTTTCCGAGACTTTGTGGATAAATTTTTGATTATCTATCTGGATGATATTTTGATCTTCTCCAAGGATTGGGATTCTCATGAGGAACATGTTCGGACTGTGTTCCGGATCTTGAGGGAGAATTCCCTGTATGTCAAAGGATCGAAATGCCTTTTTGGGGTACAGAGGATTTCATTTTTGGGATTTATTTTGTCTCTGTCAACTATTGAAATGGACCCGGCCAAGGTACAGGCCATTTATGATTGGGTTCAGCCCACTTCTTTGAAGGCCCTCCAGAAGTTTTTGGGTTTTGCTAATTTTTATCGGAAATTTATAGCAAAATTTTCTAGTATTGCCAAGCCATTGACTGATCTGACTAAGAAGGGTGCTGATGTGTTGAATTGGTCTCCGGAGGCTGTTTCTTCCTTTCAGGAGCTGAAGCGAAGATTCACTTCTGCCCTGGTTTTGCGGCAACCTGATGTCTCACTCCCGTTCCAGGTGGAGGTGGACGCTTCTGAGATTGGTGCAGGAGCTGTTTTGTCCCAAAAGGATCCTGTAACATCTAAAATGAATCCCTATGCTTTCTTTTCCCGAAAGTTCTCTCCATCTGAACGTAACTATGATGTGGGGAATCGGGAACTGTTAGCCATGAAATGGGCATTTGAGGAGTGGAGCATTGGTTGGAGGGAGCTAAACACCAAGTCCTGGTCCTCACTGACCACAAGAATTTGATTTACCTGGAGTCGGCCAAACGCTTGAACCCTAGACAGGCTAGGTGGGCCTTGTGTTTTACACGTTTTGATTTTGTGGTCTCTTTTCTTCCTGGCACTAAGAATGTCAAGGCAGACGCCCTCTCTAGGAGCTTCTTTGCTGATTCTCCTGTGGTGACCAAGCCTGCTACCATCTTAGGCGAAGGGGTAGTTCTTTCTGCCATCTTGCCCGATTTGAGACGTGCTCTGGAAGAGTTCCAGGACGACAAACCTGAGCGTTGTCCCAGTGGAAAGTTGTATGTTCCTGACCAGTAGAAGAAGAGAGTGATGTCTGAAGTTCAATGCTCTGCATTGGCTGGTCATCCAGGTATTTTTGGTACTAGAGATCTGGTGAGTCAGTCTTTTTGGTGGCCTGCCTTGTCTCGTGATGTCAGGAATTTTGTGCAGTCCTGTGGGGCTTGCTCCCGGTCTAAACCTTGTTCTCGCTCTAGTGGGTTGTTGATGCCTTTGCCGGTCCCCAGGAGGCCATGGACCCATATTTCAATGGATTTCATCTCTGATATGCCTGTCTCTCAGAGAATGACTGTTATTTGGGTGATTTGTGATAGGTTCTCTAAGATGGTTCATCTTGTACCACTCCCTAAGTTGCCATCTTCCTCTGAGTTTGTGCCCCTGTTTTTGCAACAGGTGGTTTGCTTGCATGGGATTCCTGAGAACATTGTATCTGACAGAGGAGTTCAGTTTGTGTCTAGATTTTGGAGGACTTTCTGTTCCAAGCTGGGAATTCAGTTGTCCTTCTCCTCTACTTTTCACCCTCAGACCAATGGGCACACGGAGAGAACAAACCAGACCTTGGAGTTGTATTTGAGATGTTTTATTTCCGCTGATCAGGATGATTGGGTTTCATTTTTGCCCTTGGCCGAATTTGCTTTAAATAATAGAGCTAGTTCTGCCACTTTGATGTCACCTTTTTTTTGTAACTTTGGATTTCATCCTCGATTTTCTTCAGGGCAGGTGGAGCCTTCTGCCTGCCCAGGTGTTGACACTGTGGTGGAGAGAATGCACCAGATCTGGGACCAAGTGGTGGATAAGTTATCTCTCTCCCAGGAAAAGGCCCAGCGGTTTTCCAACCGACATAGAACAATTGGTCCCCAGTTTAAGGTGGGTGATATGGTTTGGTTATCATCAAAAAATATCGCTATGAAGGTGGCTTCTCCTAAGTTTAAGCCTAGATTTATTGGACCTTACAAGATTTTGGAGATTATTAATCCGGTCTCTTTTCGTTTGGCTCTTCCTGTCACATTTAAAATTCATAATGTGTTTCATAAGTCCTTGTTGAAGAGGTTTGTTGAACCAGTTGTTCTTGGGGTGGCACCTCCGGACCCTGTATTAGTTGAAGGTAACATGGAATATGAGGTAGAGAAGATACTGGATTCCCGTCTGGCTAGACGGAGACTCCAGTATTTGGTTAAGTGGAAGGGTTATGGTCAGGAGGATAATTCCTGGGTCTCTGAGTCTGATATTCATGCCAAAAGATTGGTGTGTGCCTTTCATCGGGCTCACCCTGATCGCCCTGGTGGCGTGGATGAGGGTTCGGTGACCCCTCCTCAAGGGGGAGGTACTGTTGTGAGTTCATTTTCCCCTTCACCATTGAGGTCTGATGAACTCCCTCTTCTGGTGAAGGAAGGTAGTGAGGCTTATTACAAAGCACCTGAGCAGAATGATGATGACTGGGTGACTGGAATTGCTGACTGGATATAAGGCAGCCAACGCCCTTCTGCCTTGCGGGTGATTTCTCTGAGGGATTCTTGGAGACCAGTCTGATTCCTGCTCCTCAAAAGCTAAGTTTTTCTGTTCTGCTTTTTGCATTTGTGTTTTGGTTTTGTTTTGCCTTGTTTTTCTGTTTTCTGCCTTTCCCTGCTGGGTGAGCTGAATTCCTTTTTGCTCTGTCTTCAGAAAATACCTGAGTACTGATATAGTCTTTTGGAAGCCTAGCGTCTTCAGGGCTTTTTTCCCTATCAGTCTGTTGGCTCTTGTTTTTGAGAGGGTTTTGGCGGATTGCAGACAGCAGCTTTTCTATCCTGTCCTATATAATTAGCTTGGGCCCCATCATTTGCTCAGCCTATCTTTCTATCTGTGTAAGTGTTTTTTCATCTTTCTTCACCGTCATTATATGTTGGGGGCTGCCTATTGCTTTGGGGTCTGCTCTGGGGCAGTTTAGATTTCCCTTTCTGTCTTTAGGCTATGTAGTTCTCCGGCTGTGATCGAGGGGTCTAGGGCACCATAGGAACCCCCCACGGCTACTGCTAGTTGTTGTTGTTAGGTTCAGGGGTCTGCAATCCGATAGCTGTCAACTTCTCTGGTTTTCTGGACTTAGCTAGTATTTCTGTTTTTGCCTCCTACGGTGACTCGGTCATAACAGAAGCCATCCTATCGAAAATAACTTACACATATGAGGTACAAAATAAACATATATGATCCATATAAGGATATGTTGTGCCAGTACTGCCCGTACACAAGGATAACCATAAAATCTGCTAATTAGGAAATCAAAAAGAACAGTGCAACAGGTATAGCAAGAGTAGACACAGGTACCTGGAATAATGGAGGCCTCCGGTTGAGGTTCCGTGATCCGTATGTTAACAGTGAGGGGCACGTGTGGTTTTTATATAGAAGGAGGATGCGCTGATACCAATGTGTGTGTGTGTGGTGCATACGGCATATACAGTGTGTGTGTATGGTGCGTATGGCGTATATAGTTTGTGTGTGATGCGTACGGCGTATACAGTGTGTGTGGTGCGTACGGCGTATACAGTGTGTGTGTGTGGTGCGTATGGCGTATACAGTGTGTGTGTGTGGTGCGTACGACGTATACAGTGTGTGTGTGTGTGTGGTGCGACGGTGTTCCGCTGGTGGTACCGCGCAAGAGGCGGGTACCACCAGCAGTTTCCGTATTGAGACACCCATCACTTGGGTGTCCCAATATGGCAGTCGGTGAACTTCTGCAGCTTGGAATTCTGAGATCCGGACACATCTGGACGGAACAAGATATGAAAACATTATAAGGTAAGTATATATTAGATTATGATGTCTTAGGGAGGTATTTCTGGAACACTGGCTTCTATAGATGAATATTTTTGTGGAGGCTGCATATGGAAGGATAACGTGTGTCTATACAGTAATACCAGTGGCATGGAAAGGCTTGCTAGTGCCTGGGGCAAGGAAAGTAACTTGGTCCCTCTAGCCCATTGTCACGGACATGGTTTGTGGAACCACTGTGCCACGGACTGTGGAGAGCCTGGAGGGGCGTGACTAAGCGATCACCTGACTATTCACTAGAGCCTCTGATGGTGAGGTGCCACTCCAGGACAGACCAATGGACGCGCAGCAGCTGGACCCAGAGGACAGACTGGAGAGAGCAGCTGGCAGGGTTTGTATTAAAATGCAGCAGACAGAGTTCACATCAGAGTGCAGCAGGCAGAGTTTGTATAAGAATGCAGCAGGCAGGATCTGCATCAGAATGCAGTAGGCAGGATTTGCACCAGAGGGCAGCAGGCAGGATTTGCACCAGAGTGCAGCAGGCAGGATTTGCACCAGAGTGCATCAGGCAGGATTTGCACCAGAGTGCAGCAGTTAGGCTTTGCACCAGAGTGCAGCAGTGACTGGCATGCAACCTTACACAACTTAGACTGCAAAACAGGCACCTCCCCAGTGGAGAGGAAGAAATATATACATAATGCCTCTCAACCATTGGCTGGGGAGGATATAGCAAGTCCACACGCTGGCCCTTTAAGAGGGCGGGTGCGCGCGCGTGCCCTAACGACATGGCTGTAAGCCTGGCTGGAATTGCTGCTGGGAGCATGCAGAGCATGAGGAAGAGAGGTACCGACAACAGTGCGAGTGAGAGAAATGACATGCTGTCAGATCAGGGATCCGGCGTGGTGCTGACACCTGTACACTGTTAGCACTTACTGACGCTCTTCCATTAGTCCAATATTGCATTTAGTTGTCACTCCTGTGACACCTGTCCTGGCTCCAGTGCTGAGCCTTGCTCCGTTCTCCTACGGTTGACTCCATCTGTACCAGCCACCGGCAAACATCTCTGATGCCTTCACCCTAGACCTTGTAAGGGTGGCTCAGGCAGCCATGTGCTGCCTGAGTATTCAGGTATGGATAGTACAACCTTTTCTAGGAATTAGTCCCATCTTCTTTCAGACTCTGCTCCAGGCACATGGTTATCCTGCCTGCTTCTACTTCTACTACTAGCTCAGTACAGTGAATCTTATTGGTATTGCTCTCTCAACTTCTCATCTGGCTACAAATTGTAACTTATTTTCTGCTATCAAGATACTGAGATGTACATGTGTAAGGGTGGTGGACAATGACTGTTGCGGTCCTACCCCTGAAGACACCAATTGTATTATGTGCTGTAATGTGAATTATTATTATTTTTATTATAGCATTATTTATTCCATGGCACTTTACATGTGAAAAGGGGTATATATGATAAAAAACAAGTCAATGACTGGTAAAGTAGGAGAGAGGACCCTGCCCACGAGGGCTCACAATCCACAAGGGCTGGGTGAGGATACAGTAGATGAGGGTAGAGCTGGTCGTGCAGCGGTATGGTGGAACGAGGGTTACTGCAGGTTGTAGGCTTGTTGGAAGAGGTAGGTCTTCAGGTTCCTTTTGAAGGTTTCCATAGTACTCGAGAGTCTGATATGTTGGGGTAGAGAGTTCCAGAGTAGGGAGGATGCGAGGAAGAAATCTTGTATGTGATTGTGGAAAGAGGAGATAAGAGGGGAGTAACGAAGGAGATCATGTGAGGATCGGAGGTTGAGTGCAGGTAAGTACCGGGAGACTAGGTCACAGATGTATGGAGGACACAGGTTGTGGATGGCTTTGTATGCTATGGGTAGGGTTTTGAACTGGAGTCTCTGGGCAATGGGGAGCCTGTGAAGGGATTGACAGAGAGGAGAGGCAGGGGAATAGTGACAAATGGATTAGTCGGGCAGCAGAGTTTAGGATAGATTGTAGAGGTGCGAGAATGTTAGGCTAGTTTCACACTAGTGTTTGGCAGAGCTGCGGAGGGCTGTGTTGTTCCTCTGTTAAGTCCCGCCCACTGCCGCACCTCTTCCTTCAGCTCCGCCTACGTCGGCATGCGTCCTGTGTACCCTATCTTTAACATTGGGTACGCAAGCCATGCGAATGCATGCGGATACCTGCACATGTGTAGTTTTGACGCTGCGCCGACCGCAACAAAATGCAACATGTTGCGTTCGGCACAGCATCAAAATGACGCACGTGCAGGCATCCGCATACATTTGCATGGCCTGCGTACCCAATGTTAAAGATAGGGTACGCAGGACGCATGCCGACATAGGCGGAGCTGAAGGAAGAGGTGCGGCAGTGAGCGGGACTTAACGGAGGACCTACGCAGCTCTGCTGAACGCTAGTGTGAAACTAGCCTTAGAGAGGAGGCCACAAAACAGGAGGTTGCAGTAATTACATGTAAGTATTGTTGGTAATATGTGTTGATATGTGATGTGATGTATATAGATGACTATACTGTACGCTTTAGTGTTATAAAATAAGTAATGTATTGCGATAGATTTGTGTAGTTCGATTACAGGGTAAGTTAAGAGTTGATATTTGCGAATAGCCCACAGTGGCAGGGGCTAGTGTAAGGTAAAGTGACTGCTTCCTGCTAGGAAGTCAGAATGGGTCGAGAGTACAAAGTGAGCGAACTGAGAGGTCCATCGTGAGCAGTGCTGCATAAGAGGGTGACCTTGAATGAGAGGAGACTGAAGAGAAGGGATAGTGAGATCCTGAGGAAAAGTGACAGAGGGACAGAGTGGCCTTATGGAGGCTGGTCATAGGAGAGGATGTCTAGCCACGAGATCTTGGGACTGTAATGCAGAAGATAACGGGCAAAACAGCAACATTCGTTACATGTGACCTGCACAGGTGTAATGCCCTTACAGCACAAATCCACACACTCAGCCAGGATCTCCACTTTCAAGTAATGTGCCAGGGTTCCAGAGCTGAGTGCCTTGCCCACGGTTACTGCCCCACTCCAGGTTACACATACACCTCAGCTATTACTGTGGTTAACCATATTCCTGGAGAATAATTAGAATAGGAGCCATGCATAATGCATGCTGTATGACAGTTGTCTCAGAAACTGTAGAGTCCAGTATAAACTTGCGTCTCTCAACACCAATGCTGGATCTGCCAGGAGAGTATGCCTGAGCAACCCAATCTCAATTTACTGACTTATACAAGTTTGCTTAATAGAAGGAAGGTTCATCTCTTGGGACAGTCTAGTAGACAGTCCCATTTCCCCAGTATGATCGCATGACATCTCCCATTTGTGTGACCTTAATAGTGCTGTGTTCTATCTTTTTCTGTCTTAGTAAATTCCCATGTACAGTGTGGGTGACTTAGGATGAATGGTAAGATGTCTTATAATCACTGAAGGCTGGTGAGACAGCCGGAGATGGTGTCTAGCAGGTTAAAAGGGACTTCAAGTGATAACGATCATTGGACATTCTCCCCACAACTGGCCTCCAATCGCTGCCCGACTATCACAGAAAATGGTGGGAGCTCCGTGTTGCTAAAACAACCCCTCTACAATATAAAAACAGATTGATAGTGATTTGTGACCTCTTGGGCAAAGTCCCTTCGTCCTGTAAGAGGGCTGAAAATGGACTGATGGTGTTCACCCTCTTGTAGAGTACTGGTGTCCTTAAGTTGTTCATCTACATCCTCCCCACTTTCTTGTGCTCAGCGCTTATGTTGTTCATTCTTTTTTTGCCATGTTTTAGGCGGATAGCCTATGGATGTATATGTTCATATATGTTCCTGCAACATGTTTTTTTCTGTGCACTGGATCGGGCGTTGTATACTTGGTGGAACTTGTGGCCATATGGGGCTTGGAGACTAGCTGTGGCCCTAACTGTTCTGGAGTTGTAAGGGTTTTTAACTTGGAGTAAGACTAGGCAAAAGATGTGCCGATTGGTTTTGCATAGGGATGTCCGGCTGTTTTTACAGGCTGGATTTCCCTCATCTATGTTCAGTTACAGATAAAACTCACAAATACATTGTGTCTTTTCAGGTTACGCTGTAGAGGGTAAAAACACTGTATCTGTCTGTACATAATGGAGGAAAAACAGTCTTCTGGAAAGAGCCGCCCCATAGCAAGTCAGAGCCAAGGAAAAATTTGCAGTTGTGTCTGTCTCAGTGAAAGGCCATATTCAGATCGTCAGTATTTGGTCAGTATTTTACATCAGTATTTGTAAGCTCAAACCAGAAGCGGGTGAAAAATGCACAAGTGGTGACGTGTTTCTACTATACTTTTCCTCCTGATTTTGGCTTACGAATACTGATATAAAATACTGACCAAATACTGAACGTGTGAATGTGGCCAAAGGGAGACAAAACTTCCAGGGGGTAAGGAGAACTGAGGATCTGTGATAGAGTGAGGTGTGACACCAAGAGTGTGGCGTGAGGTTGCCGACTGAAGTGCTGTCTATGTGGCTAATTGATTGTCCAGGAGTGCCCTAACTAGACCAGGGATGGCCAGGCCAAGGATCTGATCTGCAAGTGAGGAAGTGCCATGGCAGGGAGAGAAGGCCAGGAGCAAGAATGGGTTGCTGAGAGAGCAAGTGACTGGGACGTGCCCTACCAAGAGCCAAGAGGGACCCATTCACTTAGATTGGCGAGTTCTGTACGCAAAATAGACCAGAGCAAAAAATGCACCTGTCTTTTTATGTGTTCACATGCTGACACGTGTACCACAAGCCTTTTTTTTTGTCTTTGCGCTGATGCTGTCGTCTAAACACAAGGCATAAAGGAAATAAACATTTTGCTCTCTATATGATATTTTTTTAGGATGTATGTAAGAGATGCGTGACCTTTTTCTATATACAAGATTGAAATTGTATATCTTGGTTGTAATGGTCTAGGGTAGGGCATTTCCTGGCAGACGAGAGAGAGACCATGAAGGAAAGAAAGTGCCTATTATTTCGAAGTTGGCACAGGGCATTATTACTATTATAAATTGGTAACAATTAGAAAATAACACGATAAACATCTGCAGAAATGTTTCAAAGTTTCACCCTGTTGATTGAAATCTTCAGGAGGTCAGAAGGAGACGTCCCAGTCGTCATGTCCAATCTACAGATCCGAGCTGGTTCAAAGAGGTTGTATATGAACATATATAGTGAATAATAATTAATATAGGATAACTCATCCTGTCACTACTTAAGTTTGTTATTCTAATCAGGATGTACGTGGGGGACACAAAAAAAATGTATCGTAATTGTTCTTGTCTTCCACCATGTCAGCAGTCTAAAGTGGTTCCTGCATCATGTGCCCATCACTGTTTATAATGTACCCCCACGTCGCTCATTATCCCCAACTATTGTTAATAATGGGCATTCAGGTGGAATTATTGTTTACTGGAGAAACCTCTGCCACTACTGTGTTCAGTGGGCACTCAGCTACTACTGATAGGTGATAACTTTCTAACTTTTAAAGGCGCTATCTGCTGATCACTGGGGGTCCAGAACAGAGGATTTGGCTGAAAGATTCCCTTTAAGAAGTTGGAAATGGAGGAAAGTGTCCCTTCTGTAGCCCACTTACCACCTCCCTCCCCTACAGGTTGGTGGGGTGATGTTGGCCCTTTAATGGCAGCCGGTGAGCCTACTAAAGACACCCTTTGCCATGGTTGTACAAAAATTTTTTTTTTTATTTTTTACAATACAACAAACTTAAAAATTCCTTCCTCCCACACCGTTTAGATTTGGTACTTCTGTTTGCATAACTGTCCAAACTGATAAAATATCATAATATTTATATAATAGGGTAATTTTTTTTTAATTTATGTTTTTTGGGTCAATTTGCTTACCCAAAAAAATAAGGAAATTAAAAAGGAATCATAAAGTTGTATGGACCCCAAAATGCTAAATTGAAAGTAAAGAGGGATCTATTGAGACTCTGTCACCCAAGGGCCTGAATACAACTGGAGCTGAGCCTGGATATATAAATAACCATTGCTGTGAACTGCCATCTTGTGTACGAACCTCACAACATGACCAACTTGAGAGATTCCTGCAGATGGTGATTGGATTGTCCATTTCTGACACAACCATGCCATGACTATGTAGGGAAGGTGACCTGACGGACGGACTAGTCAGAGTGAAGAAGGAAAGGTTTGCACAGTGTAGGTAGGTGTCAGTTATTACAGTGGGGAAACAGCTAGGAAAGTGTAGTGGACATGCAGTACCTTGGGTTGACCATTAGATGGCAGGGAGGAGTGTGAGCAAAGGACTTGACATCAGCTTAGGGCTTCAGAAACCGTTGGTCATGGGGGGCGGGGTTACAGTGACAGGGGACCGGGAGAGCTATAAATACTGAGGGAGGGTTCCAGAAGGTTCCAGTCCCCAGGGTGAGCTCCAGTGACAGGAGGACTGCGACAGTCTGTGCACTGTGATGAGAATCTAAACCAGGGGGACTGAGGAGTGAGAACGTCAGGGGGTGGTCCTGACAGGAAGAACCGCAGAAGGGATGAGGCACTGGGTGTGAGACACCGTATTTGACACAACGACTGATCAGTGGAAGCGCTGTTGGTTTACGGGCCTAAGGCGGCCACAGTGATGGACCTGTCAGGAGCGTCGATGAATGAGGAGGGGACGGTGTACGCATACACGTCCCTAGTGTAAAGTACGGTGTGAGAAGCGGCCCTGGAAACGGAGGGCCGACAAGGGAAGCGAAGTAAAGTGTATTGCTTTGAAGTGCGGTATACTGTGGAGGCTGTCAAGTGGACGACCAGAGAATAAAGCTTGGACCTGTTGCACCCTGAACTTGCCTCCATCTTGTCTCTGTTTCGTCTCTGTGCGGTAAGTAGAGGGACCACCCCCCCCAGCCCGGCCCACCGACACTACATTTGGCGTAGTCGGCAGGATCGCCGCCGCTAATACATCATCTTCTGTGGCAGGCCTGCCTTAAAGGATGGAGAAGTACTTGGACTGTGCTGCTTGGATTATAAACCCCTGTGGATTACAAATGACTTACCTGTGGAATATGCATTGGGAGCGCTGTGACGGATCTGTGAGGCCAGCAGAGGATCCGGGGTGGTACCAGGTACTGTGCAGTATGGCGGTATGGCTACAGCACAGAGGAGAGGTCCGGGTGTTCACAATTGTTCAGAATGGACTGGGACCCCTTCCAACGTACCCCAAAGGGAAGCAGTCTGTGTCCAGAGACCGACATTTCCATATATTGGACCGTGACAGGTGGGTGGAGAGGCCTGCCGACATCCCACCCCACAGAGGGAGTGGCACAGAAGAAAAACTTGGCTGCGGCTGTCTGGCGCCATTCGAGTGCTGCCCAACGGACGGTATGAGACGCTGCGGGTGTCGGGGCATCGGCCGCCTAGAGTGGCAATGGCGGCGAGAGATGGAGCTGCACCAGAAGTCATCTTCAGAACCACGGGCAGGCAGCGGGATGCTGAGCCGGGGAGCGGAGCCTGAGCGGAGTCAGCGAGAACGGCAGAGGACTTTTCCGCGGAGCCCCCGAGTCTGGAGGAAAGGCCCGCAGGACAGTGGAGCGAGGAACGGAGGCTGCGGGGGAAGCCGCGTGATGGTGTGACGGAGGCCGCAGCGCCGGGGAAGGTGAGAGTTCCCCCGGCCCCACCAGTGCCTCCGCAAGCGGCCCCCACCATTCTGCCGCAGCACGCGGCTCCCTGCGCACCGGAAGGCCTAGTTACATCGGGCCCTGTGGTGTATGCAGAACTGAGCGAGGCCCCCGCTCAAGTCCCTGAACTACCCCGCCCGGAGTCACCAGTGCGGAGCTCACCCAAAGAAGACGCTGCTGCGCTCCCCCTGCTAAAAGCAGCTGCATCGTTGGAACCGGCCGTTACTCCGGCTCCGTTGGAAGTAGTGGATGCGGCCTGTCCTGAGGCCGTGGTTATGCCGGTGCTGGAGTCGGCTGCGGCCGACTTGGCGGGCTCTGTGATTCCAGCCCCCGAGGACCCGGTTGTCCCCATTTGCCACCTGACCCCAGTGGCGGCTGGGCCGCAGAAATCATCGGCCGCTTCTGTCTCACGGTCTTGCTCAGCGGAGTCCCACCCACCGGACTCCAGGGCCCGTGCTGTACCCTCCGTGTGGGTAGCGGAGGTGATCAGGAAGAAGAAGGCCCAGGAGCAGGAAGTGTGGAACCTGCTCCACACTCAAGGAGAGGCCGGCATGGAAAAGAAGAGGACTTGAATGGACACCCTCAGTATCCCCGGGGGCTCCACGGCTGTCGGGTCCCTCACTACTAGCCACTGCGTAGTGAAGTAGACTGTTGAGAGTTCGGTGCACTGTAGTGCAGGTTCTGGAGAACAGTTCTAGTTTAAAAAAAAAAAAAATGTTTTATGTGCTGAGTTTGTTTTTAGTATGTTCCTCTTACAGGATATTTACTGATTTGAAACTTGACAGAACGGGGATACGGAGAAGTGGAGGAGTGTTCAGGTCCAAGGAAGGGGGGAGAAAGAAGACATGCAATGTTTTTGTTATATGTTGGTTTTAGAAGCAAAAGAAAATGAAAAAAAAAATGTAAAAATGGGTACTTGTGCTATTATAAAGTTGTTTAATGTATAATATGCCAAAGTAAAATGCAACAGGTCCGGGTAAGGGAAGGTCTGCGGGACCAAAGGAAAGTGTGAGATCCGGTAGGGATCTAAAAGTTGAGGAGGTCTGGGAGACCGGGACACCGACCATGACATGTAATTGAAAGAAGGGTAAATGAGTTGGAAGACATGAGAGAGACAGCCGTCCTAGGTCAGGTCCCCAACACCACGGACACCCCTGAAGGAGGAAGGCGGGCGCTGGTAATGATCTGGAAGGTATGAGACCTCGATCATGGTGTACCGAATAGTGGAAGGTGACAGTACGGGAGAGTAGGGGAAGGTACACGCCATAGAGAGATTATGGCTGTACCTAGCCCAATTTGAAAGATGTTGTCATGTGGCGTGCGCGCTGGTGAGTAGCAGTAGGCTGCTCAGAGCATAGTGCTCCCAGTATGGTTTGGCCCCAGCAGATAGTGGGTTTGGCCCAACAGCTGGTCCGACAACAGAGTGTAGGTGTAGCTTCAGAACGACGAAGGCAGGGATGACGATTGTCGAGGACGACAATGGACAAAGGAAGGGAGAGTGTAGGGAAGGTGACCTGACGGACGGACGGACTAGTCAGAGTGAAGAAGGAAAGGTTTGCACAGTGTAGGTAGGTGTCAGTTATTACAGTGGGGAAACAGCTAGGAAAGTGTAGTGGACGTGCAGTACCTTGGGTTGACCATTAGATGGCAGGGAGGAGTGTGAGCAAAGGACTTGACAACAGCTTAGGGCTTTAGAAACCGTTGGTCATGGGGGGTGGGGTTACAGTGACAGGGGACCGGGAAAGCTATAAATACTGAGGGAGGGTTCCAGAAGGTTCCAGTCCCTAGGGGGAGCTCCAGTGACAGGAGGACTGCGACAGTCTGTGCGCTGTGAGGAGAATCTAAACCAGGGGGACTGAGGAGAGAGAACGTCAGGGGGGTGGTCCTGACAGGAAGAACCGCAGAAGGGACGAGGCACTGGGTGTGAGACACCATATTTGACACGACGACTGATCAGTGGAAGCGCTGTTGGTTTACGGGCCTAAGGCGGCCACAGTGACGGACCTGTCAGGAGCGTCGATGAATGAGGAGGGGACGGTGTATGCATACATGTCCCTAGTGTAAAGTACGGTGTGAGAAGCGGCCCTGGAAACGGAGGGCCGACAAGGGAAGCGAAGTAAAGTGTATTGCTTTGAAGTGCGGTATACTGTGGAGGCTGTCAAGTGGACGGCCAGAGAAT
Organism: Dendrobates tinctorius; assembly: GCF_039654945.1. Classification (NCBI taxonomy): domain Eukaryota; kingdom Metazoa; phylum Chordata; class Amphibia; order Anura; family Dendrobatidae; genus Dendrobates; species Dendrobates tinctorius. Next base: position 27,282,734 of record NW_027361788.1, on the reverse strand, counting down.
AAAGCTTGGACCTGTTGCACCCTGAACTTGCCTCCATCTTGTCTCTGTTTCGTCTCTGCGCGGTAAGTAGAGGGACCACCCCCCCAGCCCGGCCCACCGACCCTACATTTGGCGTAGTCGGCAGGATCGCCGCCGTTAATACATCATCTTCTGCGGCATCTTCTATAGGAGGTGGCTAGTGGGTCAGTTATCAGAGGCTTTTGAAATTCACAGACCTGGATCATTATTTAGGACTGATCTTCAAGTTCTTAAGGGGGTTTTACACATAACGATATCGCTAGCAATATCGCTAAAACGTCACTGATTTTGTGACGTTATAGCGATATCTCTAGCGATATCGCTATGTGTGATACTTACCTCCGACCGGCTCCCCCGCTGTCCATCGCTGATCGCGCAATATCGGGCGGCTCCATTTCTTGTCGTCTACTTCCTGCTGGGCTTCCTGCTGTGTGAGACGAGCGACGCGTGGAGGCGGGCGGACGTCTTCATCGCTGTGTGTGGAAGGTGAGTATCGTCCACTGCGTCGTTGCTGCATCGCTGTGAGATCTTTCTGTGTGAAAGCTCACTAGCGATCATTTAGCGATGCACCAGCGATCCTGACCGGGTCGGATCGCTGGTCGGATCGCTGGTGCAAATGTAAAAGGGCCTTTACTCTTGAATATGGACGTACTTAGGACCCAGATGTGAATAGAAGCACTTTATGGCGGTATTCTGTAAGCACTCAATGTAGTACTTTAGGCACTAGATAAGTGAAGTATCGCCAATGTTGTGACATTACCCCGCCCGTAATTTTGTGTTTTATTGTAGAGGTATCATTTAAAGACCTTGTCCCTGGCCTTGTGCCCAATCAAGATAAATGGCACACATAATAGAGCTATAGCAAAGATAAAAATAGGCTGCCCATGATTGTGCCAAGTCTTACCACCCATACCCTCTCCATGGCCCTTGGTGGAGTTCTCTACCCTCATGCTAACAAAGCAATTAGTCTAAAACAGGTTCTTGCCACCAATACTCAAGTGTATGGGACCCATCAGATCTGGGTCCCTTTTCTCCAGGAGACATGATTTATCATTATGGTATGAATGTCGAATTGATATGAGATAGATAAATAGATAGCTATTGGATAGATTGTCACAACTCTGTTGTCGGGTGTCCTGGGACCAGGGGCGCCTTCCCTGTCCCTATAATGCTAGGGCCACCCTATCTCGCCCTGTTTCCTGGATTACTTCTAATGGTGAAGATACTGGGGCCACATACATTGCCATAGCTCCTGAATTTGCCTTCAGTCTGTACCCTTCCCCCACCCACGGAAGAGGAGAGTAGTAGTGTGCCATAATGCACCAACCAGACTAACAAGGTAATACTAACAGGGATAATGAAAAATAGCAATCATACAAATATAGTCACACAAACAACAGAGGAATGCATCGGGAAGTGGAGGTTGAGGTTAAACCAAAGTAGGAGAAGAAGGGGAATAATCGCACACCCAAAACCTAGCAACAGTAACAAATAAATCCACCAAACGCCTTCTCAAATCAAATTACAATCACCGACAACCTCCAGCCATGCAGCAAAAATTATGAGTGCAATGACAATGAGTGCTAGCCAGAGCCCAAATTATATAGGAGATGGGAGTGGTTAACAGTGAACAGCTGAGAATCTTAATGCAGGAAAGCTTCCTGGCGCTCTCAAATAAGAAGATAAACCCCTGCACTGCTAAAAGAAACCTGCACCTTTTAACTTGAAGGTTAAGTGTTTTAATTAGTGCAGGAGTAGGAGAAATCATACGCTATGGTCTTCTGACTACTTTTTGCTGTGGTAAATCCATGGCATTGATTGATAGGTGAAAAGAAAAAATTAAGGCAGCACCAGTAAAAAAAAAGGGCAGGGGCAGGGATGTAGAGCATAAACCAATCCTTCAATATGCGTACAAAAATGAAGGCAGAACTCCCAAAACAGAAAATTAAAAAAAATTTAATAGCCCAAATTTTAGTAAATGCCAAAATATTTAAAGGTGCATCAATCAATACATCAATGAAATTCTATATCAATAGTTCACAAAAGAATACAATAGATTCAGTAGTGGACACCTACTACAGTTAGGTGGTCCACATGAACCAGGACCCCCCGGAACACCTCACTCAAACCCAACTGGATCAAGACACCAATCACAGCTGCCTGACAAAAGCCAGAATTAGGAAGATGGTAGACGAGGGCCAGGAGAGGTATGTCAGTGACCGGAGGAATGATATTATCATCTCACGGTAACTGACCATGTACTGAAGTCTACAGAGAGGCTACAGACTGGCCCCATATCTGCAGAAACTCCCGGACCACCAGATCCTAGAATCATAGAATCATAGAATCATAGAATCGTAGAGTTGGAAGGGACCTCCTGGGCCATCTGGTCCAACCCCCTGCTCAAAGCAGGATTCGCTAAATCATCCCAGTCAGATGTCTGTCCAGCCTCTGTTTGAAGACTTCCATTGAAGGAGAACTCACCACTTCTCGTGGCAGCCTGTTCCACTCATTGATCACTCTAACTGTCAAAAAGTTTTTTCTAATATCTAATCTGTGTCTCCTCCCATTCAGTTTCATCCCATTGCTTCTAGTCTTTCCTTGTGCAAATGAGAATAAAGTTGATCCTTCTACAATGTGACAGCCCTTTAGATATTTGTAGACAGCAATTAAGTCTCCTCTCAGTCTTCTCTTTTGCAAACTAAACATTCCCAAATCCTGCAACCTTTCCTCATAAGACAGGGTTTGCAGACCGGTCACCATTCTGGTCGCTCTTTTCTGAACTTGCTCCAGTTTGTTGATGTCTTTTTTAAAATGTGGTGCCCAAAACTGGACACAATATTCCAGATGAGGTCTGACCAAAGAGGAGTAGAGGGAAATAATGACTTCACGTGATCTAGACTGTATGCTTCTGTTAATACATCCTAGAACTGCATTTGCCTTTTTTGCTGCTGCATCACACTGTTGACTCATATTCAGTCTGTGATCTATTAGTATACCCAAGTCTTTTTCACATGTGCTGTCACTTAGCCCTATTCCTCCCATTCTGTATATGCTTTTTTCATTTTTATTGCCCAGATGTAGTACTTTGCATTTCTCCCTGTTAAAAACCATTCTGTTAGTTACTGCCCACTTCTCCAGTTTATTTAAATCTTTTTGAATCCTCTCTCTCTCTTCTCTAGTATTAGCTATCCCTCCTAGCTTTGTGTAGCAGGCCAGAATATACCCGTCCCAGATTAAGTATACCCTGGGTATATTCTAGCCTAGGCTAAACTATTCCCCTCCAAGTACACTTGGTGGTCACAGTTTGCCCCCCTGCTACATCAGGCCTTTCTGAGTTCAGTCGATAAGGAACTGACACTTTCCAGCTTCAGGACGTTGTGTGCGCTGTCATACCCTATGTCCTGATGACTCCTGGACATCTCGTCCTGGTTTGCCTTGCAGCTAATCCTAGCTCAGCTTTTATATTACCAGACAACCAATCCAAATGAGGCTTTCATTTTACAAAAGCAACCAATCAGAACTCAGCTTTCATTCTTCCTGAACAACAAATCAGAACTCAGCTTTCCTTAAAACAGACAACCAACCGTGGTGTTGTGTGAGTGTCCACCATGGTGTATTGTGAGGGGCAGTCGGTTTACACACAAGAACACAGCACTGTTCTTCTGGTCAGCGCAGCTGTGATGTGGAAGTTTCCTGCTGAACGTGATAAAACACAACCTGACGGAAAGTCCATCCAGCATCTCCTGTAACAGGTAAGTGCCCAATCTCCCCAAACACTGTACAAACCGCGTGCGCTAAAAAGACAGAAAAAAGGGGCAGCGCTCCAACAAGCTGTGCAACAAAGTGCACTTTATTAGCCCATGTGTGCTATCAAGGCATAACAGTAGTCCTGTGAGAGAAGTGAAATGTCACCACATGGGCTAATAACTGTGCACCCAGCTTGTTGGAGCGCTGCTGCCTCATTTTCTTTTCCTGTATGGTTGGAAAAATTTGGGCTTTTGTCCAAGAGGCCTTGCACCCATAACAAAATATGATGGTGCTGTTTAAATGCATTCCTTTAGAAAGCTGGATCATGGGCAGAGTAGAACGTGTACACAGGGGCCCTAGAGGTAAGGGGGCCACTATCACCTCCAAAGCAGTGCATAAAGAGATGCATTATGATGAACTGCGAAGATCCCATATATACTGTAGATAGATAATAGATAGCTAGATAATAAACAGTTAGATATGTGATAGATAGACAGACAGACAGATAGATATGGGATCGATAGAGCGATAGATAGATGGATAGATATGTGATAGATCGATAGATAGATAATAGAGAGATACTGTATATATGAGAGATAGACAGGTAGATAGATATCCAATGGCTTAAACTTGACAAAAAAATGAGTAATAAGAGTAGACAGCACTGCAAATTTTACAGGGACTCTATTACCTTTATAATACCATCCGATCTGTGGACCCCATGTTATAGAGCAGGGGGAGCTGAGTAGATATATAGAAAAGGTTCAGTATAACCAGTGCTTTATTTATTCAATCCTCCACTCTTTCTGGAATTTTCAGTCCAGTGGGCAGTCCTTTCTGTGATTGACAGCTACCTGTGTGTGCAAAGTTATACCAAGAAAGCTGTCACTCACTGATAGCTGGCAGTCACGCCACGTCAAGACAGCAGCCCAGAAGATGAAGAGCTGCTCAGTTGAGGTGGAGCAGCTGAATCACTGGCATCAGCCGTCAGCGACTGTTCTGTGGCGGCGCTGGTAGTATGGGCAATTGTTACTTTTTAGACCCATAATAAAAAAAGTAGCCCTGGATAACCTCTTTTAGGTGAAGGAATAAAAACAAGACTATTTATTGCCCATGTGCAGAAGCTGTGTTTCAGCTCACTCACTGACCTTTAATATGGCATAGATAGATATTTCTGGGATATATAATAAATATTGCATAAGAATCATTATTTAGATGTTACACTTTGTAAATAACATTGTGGGTAACTTATACAGTTATTGTGGTTGTAACAACAGATACGTAACACTTTAATGCTAACCATTATATGAGGGTGGGCGCGGACCATTATACAGGACGTCGTTGGGTTACTCTGTGGCTGCGTGGATAACTCCAGCAATAATACAGTCATCACATCATGTCTGGTCCCCGGTAGATCGCCATAGCTTATTACTTGGTCCTATGAGTTTTCACCTCTTTGTGCTGTATGTTTCATGCACTTTATGATATTTTCTTCTTGGAATGGATATAGTGCAACATAGGGACATACACAATATATACGGTACCAACAACCAACATGTATAGACAAATAATCAAAACAAGGTCAAATATATTTTCTACAACCTTACAAATAATACAGTGCCATTAAAAAATATATACAACCGTTGTCAGACCTCTTTACAGTCGAAGGCCCCTAGAGCCCTTTACAGCCGTAATAAGCAGCCATCATGACTCGAATAATTATACAAAAGTAACAATACTGGTTAATACATATATCCAACCTTTGGGCCAGAGCTAAGTTGCGACCAGTGCTATGTGATGTCTGACAATCGCTATGATCATATAACTGCATCAGACTCCTTTGGACCTAGCCTTCCAGCTTTATTCTTTGTATTACAGTTTAAAAAATAATCGCTAGCACTTGATCAATTGCTACAGAAGATTATAGGCTTCAGTCCCTTCCAAAAATCAGAATGTTGCCCATAAAAACCAATCAGAGCTCAGTTTAAACCTTTTGGGGACAATGTATCTTTGAAATAAAATTCATCTTTGCAATTGGGTTTCATTAACAATTTTGCACCATTTGCTTTCTATAGCCTCTGTGTTAAACAGTCTATCGCTGGCTGCAGAATGAGTTAACTGAGGATCTTACAGTGAGCCCACTATGAAGGTCTGATGGGGAGTTTGTAACTCTTTCATCTCTCTTTTTTTTCTGAGCTCCTCTCAGCTGATTTATGACCACAGACTACATCAAAGTAGAAAGTGCAGGAAGCCAAAGAGCTTGTAAAAACAAAACGGTGCAAAACATTTAATGAAACCCAATTGAAAAAATAATTTAAGTAAAAAAAATATGTTAACAAAAGATGGATAACCGCGGACTAGCTCTAGCCTTATAAAATACTATAAACACACTAATAGCTTTTACATAGTAAAAATAAATAAATTAAACACATTGAGAATTTTTTTTTACAGACTGGTATAATTGGACAGACTTGCACCCAGGGAGGCCCACAATGGAGTGAAGTATATGTAAATGAGGGGGGGGGGAATGTTGACCCCAAAATACAATATGAGGGGGGATGTGCCCTATATGTAGTGATATAGACAGGGTTGATGGAAAGCTATGCTCCATGATTTCTTGGTGGGCAGAACATTTGGAGCTGCCGTGTAAAGCATGAAGGAGGATACAGAGTGGATTACAGAATGTTAGTAGTTAGGCAATACCTATGTGCAGTGACTTGTGTATTTTCTATAGATCTGAGCATTAAGTTCAATAAGCTCATTGTGACATCATGATTTATATTTTTACAGGAGCCATGATAAATCTATCTTGATCGATCTGTTGCACAGATCCAACCACAAGTGGCAGAAAATGGACCAAAATGACCTATACTAGGTTGTCTGGTTCCATCATGGCGTCCATCATTTTACCCAGCCTCAATAGTATACCTAGGGATAATGTTGCGATTGTCAAAATGGGCGACCTCTAGGTGCTTTTTCATGCCACTAGGAAGTCAGCAATTTGACTCATATTGCCATGGTATGGTGTCCAGAACAGGTCCTCCTTAGCAGCCAATCTTCAATTCTCTGCTAGTATCCTTGATGATTACTGGATGCCAGGCTCAGTAGACCACCATGAAGGACCAGACTGGATGTCAGAACAAGGCAGCGTGAATTGAATCTCTCAACTCTATAGTATCACTGCATGCGCCTAGCTATGTCTTGAAGGGTCCATGGCCCACATATTGCTTCCTCTCTCCATTTTGAAGATATCATGCCCCTCCTTTAAAGTGGTTGTCTGGTGAAAACAAGTTCTTACCTATCCATTGGATAGGTGATAACTTATTGATCGGTGGTGGTCCGATCGATAGGACTCACACTGATCGGTGGAAAGCAGCAGTTTTATCCTTGTTATAGAATTGGCAGGTTGGATGCCCAATTGCTGCTCCATTCACTCCCTACAGGACTGTTGGAAAAAGCTTATGACAGCGTTCAGCAGCCGCATAGGGAATGAATGAAGCAGCGGTCGGGCTCGTGCACTGCCGCTCCATTCCAACGGGGACAAATGTTCCCTCTTCTGCCGATAGGTGCAACTCTCAGTGCTTGGACATCTGCGGATCAATAGTTTATTACCTATCCTGTGGAAAGGTGATAACTTGTTTTCACCCAGCATCACCATTAAGGTTTTGTTAGGATAATTGATGGATGTCAGTAATCATTACTTTTAAAGCTAAGTGCACACGTAGTTTTAGGTGCTGCGGATTTTTCCACGCGGATTTGTAAAAATCCTCTGGTAAATTCTCTGGTCAAAAGACCTGCGGTTTACCTGCAGATTAGCCTGCGGTTTAGCCCTGCGGTATCACACCTCTACAATGGAGAAGGTGTGATACCGCTGCGGATTCCGCACAAAGAATTGACATGCTGCGGATCTGAACACGCAGCAAATCTGTGCGGAAAAATCCGCAGCATGTGCACAGCGGTTTTCAGTTTACCATTGAAAACAATGGTACTGTACAATGCACCTAAATCTGCTGCGGGTCCGCAGAGCCTGAAACGCTGCGTATCCGCAGCAGAATCCGCAACGTGTGCACATGGCCTTACTTGTTTTGGGCATCTTGTTGTATTCATATGCAAATGTTCCTGAGGTATTTGTCATCTGCAACAATATGTATGTATTATAGATAGTTGAGAAATGGCCACCAGGCACATTCACATGCTGATACGTGACTTATGCAAATGATTGTGAAGCCTTCTGATATGCAAAAGCAAATATTGCAGGTTGGATTCAGAGGTTTATACTTCGGTTGGTTATGTAGCTTAATAAAAAAAATGTAATAATTGCAACTGTCCATGCTCCACCATCAGACCAGTCCTGAGGTAAGTGTCCCATCTTACTCTTTCTCGGAGAAAATCTTTCTGGAAATCATCTTCTTCTTTCAAAGATAGTGGCTTTTTTGACCGTCAAGTAGAAATTGGCCTAATATAATGTTAATGGCTGATCTTGCTTCCATGCCCCTTATTAAGATGGTTATGCTCCCATGTTGCTTCCACGCAGAGGGAGATGGACATGGCAGAAGACAGCTTTATGAACTCCATTCCTAATGTCTCCCGTATGGCAGTAGTCCATAGGGTGCCACACACCGTAGTTACGCTCGGCTACTGGTGCTGCAAGGGGTACTTTGTGTGCTGTCGATACTGTGGTTTGTGCTGCTGCTCTCGGAGCCTCCAGGCAATGTTGGGACAGGCTGCATCTTAAAAGTGGAGCCTACGAGGAAAAAAAATTGAACGAGACGTTACTTAAGATTTTTTGTCAAAGGATATGTCTGGTTCAGAAGACAAGAACTATCTGTTATCCAGAAAGGGAAGAGGAGCAAAAAGCGACCAAGAATATTCTTATATTATAAGGATAGATTATTGATTTTTTATAAGTACTGTGTAATGCTTTATTTATCCCATGGTCGCGCTGCAGGGAAATGAGAACTTGCTGACATGTTTCCCTATAGATTATTAACCCTTTCACCCCACATGACATATATATATATATATATATATATATATATATACAGTGGGGCAAAAAAGTATTTAGTCAGTCAGCAATAGTGCAAGTTCCACCACTTAAAAAGATGAGAGGCGTCTGTAATTTACATCATAGGTAGACCTCAACTATGGGAGACAAACTGAGAAAAAAAAATCCAGAAAATCACATTGTCTGTTTTTTTTTCATTTTATTTGCATATTATGGTGGAAAATAAGTATTTGGTCAGAAACAAAATTTCATCTCAATACTTTGTGATATATCCTTTGTTGGCAATGACAGAGGTCAAACGTTTTCTGTAAGTCTTCACAAGGTTGCCACACACTGTTGTTGGTATGTTGGCCCATTCCTCCATGCAGATCTCCTCTAGAGCAGTGATGTTTTTGGCTTTTCGCTTGGCAACACGGACTTTCAACTTCCTCCAAAGGTTTTCTATAGGGTTGAGATCTGGAGACTGGCTAGGCCACTCCAGGACCTTGAAATGCTTCTTACGAAGCCACTCCTTCGTTGCCCTGGCGGTGTGCTTTGGATCATTGTCATGTTGAAAGACCCAGCCACGTTTCATCTTCAATGCCCTTGCTGATGGAAGGAGGTTTGCACTCGAAATCTCACGATACATGGCCCCATTCATTCTTTCATGTACCCGGATCAGTCGTCCTGGCCCCTTTGCAGGAAAACAGCCCCAAAGCATTGTAATATTTAGGAGAAAACTACGTTAGAGAGTGGACCCTCTGGGTCGCGGATCCGGAGCCCCTGGGCCGAGCACGCCAGGTGAAGACCGACCCCTATACAGGGATCGTTTGGGGCAGGACCACAGAGGACGGAGGCGCGACAGCCGGAACCAAGAGGGACGGCTCCACGGACAAAAGGACTGGGAAGGCAACGGTGCGGAAAACGAGCAAGGACCAGTGGCACAGGAAAAGAAACAATACGGGAGAAGGGCAAGTGGAAGACCAAGGCGGACTGGAGACTGAGGACGGCACAGGGGATGAAGGAAGGCAGCGCCCAGGCAGACTGGGAGGGAAGGGAGGCACGAGACTGAGGACGACAGGGCGAATCAGGCAGAGAGAGGTTAAACTACAGGAAAACTGTAGAGGCCAGAGGGTGCAGAAAAACTACACAATCATCAGGCGTCCTCCTAACAGCGAGGACGCCTGAAATACAGCAACCCCCGGAAGTGCGTCCCCCAGGCCCGCCCCTCAGCGCCGCCCACCGCTGGAGAGAGAGCGCGGGAGGCGGCGTGCGCGAACAAGGGGGCGGGAGCCAGGAGCCGCCGTGAGGACGAGTGGACGGCGGGCGCGCGACCGGACGGGGGCGCGCAGGTGAGGAAACGCTGCGGTGCGCGCTGCAGCAGCAGGGGCATCGGCGGGCATAACCGCCGATGTCACAGTACCCCTCCCCTTACGTCCTCCCTTACTGAGATTGGCCAAAAACTTTTTCAGAATGCGAGGGGCGTTGATATTTTCCCGAGGCTCCCAGGACCTCTCCTCGGGACCAAAACCCACCCAATCGATAAGAAAAAGGGTCTTACCCCGGGCTTTTTTCATAGCCAAGATGTCCTTGACCTCGAAGACGTTGTCCGAGATAGCAGGTGAGGGAGGGACGATGGAAACTGGTTGGAACCGATTCAGGACTACGGGTTTCAAGAGCGAGACATGGAAAGCGTTGGGCACCCGGAGTGAAGCAGGCAACCTCAGTTTGTAAGCCACTGCATTAATACGTCCAATCACTTCAAACGGTCCAATGTACCGAGGACTCAGCTTATAAGAGGGAACTCTCAGACGGATATGTCGAGTTGAAAGCCAGACCTTGTCACCTGGATGGTACGGGGGCACGTCCTTCCGTCTCTTGTCTGCATGTTTTGAGCGCGTCCCTGGTCTCTCTCCAAATCTGCGAGAATTCTTTAGCAAGAGAATCGGCTGCGGGTACTCCTGTAGAGGTGGAGAAAGGCAACGGAATACCTGGGTTTTGACCGGTTACCACAAAAAAAGGTGACTTGGTGGTAGATTCACTGGGATGATTATTGTGCGAGAATTCAGCCCCAGGTAAGAGCGCAACCCAGTCGTCCTGATGAGCGTTGGCGAAGTGACGTAGGAAGGTGGTTAACCCCTGATTAATTCGCTCCACTTGCCCGTTGGTCTGAGGATGATATGCGGAGGAGAAGTCGAGAGATGTACCCATAAGCCGGCAGAGTGCCCTCCAGAAGCGGGAGGTGAACTGGACCCCCCGATCCGACAGAATCCGCTGAGGAAGACCATGCAGCCTGAAGACCTGGTGGATGAAGATCTCAGCCAACTTCGGGGCGGACGGTAGTCCCGGTAAGGGAATGAAATGGGCCATTTTGGAAAAACAATCTGCCACGACTAAGATGGTGGTACATCCGGCTGAGCGGGGTAAGTCAGTCACGAAATCCATGGCGATCTGCTGCCAGGGGGCCTCAGGAACTGGCAACGGGTGAAGAAGACCGGCGGGCAAAGTCCTAGCCACCTTATTCTGGGCACAGATTGTGCAAGAGGCCACGTAGTCCATCACATCCTGGCGAAGCGTGGGCCACCAGTAATACCGGGACAGCAGTAAGAGAGTCTTCTTTGTCCCAACGTGTCCAGCAATTTTGGAGGAATGTCCCCAGCCCAACACCTCTATACGTCTGCTTGGAGGGACGAAGGTCTTACCGGGCGGAGGGATAGCAAAATTCACAGGAGCCACGGTGATCATCTTAGTCGACTCGATAATATAGGATGGGACTTCATCCCTCTCTGAAGACTGCAACGACCTGGAAAGGGCATCGGCCTTGATGTTCCTATTACCCGGTCGGAAGTGAAGTTGGAAGTCAAAGCGGGAGAAATACAGGGCCCACCTGGCTTGCTGGGCATTGAGCCTTTGGGCAGACTGCAGATAAGCCAGGTTCTTGTGGTCCGTGAGGATGGTAAAGGGATGTACAGCCCCCTCGAGTAAATACCGCCATTCAGCCAAGGCCATCTTAATGGCCAGTAATTCTCGGTCTCCAATGGAGTAGTTGCACTCCGCCGGTGAAAAGACTTTAGAAAAGAAGCCGCAAGGAACCAGCCGTCCGGACGAAGCCTGCTGGGACAGGACCGCCCCCGCTCCAGTGGAGGAGGCATCCACTTCCAGGACAAAGGGTCTGCTGGTCACAGGCCGATGCAAAATGGGTGCTGACGCAAAAGAACGTTTCAGAGTTTGGAAGGCGTTTTCCGCTTCAGGGGACCAGCTGTTGGGCTTCGTTCCCTTGCGGGTCAGGTCCGTGATGGGTTTGGTAACCGTAGAAAAGTGAGGCACAAACTGACGGTAATAGTTTGCGAACCCAAGAAACCGCTGGATGGCCTTAATCCCCACTGGACGGGGCCACTTGAGTACCGCACCGAGTTTTTCGGGATCCATCCTTAGACCGGAGTCGGTGACGACATATCCCAAGAAGGGTAGTGACGACTGCTCAAAAAGGCATTTCTCGATCTTGGCGTAGAGTTGGTTCTCTCGAAGGCGGTGCAAGACCAAGCGTACACTTTTGCGATGAGAGGGCAGATCGGGGGAGAAAACGAGAATGTCGTCCAGATAGATGACAACACAGGAATAGAGTAGATCCCGGAATACCTCATTGATAAATTCTTGGAACACAGCGGGGGCATTGCAAAGGCCAAATGGCATGACTAGGTATTCATAATGCCCGTCACGGGTATTGAAGGCCGTCTTCCACTCGTCCCCAGCACGGATCCGGACCAAATTGTAGGCTCCCCGCAGGTCTAACTTCGTGAAGATCCGGGCTCCTCTCAGCCGGTCAAAAAGCTCCGGAATCAACGGAAGGGGGTAACGATTTTTGATGGTGATTTTGTTCAGACCCCGGTAATCAATGCAAGGCCGCAGTGATCCATCTTTCTTCCGGACGAAGAAAAAACCCGCGCCCGCGGGAGAGGAGGACTTACGGATAAACCCCTTGGACAGATTTTCGTGGATATATTCCGTCATGGCAGAGGTCTCGGCTGGAGAGAGAGGATATGTTCTACCTCTGGGAGGAACCGCTCCAGGAATCAGGTCGATGGGGCAGTCGTAAGGCCGGTGCGGAGGCAGGGAATCCGCCTCTTTCTTGCAGAAAACATCAGCATAAGCGTGGTATGGCACAGGAAGACCAGGGAGGTCTGTAGGCTTAAGCTGAGGATGGGAACGAACCAGGGTACGTAAGCAGCTTACATGGCAGGCGTGCCCCCAGCGCAGGATCTCTCCGGAGCGCCAGTCGACAACTGGCTCATGCCGCTTAAGCCAAGGTAGTCCCAAGAGAATGGCGTGGGATAATTGAGGCAGGACATAAAAGGCAATCTTCTCAGAATGAAGTGCGCCAATTTGCAGGTTTACTTCAGTGGTTACCGTGGTGATGAGGCCAGGAAGAGGTTTGCCATCAACGGAGGTGATTGCTCGAGGGTTACTTAGGACGACCACGGGAATCTGGAGTCTGTCAACCTCCTCCTGGTGGATGAAGTTGCCTGCCGCGCCCGAGTCCACATACGCCTCCACAGAGCTACGCCCCCGACCTGAAATAAGTAGAGCTGAAACAGTAAGTGGAAGAGAGGGGGTCGGATCACCTAGGGGGCCCTCTCCTACCTGGCCTAGGCGGATGCGTTTCCCGGTCTCTCAGGGCAAGTGCGTATGAAGTGATTGGCCCCTCCACAATAGAGACAGAGTCCCTTGGTCATCCTCTCCTTCCGCCGTTGTTCAGACAGCTTGATGCGATCTACTTGCATAGGCTCAGGGGTAGTGTTACTAGGGAGAGCAACGGTGCGCGGAATGGGAGCTTGGTATAATCTAAAGGACCTCTTCTCCCTGGCTGACTCTCTAGCGCGTTCCTGAAAACGCAGGTCAATACGGGTAGCCAGGGAGATGAGATCTTCCAGGGTGGTGGGAAGGTCACGCCCGGCCAACTCGTCTTTGATTTTACTAGAAAGGCCTCTCCAAAACGCACCAACCAGGGCTTCATTATTCCACCCCAGCTCCGAGGAGAAGGTCCGGAAACGGATGGCGTATTGCCCTACCGTAAGGGACCCCTGGCTGAGGTTAAAAAGGGCCTCTGTAGAGGAAGCAAGGCGTCCAGGTTCATCAAAAACCTTACGGAATGTCTCCAAAAAACACTGGATGTTAGTCACCACCGGGTCATCCCTCTCCCATAAGGGATTCACCCAAGCCAACGCCTCCCCCTCTAGATGGGAGATTATAAAGGCCACCTTAGCACGGTCCGTGGGGTACTGTTGGGGCAACAGATCAAAGTGCAATCTGCACTGATTTAAAAATCCCCTACACAATTTTGGGTCCCCACAGTACCTGGGCGGTTTACCGAGACGGGGGGGAGGAAAAGAGACGGCGTCCCGGGCTTGGGTGGAAGCGGCCGCAGAGGACTGCAAAGAAAGCAGCCGATCATCCACGGACGCCATATACCCCAAAATGTGAGACTGAGCATCGCGCTGTTGTGCGAGCTCCTGCTGGAGACTGACTAAGAGGGGTGCGTGCGCTGGGTCTGCGGTTTGAAGAGCGGAGAGCCGGGAGTCCATGGACTTCATGAACGACATGATACGGGTCTGATTCTCTCTAAGGAAAAGCAGTTCCTTTTGAGTGGCAGCCGCGGCACCGGCGGGGTCCATGGCCTGATGATACTGTAATATTTAGGAGAAAACTACGTTAGAGAGTGGACCCTCTGGGTCGCGGATCCGGAGCCCCTGGGCCGAGCACGCCAGGTGAAGACCGACCCCTATACAGGGATCGTTTGGGGCAGGACCACAGAGGACGGAGGCGCGACAGCCGGAACCAAGAGGGACGGCTCCACGGACAAAAGGACTGGGAAGGCAACGGTGCGGAAAACGAGCAAGGACCAGTGGCACAGGAAAAGAAACAATACGGGAGAAGGGCAAGTGGAAGACCAAGGCGGACTGGAGACTGAGGACGGCACAGGGGATGAAGGAAGGCAGCGCCCAGGCAGACTGGGAGGGAAGGGAGGCACGAGACTGAGGACGACAGGGCGAATCAGGCAGAGAGAGGTTAAACTACAGGAAAACTGTAGAGGCCAGAGGGTGCAGAAAAACTACACAATCATCAGGCGTCCTCCTAACAGCGAGGACGCCTGAAATACAGCAACCCCCGGAAGTGCGTCCCCCAGGCGCGGGAGGCGGCGTGCGCGAACCAGGGGGCGGGAGCCAGGAGCCGCCGTGAGGACGAGTGGACGGCGGGCGCGCGACCGGACGGGGGCGCGCAGGTGAGGAAACGCTGCGGTGCGCGCTGCAGCAGCAGGGGCATCGGCGGGCATAACCGCCGATGTCACAAGCATGATGTTTCCACCACCATACTTTACAGTAGGTATGGTGTTTGATGGATGCAACTCAGTATTCTTTTTCCTCCAAACACGACAAGTTGTGTTTCTACCAAACAGTTCCAGTTTGGTTTCATCAGACCATAGGACATTCTCCCAAAACTCCTCTGGATCATCCAAATGCTCTCTAGCAAACTTCAGACGGGCCCGGACATGTACAGGCTTAAGCAGTGGGACACGTCTGGCACTGCAGGATCTGAGTCCATGGTGGCGTAGTGTGTTACTTATGGTAGGCCTTGTTACATTGGTCCCAGCTCTCTGCAGTTCATTCACTAGGTCCCCCCGCGTGGTTCTGGGATTTTTGCTCACTGTTCTTGTGATCATTCTGACCCCACGGGGTGGGATTTTGCGTGGAGCACCAGATCGAGGGAGATTATCAGTGGTCTTGTATGTCTTCCATTTTCTAATTATTGCTCCCACAGTTGATTTCTTCACTCCAAGCTGGTTGGCTATTGCAGAGTCAGTCTTCCCAGCCTGGTGCAGGGCTACAATTTTGTTTCTGGTGTCCTTTGACAGCTCTTTGGTCTTCACCATAGTGGAGTTTGGAGTCAGACTGTTTGAGGGTGTGCACAGGTGTCTTTTTATACTGATAAAAAGTTTAAACAGGTGTCATTACTACAGGTAATGAGTGGAGGAAAGAGGAGACTCTTAAAGAAGAAGTTACAGGTCTGTGAGAGCCAGAAATCTTGATTGCTTGTTTCTGACCAAATACTTATTTTCCACCATAATATGCAAATAAAATGAAAAAAAAACAGACAATGTGATTTTCTGGAATTTTTTTTCTCAGTTTGTCTCCCATATTTGAGGTCTACCTATGATGTAAATTACAGATGCCTCTCATCTTTTTAAGTGGTGGAACTTGCACTATTGCTGACTGACTAAATACTTTTTGCCCCACTGTATATATGGAGCTGACCCCGCTTCACACAGGGCTGGTGATAGCTGTGTTATACAACCGGCATTTGCCTCTAACAACAGCGACTGGAGATGGCTCCAGTCACTGCTGCTAACCCCTTAAATGCAAAGTATTGTACTCACGTGTGCGGGTATAGATGAACCACAAGGCGGCGGTAAGCAATGCTCCAATCAGGAATGCTCCAAATGTGATCCCCAGGACTGACTCTATGCCGAGGCCTCCCTCTGGAAAGACACAACATTAGGGACCTGTGTTTTAGCTATATTTTGTACCTTTTACAATGCACTTGTTCTATGTGTTTATGTTCCTGCTGTATTTGGCATGTTCTGCCAACCTACCCACGTCGCTTGACCAAGACCCGATCACTCTCCTCTCCCTGTTTAAGCTGAAGAGCATTCAGCGTCTCTTCCTCTTTTCCTTTCTATCAGCGGTGTGTTTGTTTTGGCTTCTGGTTGCTTCCTTCCTGCCCTCAGATCTCCCCATTCCCCATGTACTAGGGTCAGCACACACTGCTTCCTGAGGGCAGCTGTAACCCTTGTGCCGACTGTTCCCTGCCGGTGACATCACTAATCCCAGAGGAAGAGAAATATTGGCTTCCATATGAGAGTAACGTCTGTAATTTTGAATGTAAATATAGCAGTTTACTCCATCCCCAAATTTTTATCATATAGAATGATGAATTAGAGGAAGCCCATGCGAAACATGTGTTGGGGCTGCTGTTAGCGCGGGTCCGGTAGGGTTTATGATGGGTAAGGTGTTCCTTTAGGTTGGTGACATTTTTCCCCATTAGTATAATTATCTTTGCACTTATTCATGTGCTTTGAATTGTTTTAAGACATAGAGTCTGGTTAATGATGAACATGCTTTATGTTCCCAGGTCAGGTGCACATGCAGTTCATTAGATATATCAGTTCAGACATGGGATTTTTCTTTTTTTTTTTTTCAAAAACTAATTTTACATAAGACAGAACACATAAACAAATATGGTAGCATTAACATTGACTAAAGAAAGTGACTTCAAATTTCCCCTTATGCCCCTACATCACCCACTCCCGCCCCATCCTTCTATGTGTGCAATGGTTATGGGAATTAAATTATGGAATTGGTATGTCCACTTATTCGCTGAAGTATGTACCACTGAGTATTTGCAAATTGAGCACGCAGCTTGTCTTTGATCCCTGAGGGAAGAGATGGGATAAATAGTGACCATGTGCTTAGAAATTTCCCCGACAATCTTTCTTTGCCGGTCAGCGCATCTAGCCAGTCCATTTTGAAAATGAACATAATCTTGGTTTGTACAAGGGATTGTGGTGCTATAGTCGGTCTCAACCAGTGATGGTGGATTATGCTTTTCCTAGTGGTCGAGGCCCAAATTGTTAGAGTAGCTTTAATATGTTTGGGTAATTTACCCTGAGATTCTTCCAGGATATTAAAGATAGCCCACTGTGGTGTGAGTGGAAAGGTAACCCCACACATTTTTTGTAACTTTGAATGTATGATACCCCATAACCCCTGTATTTTTGAACAGTTGCACAGGTGATGGTATAAATCAGTGTTTCGTGTTTTGCATTTAGAGCCTGAATAAGGAGTTGAAGGAGACATTTTACATTGGATATATGGGGTAATGTAAGCCCTATGTAGGATCAATAGAGCCATATCAGTGTAGCTACTG
>NW_027361788.1:26977500-27260000 GCF_039654945.1 Dendrobates tinctorius | reverse complement strand
GCTTCTGTTATTCTCAGAGCATATACTCAGCTTACATTCAGTGGTGCAGCTTGAAGCTCCTGAACCCAATGTGATGGCCGCCACCTACCATGTCATTTATAATACTGCAACTTTTCTTGAATATCCAAGAGGCAGACGGAAATAAAGGAGACCTCTTGGGCACCCATTAGAGTTGGCAATTCTCCTGGGCTCTGTAACTGGGCTCAGTAAAACTTGGAATACAGCTCTCCCTGAAGTTTTCCTTTTTCTGTAGATAGTGTCACTAGGCATCCAATGACACATTCAGGGGATGGGAAATTGAGGAATGGGGCTTGGAATGGGTGTTGGCCTTTTCATTTGAAAAGGTTGGCAAGTATGACTTTTAGGCATTCTCAGGCACCTGGGCATGGTTGTGATTGCTTTGTCCACAGCCCCAAGTGCCACATCCCTGCTAATATGTGTGTGCATTATCACTGTGCCCATGATTGGCTTTGAAGTCATATTAACGTCTTATTAGATTACCAAGCCAAAAGAACCTACCCGCACATAGGTGGTCTGGTCAGCATCGAATATGTTGGTAGGCTGGATAAAGTCAGGGCTTTGAAATACTTCTACTTTGATCTTGGGAATGTTGCAGAAAACTATTTGCTAAGAAAAAATACATACAGTAAGATTTTTTGAGAGTCAGTTAAAACTTAATCATCTGTTCTATATACAAACTAGCAAGAAGAACAATGCCACCAAACTCAAGCAGCACATGTATCATACAAAACAATATTGTAACACAATAATATATAATCTTACTTACTTCGAAAAAAATGCTGCCGTTTCTTTTTACTTGTAACTAGAGAAAGAAAAAAGATGCAAAAAAACATAAAGAAGGTGCTTATCAAATTGCAAGGACATAAGTACAAAATGGTCTTTCTTTTTTTCTGCCTTTCATAGGAATATTTAAGTCCCCCATAGTACAGGGTGGGCCATTTATATGGATACACCTAAATAAAATGGGAATGGTTGGTGATATCAACTTCCTGTTTGTGGCACATTAGTATATGGGAGGGGAAAAACTTTTCTAGATGGGTGGTGACCATGGTGGCCATTTTGAAGTTGGCCATTTTGGGTTCAACTTTATTTTTAACAATGGGAAAAGCATCATGTGACACATCAAACTTATTGAGAATTTCACAAGAAAAACAATGGTGTGCTTGGTTTTAACATAAATTTATTCTTTCATAAGCTATTTACAAGTTTATTACCACTTATAAAATGTATTCAAAGTGCTGCCCATTGTGTTGGATTGTCAATGCAACCCTCTTCTCCCACTCTTGACACACTGATAGCAACACCGCAGAAGAAATGCTAGTCTAAGGTGGTCAGATTCCTTGTAGGAATGCTCGGATCTGACACCCATAATGTGGTGGTACACCATCTTGCTAGAAAAATGCAGAGAACGTGCCATCCTCAGTGCATAAAGAGGGCAACACATCATCATGTAGCAATTTCAGATATCCAGTGGCATTGAGGTTTCCATTGATGAAGAATGACCCCACTATCTTTGTACCCCATATACCACCCCATACCATCAATTATGGGTGTCAGGTCCAAGCATTGCTACATGAACAGTTTCCTGGAAAGTGGATTGGTCGTTGTGGGCCAGTTGAATGGCCACCAAGGTCTCCCGATGTGATCCCCTTAGACTTTTATCTTTGGGGTCATCTGAAGGCAGTTGTCTATGCTGTGAAGATACGACATGTACAGCATCTGAAACAATGGATACTGGAAGCCTGTGCTAGCATTTCTTCTGCAGTGTTGCTATCAGTGGTGGTTCTTAGGGTACCGTAACATTTAGCGATGCACCAGCGATTCCAACCACGCTACGAACCGGTCAGGATCGCTGGTGCATCGCTTAATAGTCCCTAGTGAGCTGCCAAACAGGCAGATCTCCCCAGCGACATAGCAGCGGTTGGTGGTCATTACTTACCTGTCAGACGCGCCCAGCAGGAAGTGGCTGACGAGAAACAGTCCAGGATGTTCTCGCGCGATCAGCGATAACCAGCGGGGGAAGCCGGTCGGAGGTAAGTATCACACACAGCGATATCGCTAGCAATATCGCT
Organism: Dendrobates tinctorius; assembly: GCF_039654945.1. Taxonomy (NCBI): domain Eukaryota; kingdom Metazoa; phylum Chordata; class Amphibia; order Anura; family Dendrobatidae; genus Dendrobates; species Dendrobates tinctorius. The sequence continues at coordinate 27,257,907 of NW_027361788.1, read as the reverse complement.
GCTGCGTCACAAAATCGGTGACACTTTAGCGATATCGCTAGCGATCTCGCTGTGTGTAACGGGGTCTTTAGTTGTTGCCCTGTGATTGGCATTTTATCGCGGTCTCTGTGTTTGGCATTGCAGAAGGCGCTGTGGTCTCAGAAAGGTACACAAGTCTATAGTAGTAGTTTTAATTTCATAGATCACTCACACTGTTGATGATATCATTCCCAGACACGGCAGTCTGACACTCTGTCTTTGATGTTGCCAACACAATATAGTTTTCTAGAATTTTAGCTGAGCATTGAGACTCTTGAAAAGTTATATCTTCAACACTTTGCAGATTACAGACCTACAATATTGAAAAATGAAAAAAAATAATTTACTACAATGATGATGATGAAATAATATTCAATGCTAACGATTATGTCTGTCATTGCAACAGCTGTAACTAAAGGGATTTTCCGACAACTGAAAAATAATTTGGTCTGAATTTACTTAATTTTATTTACTCCTGATGTATAAAAATAAAAATTGTCCATTTTTTCTGGATGAAAATCGGACAATTTTTTTATACATTTACATGTACTTAGCTTAAGGGCTCATTCATATGTCAGGTTTTCAGGGATAGAACGTATCCCTATTATTGTCTATGGGGCTGTTCACATGTCCTTGTGAGTAGTCTGCACAAAATCGGAGACATGTCCGATCTAGATCCAAGTCACGGACCAATCTCAACAATGCAAATCTTTGTGTCTGGACAGCACTCCACTGTCTGTTTTTCAAGGACTGTTTGATAGGAGAAGAATAAGAAGCCTCCATCCTTTTTTTTTCTCACAATAAAAACTCTTGAAAGTAAAACCTGACAATTGATCAACATCTGATGAAAGTCGAATCAAAAACCTTGATGAAACTCGGACCGTTTTTTGCACACAAGAAAAATCACTGATGTGTGAATGAGGTCCAACACAGAAAAGTGAGGAAAGCAGAAAACATCAGGGTCACCATAACTGATAGATTATCAGCTAGATAAAAGACATATAGACGCTGTGCTGCAGCAACATGGCAGAAAATATTTAATGAAGACTATTTAAACGTCGCTTAACTTTGCATTTAGGAAGGAAATAAATAATAATAATAATCTGTGTGTAGGTGTACATAGCCTTTAAATTATTTTACAATGAAATACCTTCATGATCTCCTTGCTCACTGAAATGATTAGCTGTTCATCATTGCACATGTAGTGCATGGTAGACTCTAACATTTCTGTGCATTGGTCTTTTGGTTGCTCAGTTGCTAATTGTATGTCCGCTTTAACTATGGCACCAGGAAAAGAAAATGCAAGATCCATTTTGTTAAATGACAAGTAAATGAACATGCATGACCAGTGCAGTGTGTATACTTAATACATCAAAATATATTGCTTCATTAAGAAAAACACACCCTTCACTTTTTTCTTCCCACAAAATCCCCTACACCAAAGCCCCATATATTCGGTCAGCTAAAGCCGACGATGTTAGCACAACTAAATAACCATATAGTGTTCATTGTGGCCTTATATCCCCCACATATGGGATTGTGGGGTCTCTGGAAACCTGTTACCCTTTAAATAACACTATTCATGCTTATGATAGATGGACTGCAGTGTTATGACTGCTCTAACATTAATTTATTAAGGTTAAAGCATTTGGTTGCCATGGTAGCTCTTTGTGTCCACTGAAGGGTAAGTGTCTCATGTTGTCACATGGGTAAAATTGCAAAATGTTTGTAAAAACAAGAAACTTTGCAATTTGTCTCTAGAATGGAAGATATTTTAATTCTATAGTTTAAGGCTCGTTGTCTAGGTTACAAGCCAACTCAACAGTCTAATAGGGGTGGCCGGATTCCTAGGCAAGGAGCGCACGTTTGCAGACTCCTTGATTTAAAGTTTGCAAATGCTGCACTGAAGCTGTCCAGATAGCTGGATCCTGACAGCTTCTGAGCCCCAGCGCTCCTCTCAGACTTTAGCGGCAAAACTGCCTCTGCTTGAAGCATGGAAGAGCGCACAGTTCAGACCAGTGAGACAACCATTCCACTGGGTCAAACTCTCAATATTCAAGAATGCACCATTCCTCCCCGACAGGCTGGAAGCAGGGAGTCAGAGGAGAAGTGCATTGAACATGAGTACGCCTTTTAAATGATTATGTACAAAAGAGAAAAAAAAGTGATGGCACTCACCGTTCTGTCGTGAAAATTCTTTATTAATTAAAAGGCATTGGCACGGGAGGAACGTGCAAAGAGTGGACAACGGCCGTTTCATGCACTTGCGCTTCAATGGGTCCCGTTGAAGTGCAAGTGCGTGAAATAGCCGTTGTCCACTCTCTGTACGTTCCTCCTGTGCCAATGCCTTTTAATTAATAAAGAATTTTCACGACAGAACAGTGAGTGCCATCACTTTTTTTTTCTCTTTTGTGCAAAATCAGATTACGTTTGCTTTTCTAGATTGAGCACCCGTTCTGACGGTATTTTGGTGGTCGGTCCAGGTGTGTGATTTTCGACTTGAATAGCAGTCATGAAACTTCTTTGGGGTTAAGGAGCAGTGCTGAATCTTCTGTCTCTCTTATGTATTTTGTTTTACACCCTTTAAATGGCATCTATTAAAAAAAATGAGTGTTAACCTAAGAGCTGGAGCTGCTCGGGACCAACATCTACTGTAAACCTCAATGTAGACTTGCTTCGCGGATCCAGCTAGCCTACACATTAGATCATCAGCCATGTATTGCTACATGCTGTGGAAATGCCTGGCCACAGTTGACTTCCCCGCCAATAATAAAGGAAGTGGATCACCATAACTGCTTCATTTAAAAAATGGTGAGTCAACCCCTTTAATAATATTATCATAGCTCCCACCTGTCCAGGATTCAGTGGGACTGTCCCAATTTGAGGGCTCAGTCCGGCCATCCCAGCACGTCAAGGCTTTGTCTCAGCTTCCTCCTCCTCTGGGGGCTGGGCCGCATCTCTATGCTATGTGCCAAAATTAAATTAAACTATTCCCTTCTTTTCTTGTGATGTGCTCTCCTCGAAACTCAAACAGACAATCTCATGTTTGCAGGTAGCAGCTGTAGCGATGAGCCACAGCCCACAATGGTGTAAATAGGAGGATTTGGTAATCTTGATCTGTATTGCAGTTAGTGAACCAGAAGCAAATTATACATGTACATAGAGATACATTGTATATAGCAGTGCATTTCTATGTGTTTGTATTCTACAGGTGAAGAAAAAGTCATTTTTGTCCCTATAATACTACTTCAAAATAATGAAAATCAATTACAAAAAAGTATTTTTTTTTTCAGTCAGTATAATGGCGCCAACGTGACACTGTCTGTAGGTTACTCAGCACAACCCTGCTGAAATGTTCCCTTTAAACCCATAAAAATGTAATAAAAATGTAACTCTGAGACTGTGTTCACACATAGCGTAAATGCTACATTTTTTGTACTTTTCTTTTATTTTCTGCAGGTGTCAGCACCACACAATGCAATAACAATCTTCTTTGATTATTGTGTGTTTGCTACTTTTCTGTTATGCGTGTTGCCCCAGATTTAATGCATTTTTGGTGCAGATGTGAATTTGTGATTTAAATTTTTTTTAGTAGTACAGAAAAGCTTTGATTCTGTGCATAAAAATGCAATAGATGTTTTTTTTATATGTGCGTTTTTTCTGGCTTCACATAGAAGCCTACAGAGGAAAAAACACTAAGCACTAAAATTGCACAGCAGCGTCTTTAGATGCACCAAAGGTAGGAGATTTCATAAAATCACATCCAGTTTGCTTGGACATTTAGACCATGTTCTTATTTAGCGTAAATGCTGTGTATTTTCTGCTGCATTTTTTGCATAGAAATTCTGATGTGTTGAACTGTACAAGCAAAGTGGATGTGATTGCTTGAAAACTGTGCCCCCTGTGTGTATAAAGGCACTCTTACGTGGAGCTTAAAAAAGCACATGCAACAAACTGCAGATACATTTAAGTGCAGAATCACAAGCTTTTCTAAACTATAAGGCTGTGTGCACACGTACTTTTTTTGGTGTTTTCGAGGCGCTTTTTAACACGCAAAAAAAAGCATCCGGTGCAATCCTATGGGATTCCGCAATGCTGTGCTAATGCTGCGGATTTTTCCACGGCGGAATCGCATCGCGAAAAATACGCAGCATGCTCATTCTTTTTGTGGAATCGCGGGGATTCCGCCCACAGGAATGCGTTGCTCCGCTTACTTTCCACATGTGGCTATGCCCACCATGTGCAAAGTAAGCGGAAAATGTGCGGATGGTACCCACAGTCTGGAGGAGAGGAGATTCTCCTCCAGGCTCTGGGTACCATATCCCTGTGTAAAATAAAGAATTAAAATAAAAAATTGTGATATACTCACTCTCCGGTGTCCCACACAGCGTCCCCAGGCCTTAGTGATGCTCCCGGCAAGTCCCGTTCCCAGCGATGCCTTGCGACAATGACCTTGAGACCGCTACATCTTTAAAGGTCATTGTCGCAAGGCATCGCTGGGAATGGGACTGGCTGGGAGCATCGCTGAGGCCTGGGGACTCTGCGTGGGACGTCGGAGGGTGAGAAGATCACAATTTTTTATTTTTTTAATTATTTTAACATTATATCTTTTTACTACTGATGCTGCATAGGCAGCCTCAATAGTAAAAAGTTTGTCACACTTGTCAAACACTATGTTTGACAAGTGTGACCAACCTGTAAATCAGTTTTCCAAGCGATGCTACAGATCGCTTGGAAAACGCTAGTATTCTGCAAGCTAATTACGCTTGCAAAACGCTATTTTTTCGCGGGAAATACGCGGAAATTAAAAATGCCGATTTCTCGTGTATTTCCCGCAGCATGGAATTCCCACGGAAATTCCTGCGGGAATTCCGGAAATGTGCACATAGCCTAAGAAAAGCACACTAAAAACACAGCTTCACATCTGCAAAAAAAAAAAAAAACCTGAAAAAAAGGGGGAAATGCATAAAAAATGCAGCAAAAATGCAATAACCAGAGAAGACTGTGATTGCGTCGTTTGGTGTGGACATCTGCAGAGAACAAAAAACACAGTATTTACGCAATGTGTGAACACGGCTTAGGCTAGTTTCACATTTGCGTACCCTGGAGCTGCGGAGGGATGCGGACGTCCTCCGTGAAGCTCCGCCCACGGCCACACCTCCTCCGGTCAGCTCCTCCTCCATCGGCATGCGGCCTGCGTACTCTATCTTTAGCATTGGGTACGCAGGCCGTGCCGCTGTATGCGGATGCTGCCAAATGCGTCGTCTTGACGGTGCGGCGACCTGCGCCAACGCAATGTGTTGCATTTTGGTGCGGTCGCTGCACCGTCAAAACGATGCATGCGGTGAAATCCGCATACAGCGGCACGGCTTGCGTACCCAATGCTAAAGATAGAATACGCAGGCCGCATGCCGATGGAGGAGGAACTGACCGGAGGAGGTGCGGCCGTGGGCGGAGCTTCACGGAGGACATCTGCATCCCTCCGCAGCTCCAGGGTACGCAAATGTGAAACTAGCCTTACAGACACCAAAAATCCAGTCGTCATATAGTGAAGTTACATAAAGATGAAGACATTCTGGCAGCTCCAGCTGTGAATGAATGAACAAAAAATAAATCCACAGGTCCCAACTAGAGATGAGAAAGACCCCTAGATAATCTCGCAACGGCCCTGACTAATCAAAAGCTGTGCCAGGGATGCCAGAAGGTAAGGGATTTGTGGGCCTCACTCCAGCCAGGTAGCACTGACTTGGACACTGGACTGGAGTCCAGTGAATCGATCCTCTCATCTCAGTCCTGACTGTCCAGGATTTGGGTCTATGCCCTACAAAATCAGACGTCTGCTGAATGTCCCTCATTGCAAGTGCCCCTCTGCCTCTGACATCTCTTCCTGACAAGGTAGAAAGAAATGGTAAATGGGTGTGGAATGGGGGTGTGGCCAAGGGCATGGCCAATATTTGCCGCTACGCTTGCCACATAATTTGTTCTTAAAAAGATGGGAAGTATGTCAGAATGGAGAGAATCATATTAGCCGAGCTACGTTGCAGAAAATGAGGAGCCTTGAAGTTTCAGATAAGGATTTTTGTAGTACCAATGCTTTTTGACATCAAACCACTGCCTTTCTCAAGGACAAAAAAACAAATGTCGGCCTAACGTGAATCTCTCCATTCTGGTAAATGCACATCTGGAAGATATCTCCTCCAGCCACGAGGCAGCAGCATCGGATATTCCGCATAAGCAGGTGTTGTGCCTTCACACACACCACCAGGTGAAACAGTACTGCCCTATTGTGTGCAATTTTGCCCCTCTCTAGAGTTCTTCAACCCCTTTATCATACATGGTACAATCCTTAAAGAGTAAAACTTATCAAATAAAATATACCCTTACCACAGGAGACGGGTAGAGTCACTGACATGGCTTCAGAGACATGTGCATATGATATGCTTTTCAGATATGTGGCAGAAGATCTAGCCATGGCAAGCAGCTCATCTTTAGTTTCTGGCAGATTCTGGCCAGGCATGTTAAAATAATTCAGTGTATAATTGCCAGAGACCTAAAAAAAAAAAGGAAAAATTTCAGTTTAAAATTGATATTCTAATTTTTCGAGTTTTCTTAGGTAGTGAATAGCATAGTCTAAGCAGTGCAAAGCCGTCTATCTAATGGTCAAGATAGTAGGACAGGCTAGGATTAATGTTGGTGAGGTCACTGGGGGGTGATGATTTCCACAACCAGGACCCACACCTTTCTTTACACACTTTTGCAGCCATACAGGTGGCCAAATATGCAATTGTTCAAATGGCCTTTTTAGTGGTAAATCTTAGGGTGTCAAGTGGAACCGTATTGATGTGTGTGGCAAGTGGGAGCTGAAGGGAACCATCTGTAAATTTGAGAATTTCTGCAGAGACTGATACGGTGTCTCCCTTACAGATGTCAACTTCACAACGTACCAATATTGAAATGTCCTCTGTGTTATGAATGTTCCAACTGTAGCCGTCCTCACTCTTCAGATACACCATTGGTGGTTTGTCACATGGACCATTGATGACTGACAGATTAATATCTATTACCTTGTGACTGCACATGGACAAGAAAGAAATATTCATTACACACTTTGCAAAAAAGTCGCCAAAGCTACACATACAGTTAGGTCCATATATATTTGGACAGAGACAACATTTTTCTAATTTTGGTTCTAGACATTACCACAATGAATTTTAAACAAAACAATTCAGATGCAGTTGAAGTTCAGACTTTCAGCTTTCATTTGAGGGTATCCACATTAAAATTGGATGAAGGGTTTAGGAGTTTCAGCTCCTTAACATGTGCCACCCTGTTTTTAAAGGGACCAATAGTAATTGGACAGATCTAATCTGTCATGATCCAAGGTGGATCTTACAGTTTAAATGCACAAAGTGAACTTTTTTTCCTTTGGCTTGGTGCCAAAGTGGGTTGATTGCCCCCGGTGGCCATTAGAATTATTACACGAGGTGTCGTTCATTCTAAGCTGCTCCGGTGGTGGTGAGCGGTAGTGCACTTTAGTTTCTTTGGTTTAATGTGCATTTAATTACAAATCAGGTGTTAGGCTCTATAAAAGGGAGCCAGGTGGGTTCAATCACTGTTGGTGATATTGTGTTCGTCATTTGGGAAGCAAGCCTGGGTGAGGAAGGAGCTGAACATGAGTCCTGCGCAGCCCAGCCAGAGGGGACGAGTGGCAGCTATGTGGTCTGCAAGAAGGGCTGGCATGGCGTGGTGGAGTCACAGTTTATGGTGTCGGCAGGAAGTGTTTGCATGGCGTGGTGGAGTGACGACTATGGAGAGAATTGCACTCAGCATGCGGGACTTGGTTGCTGAGAGCTGGACTCAAGCATGCTTGACTTTTTGGGCAGGAGCTGAACTCATCTTTGGGACTCTGTTACTGGACTTCTGCAATTGGTGGTGGACTCTGCTCCAAGGCTGCACTATGGTGAAGGATCCAGTTATGGTGATGGATCCGGGTGGAGGTGAAGATGCACACAGGTGTTGGGCTCTGTTGCTAGGAGCGTACGCAACAGAGCAAAGCTAAGTGGTGTTTCCCCTGTATTGTCATTTTCCCTCATGTGTGTTTAGTGCAGTGGTGGGATTAGTTTCCGCACCGACCAATTCCCTAGTGATGGTTTAGGTTCAGGGCGAGCTAGGGTTTTTAGGTTCCTGTGCGTCGCCCGGTGCGGAACCGGCATAGGGAACGTTAGGAGTGCAGGGACACTGGCTCAGGGGAGTTCAGGAGGTCTCCACTTCCCGATTCCCTATTGCAGGGCCCACCATTGTTAATGTTACCCAGGTTCCCCTTTATTATTTAAATTCGCCTTACTGGAGGCGGGGTTTCCAGGCTACTTTATATATACGTGTAATACCTAAATTCGCCAGTTGGAGGTGGTCTATCCAGCTGCACGTCTTATTATTTAAATTCACCCAACTGGAGGCGGTGTATCCAGGGTCACGCGTGTCATGGGTTCGCCTTGCGGTACTCGCTGCCTCCAGACACACGTGACCGTGACATTATCACCAACCTTACATTTTTTTTTCTGGTGAGCTTTGGCCATGTGGAGACCTGTGAGTAATTGCTGCCGGGCCTCACTGAGGTGAGTGGGGAGCGGCAAGGTGTGTTAGAGCCGCTGCAGCAGCAGTTATCAGGGTCTGGGGCTTCTGCTCAGGCAACCAGGAAATCAAAATGGCGGTTTTGGCAAATTGCGGGTCTGGCAAAGTGCCCCCTAGAGTCACTGCTGGGGAGCGGGACTGGTTCATACAGGCGGACGTACCCAGACAGGTGGGTGGAGTTGGTGATCCCCATGGTGCTGTCTGGGGTTCCCCGAGATGAAGGGGTACGTCCCTGTAGTGAGCAGACTGGTGATAGTCCGCGGGGCTCATGCCAAATCTTCAATACCACCGAAGAAGCCGCCCCCTCCTGGTCATTTGGAGGTAGGCAACCAGCGAGTGTATATTTCCTTCATATTCCTGTCCCCTTCTCCTCCAGGTGTGAGCGGCAGGTGTGCTGCGGGGGAGTAGGGACAGATCTCACCCCTCGCCATTAACCAACCCTGGGAGGCGCAGACCTCATGTTGAAAGGGTTGGAGGGTGGTGTCCCTTGGTGAATAGCCGGGGTTTGAGTGTGGTGACACAGGGGGACGCCTCTGTCATCGAGTCCAGAATGAGTTCACCAAAATATGACAAACGAATGTGTGGCAATAAACATTCAGGTCCGGACCTGTGTGTGAATGAGCATGTATGGGTGGCCACCAAAAAACATCTTGTGGAAGTGTGTTGTGGAGTCTGATCAGCTCATAGCAAACATACACATACATAACTCGTTCCCCAGGTCAGCGCTGTGGAGATGAGTGGTGCCTCCAGAACATGTATTGCCAATACCAGCGGTGCATTTGTCATTAACCTGAAGTGCAGGTAGTGGTGGGGTGAACTCAGGATCTGGGCATTCCCTGCTGTAGGTGTTTCCCTTATGAGGAGTGGTCTTGAGGGTCCAGAGGCCCCTCATTAAGGAGGGGGTACTGTCATGATCCAAGGTGGATCTGACAGTTTAAATGCACAAAGTGAACTTTTTTTCCTTTGGCTTGGTGCCAAAGTGGGTTGATTGCCCCCGGTGGCCATTAGAATTATTACACGAGGTGTCGTTCATTCTAAGTTGCCCCGGTGGTGGTGAGCGGTAGTGCACTTTAGTTTCTTTGGTTTAATGTGCACTTAATTACAAATCAGGTGTTAGGCTCTATAAAAGGGAGCCAGGTGGGTTCAATCTCTGTTGGTGATATTGTGTTCGTCATTTGGGAAGCAAGCCTGGGTGAGGAAGGAGCTGAACATGAGTCCTGCGCAGCCCAGCCAGAGGGGACGAGTGGCAGCTATGTGGTCTGCAAGAAGGGCTGGCATGGTGTGGTGGAGTCACAGTTTATGGTGTCGGCAGGAAGTGTTTACATGGCATGGTGAAGTGACGACTATGGAGATAGTTGCACTCAGCATGCGGGACATGGTTGCTGAGAGCTGGACTCAAGCATGCTTGACTTTTTGGGCAGGAGCTGAACTCATCTTTGGGACTCTGTTACTGGACTTCTGCAATTGATGGTGGACTCTGCTCCAAGGCTGCACTATGGTGAAGGATCCAGTTATGGTGATGGATCCGGGTGGAGGTGAAGATGCACACAGGTGTTGGGCTCTGTTGCTAGGAGCGTACGCAACAGAGCAAAGCTAAGTGGTGTTTCCCCTGTATTGTCATTTTCCCTCATGTGTGTTTAGTGCAGTGGTGGGATTAGTTTCCGCACCGACCAATTCCCTAGTGAGGGTTTAGGTTCAGGGCGAGCTAGGGTTTTTAGGTTGCTGTGCGTCGCCCGGTGCGGAACCGGCATAGGGAACGTTAGGAGTGCAGGGACACTGGCTCAGGGGAGTTCAGGAGGTCTCCACTTCCCTATTCCCTATTGCAGGGCCCACCTGTTACCCAGGTTCCCCTTTATTATTTAAATTTGCCTTACTGGAGGCGGGGTTTCCAGACTACTTTATATATACGTGTAATACCTAAATTCGCCAGTTGGAGGCGGTGTATCCAGCTGCACGTCTTATTTAAATTTGCCCAACTGGAGGCGGTGTATCCAGGGTCACGCGTGTCATGGGTTCGCCTTGCGGTACTCGCTGCGTCCAGACTCACGTGACCGTGACAAAATCATTGTAAATAAAATGTTCATTTCTAGTACTTGGTTGAAAACCCTTTGTTGGCAATGACTGCCTGAAGTCTTGAACTCATGGACATCACCAGACGCTGTGTTTCCTCCTTTTTGATGCTCTGCCAGGCCTTCACTGCGGTGGTTTTCAGTTGCTGTTTGTTTGTGGGCCTTTCTGTCTGAAGTTTAGTCTTTAACAAGTGAAATGCATGCTCAATTGGGTTGAGATCAGGTGACTGACTTGGCCATTCAAGAATATTCCACTTCTTTGCTTTAATAAACTCCTGGGTTGCTTTGGCTTTATGTTTTGGGTCATTGTCCATCTGTAGTATGAAACGACGACCAATCAGTTTGGCTGCATTTGGCTGGATCTGAGCACACAGTATGGCTCTGAATACCTCAGAATTCATTCGGCTGCGTCTGTCCTGTGTCACATCATCAATAAACACTAGTGACCCAGTGCCACTGGCAGCCATGCATGCCCAAGCCATCACACTGCCTCCTCCGTGTTTTACAGATGATGTGATATGCTTTGGATCATGAGCTGTACCACGTCTTCACCATACTTTTCTCTTTCCATCATTCTGGTAGAGGTTGATCTTGGTTTCATCTGTCCAAAGAATGTTCTTCCAGAACTGTGCTGGCTTTTTTAGATGTTTTTTTTAGCAAAGTCCAGTCTAGCCTTTTGATTCTTGATGCTTATGAGTGGCTTGCACTGTGCAGTGAACCTTCTGTATTTACTTTCATGCAGTCTTCTCTTTATGGTAGATTTGGATATTGATACGCCTACCTCCTGGAGAGTGTTGTTCACTTGGTTGGCTGTTGTGAAGGGTTTTCTCTTCACCATGGAGACTATTCTGCCATCATCCACCACTGTTGTCTTCCGTGGACGCCCAGGTCTTTTTGCATTGATGAGTTCACCAGTGCTTTCTTTCTTCCTCAGGATGTACCAAACTGTACATTTTGCCACTCCTAATGTTGCAGCAATTTCTTGGATGGGTTTTTTCTGTTTTTGCAGCTTAAGGATGGCTTGTTTCACCTGCATGGAGAGCTCCTTTGACCGCATGTTTCCTTCACAGCAAAACCTTCCAAATGCAAGCACCACACCACACATCAACTCCAGGCCTTTTATCTGCTTAATTGAGAATGACATAACGAAGGGATTGCCCACACCTGTCCATGAAATAGCCTTGGAGTCAATTGTCCAATTACTTTTGGTCCCTTTAAAAGCAGGGTGGCACATGTTAAGGAGCTGAAACTCCTAAACCCTTCATCCAATTTTAATGTGGATACCCTCAAATGAAAGCTGAAAATCTGAACTTCAACTGCATCTGAATTGTTTTGTTTAAAATTCATTGTGGTAATGTCTAGAACCAAAATGAGAAAAATGGTGTCTCTGTCCAAATATATATGGTCCTAACTGTATGCAAATTAGATCTTCTCCAGAAGGAAGAACTGTTTCTTTAATAAGCACTTATAGAAGCGCTAATTTGAAAGCTACTTCATAACTCTGTCCTTTAACCCAGCTTTGTACTAATGAAGGGGCAAAAACCTGAAGCACCTACCCACAGGTGCACGATTCTTTAGGAAGAGACTGTATTTTGGCTAAAAATTGACTTGTAATTTAAGTCTCTCTAATTGACGTACAAGGTAGCTACTTACAGATGGAAAATTGACAGTTCAGACTAGTCACTGGTCTGAACTGTGCGCACTTCCATGCTTCAAGCAAAGGCAGTTTTGCCTCTGCATCATCGGAGGAGCATGGGGGCTCTTGAAACCAAAGACTCCAAAATAGTAGTCTTCCTTCTGGAGGAGAGCTAATTTGAACACCTTTTTTCCCCAAAGAGAGTATTTTCTGGTGAGTAAGTATTCCTATACCATCTAGAATTCACCATGAAGGAAAACAGTTTCTCCGAAAGATCTATAGTTACAGACTACAAACAAGTCATGTCAGTAGACTGACTCTCCAGACAGATTTTACTTCACTCCCTCTGCCACAGACCCATATTTAGACTTATCCATTACCAAAGCGGACATTTGACTATAAATACTGCCTTATACTCTGGAGGAGCCAATGTGTCCATGTGTCAATTGATGTTAAAGGGCACTACGTCATGCTTTGCCCTTGTGCTGATGTTACAGCAAAAGTTCCTGCTTGTTTTCCATATCCAGCTGATCGCTGTCAGTCAACAACAGGACACTGTGTGGTCAGCTTTTTGAGGGCAGGGTTCTGCATTGCTTTATTGTACCTGACATGTATCTGTCTTTTGTACCCAATGTCTGAGACTTGCCATACCAACTGATCAGTACCCATATTCAAACCTAGTCTTATAGAAGTGATAGGTGCAGGGCTTGGCACACAGTACACATGGAAGTTGCTCAGGATATGCTCACTAGGAATGGATTGTAAAGTAAAGGCATTCAATAAACTGTCTGTCCCCCCCCAAAATCATTGCTGCGTACCTTGGATTAGGGTGTTGATGAGTGACATGTAAGATATAAGCATTTTTCACAGGCTCTGCACTCTGGACATCATATGTCTCTATGTCTGTCATAAGATAGTCCACTTGAAGAATATTTGTAACATGGAAGTTATCCTGCAGCTCACACGTCTCTGGTCCAGTTTTATCTACAGAGAAATAAACCATAACATTACGGAAAGTTAATAAACGGATTAATCTATTTAGCCGCAGTAATCTGCAATAAGTTTTATACGTTTGGGATTTTTTTTTACTTTACCCAAGCAACTTAAACATGAGGGCAACTAGTACTTTTGTGATCTTAGACTCTTAAATTAGGTTTATCTCTTTTAAAAAATCCAGTTTTGTTAGAAATAATATGTTGATCACTGTGATCAGTTCCTAGGGAATCCTGAAGCAAGTGTTCAATTATCCAGCGACGCCACCAAAGGAGAAATGAAGCATTGTAGACTTCATGTTGAAATTAATTATTATTGTTACTGTACAGATGTGCTGAACTCTCCAGGTAGTGTGAGAAAGAGAATAAAACTAAATCTAAGTAGCCGAACGTGGCAAGTTTCAATTCTTCTGCAGCACCACCGTTGGAGGATTGAAACCTTACATAGGTCCCACTGAAATCAAAGAGGGGCTCTTGTAATGTATAGGTGTGTTGAGCCCTCTAAAGACAGAAAATATATCTAGTCGCTCTCCTCTCACCTCAGTTCTCCTGCAGTACCTTGACAGGAGGATTGAAGCTTGGCATCCATTTTTATTACGTCAGAAATCTGTCTTTAAAAATTGGCCTTGCTATCGTGTGAAGTTATAATATGGCACCCCTGAAAGTCTTTGAAGCAATACTGTAGCTTTCTATGTCTCCAAATCATCACATATCAACATTTTTCAACCCCATCCCCATTGCAAATGACAAACTTTCTGGGTTTTTTTTTTTGCAGTAAATCAATGAAACAAGAACAACTTAAATAGATCAACACAACTAATACAGCAAGGGATTTCTCCGAATTGAACATACAATAATCATGATTTTGTTGACTTTAAAGTTTGATTTCTTGTTAGAAATATGGAAAAGTCAAAAGAGTGGTCCAAAAAGGAGAAGAGATTATTACTGAAAAACTCCAGATTTTCAAAGCCAGCTTACCCGTACACCCCGGTGTGTGAGATCCCATATCAATCCAGGAGAAAGTCTGCACGGAGACCAGAGCAGGAGCCAGCCACGAAAAATTCAAATGAAAAAATGTAACTTTAAACTCCAGCGGACAAAATCCAGGATGCAAAATTTTAAAAAGTTTTTTCTTGCATTAGCAAAGATTTTTATTATTAAAGTCCATCATAAAATAAATCCACACTTCTGGACAGTAGATAAATAGATTAGGGGAAGGGGGGGTTAGCCTCTCAGACTACGCGTTTCGGCGAATTAACGCCTTCTACGTGGTCTGAAGTGTGGATTTATTTTATGATGGACTTTAATAATAAAAATCTTTGCTAATGCAAGAAAAAACTTTTTGAGATTATTACTGTGCACAAACAAAGGGAAACCACAAGATACAAAGGAGTTGAATGTTTGTAGATATAACTTTGAACTTGTGATCTCTGCCTCCAACTGTATAAGAACATTGGACATGGCAGAAAAAGGAAGCTGTCACCGGCTGCCACCTGATTCCTGAGGAGACAGGTGGTCAAAAGTACTCAAGTGCCGGCAAAGGACAACAGGAAGATTTGGTGGAAGCAGGCACTTAGGTTTCTATTTGCACAGCAAGGAGCATACTAAATGCTAAAGGTCTCTATTCCCGAACTTAAAGACTCCTACTGACTCAAAAGCACAAGAAAAGTCACTTCGATGTACTCAAAAACATATAAATAAGCCACACAGTTGTGTGGAGCAATGAAACAGAACTGGACATTTTCAGACTTGTGGATCAGCGTTATGTCTGGAGGAGGAAGAATGAAACATATCTCTGTAAAGAGCACTCTACCTACATTAAAGCATGGCAGTTATTCGGTGATGCCTACAAAGAAAAATGATGGCTGCTCAGTGATTATCTGGGGTTACTTTCCTTCATCAGGCACTGGGAACTTGCAGGATGTGGCAGGCAAGATGGATTCAGTCACGAATCAGAAAATCCTAGAAGAAAATGTCATGCCTTCTGTGAGGAAGCTGAAGGTTGGCTGTCATTCAACAGGACAGTGATCCCAAGCATAACTCACAGTCAACCAAGACTTGGTTTCAGAAGTCCTGGAAGATTCTGAATAGCCATCACAATTACTGGACTTTATCTTGATAGAAAATCTTTGCTGGGATTTGAAGAAGGCAGTTTCAGCAGGCAAACCCAAGAATATTAGTGAACTGGAGGCATTTTATCCATGAGCAATGGGCTAAGATTCCTCAGGAACATTGCCAAAAGCTGGTGTCTGGCTATGCATCATATTTGACAATTGGTTCATTGCAAACAGCAGAAAGTTTGTACATTTTGATAATAAACCTAATTTGCAATTGGGGGAGATGAGTAGTTTTGATTGCAACAGAATATTACACTATGCATACCTAGGTATGTATTACAGACATATCATTTACTGCTTGTGTATATCCAATCTGTTGGATATATTACTGAAGGATAATGTCACTGCTCACCCCTCGCCAGATCCAGGTAAATTCTCTTTGGATTTTGCAGTTCAGCAAAGAACGTAACTTCTGAGTAATTTGCCTTTGCCCACTGCAGAAGCTCCTCACTATTTATAGGCAGATTTTCTTCAGAAATACTCCATTTTGGGTTTTCCCCACTTGTTGTTTTCACAGACGAGGAAAGCTGAAATAAAGACACAACTAAGTGCTGGTGCCAAAATAAATGAAGCATGAAGAATATCTTATGAAAAAGAGATACATCACCTAACATGCACCAATAACAATGAGATACAGATGTAGCATATTTTGTTCTCACTTGTCAGCCTTGTGCAATCCAGTTTTTTACATTCGTACCTATTAATCATTTACAGAACCATTCACAGTTTCCTATGTTACAAAATTTCAATGTGTCCGTAAAAATCAGATGCCATACTGTGGCATCAGATTTTTTTCTTGCACCCATAGATTTGAATGGGTGAGCCTCATTCAATTCCAGAGTCAAATGACAGTATACTGCGATTTTTTTTCGTAGAATTTGTCAGTGAAAAAAAATCGTCCATCAGCACTGCCTCATTGACTAACATGGGAAATCAGACCGCAGTCGTCTGATCTCTACGCTCGTATGAACGGCCCCTTATACCAACACAATTTGTAATGAATGGCGAAATATACAGCTCGCTAAGATCTTAGCTCATAGACAAGAATGGTACTGTTTTTGTAAAGAAAAATGCAAACCTCTTCTTTTCATTTCATACAACACCTTTATTAATTCACAGAAATAAGATTGGAAACATTCTCGCCTACATTTTGAAAACTCACAGACAGACAATTGGGATAGATAGATAGATATGATAGATAGATAGATAGATAGATAGATAGATAGATAGAAGGATAGATAGATATGAGATAGATAGATATGAGATTGATAGATAGATAGATAGATAGATAGATAGATAGATAGATAGATAGATATGGGTTAGATAGATACAGTCATATGTTAAAGTTTGGGCACCCCTATTAATGTTAACCTTTTTTCTTTATAACAATTTTGGTTTTTGCAACAGCTATTTCAGTTTCATATATCTAATAACTGATGGACTCAGTTATATTTCTGGATTCAAATGAGGTTTATTGTACTAACAGAAAATGTGCAATCTGCATTTTAACAAAATTTGACCGGTGCAAAAGTATGGGCACCTCAACATAAAAGTGACATTAATATTTTGTAGATCCTCCTTTTGCAAAAATAACAGCCTCTAGTCGCTTCCTGTAGCTATTAATGAGTTCCTGGATCCTGGATGAAGGTATTTGTGACCATTCCGGTTTACAAAACAATTCCAGTTCAGTTAAGTTTGATGGTCACCGAGCATGGACAGCCCGCTTCAAATCATCCCACAGATGTTCAATGATATTCAGGTCTGGGGACTGGGATGGCCATTCCAGAACATTGTAATTGTTCCTCTGCATGAATGCCTGAGTAGATTTGGAGCGGTGTTTTGGATCATTGTCTAGCTGAAATATCCATCCCCTGCGTAACGTCAACGTCGTCACTGATTCTTGCACATTATTGTCAAGAATCTGCTGATACTGTTGAATTAATGCGACCCTCAACTTTAACAAGATTCCCGGTGCCGGCATTGTCCACACAGCCCCAAAGCATGATGGAACCTCCACCAAATTTTACTGTGGGTAGCAAGTGTTTTTCTTGGAATGCTGTGTTTTTTAGCCTCCATGCATAACGCCTTTTTGTATGACCAAACAACTCAATCTTTGTCAGTCCACAGGACCTTCTTCCAAAATGTAACTGGCTTGTCCAAATGTACTTTTGCATACCTCAGGCGACTCTTTTTTTGGTGTGCTTGCAGAAATGGCTTCTTTCGCTTCACTCTCCCATACCGCTTCTCCTTGTGCAAAGTGCGCTGTATTGTTGACCGATGCACAGTGACACCATCTGCAGCAAGATGATGCTGCAGGTCTTTGGAGGTGGTCTGTGGATTGTCCTTGATTGTTCTCACCATTCTTCTTCTCTGCCTTTCTGATATTTTTCTTGGCCTGCCACTTCTGGGCTTAACAAGAACTGCACCTGTGTTCTTCCATTTCCTTACTATGCTCCTCACAGTGGAAACTGACAGGTTAAATCTCTGAGACAACTTTTTGTATCCTTCCCCTGAAAAGCTATGTTGAATAATCTTTGTTTTCAGATCATTTGAGAGTTGTTTTGAGGAGCCCATGATGCCACTCTTCATAGGAGAATCAATTAGGAGAACTACTTGCAAGTGACCACCTTAAATACCTTTTCTCATGATTTGATACACCTGGCTATGAAGTTCAAAGCTCAATGAGGTTACAAAACCAATTTAGTGCTTCAGGAAGTCAGTAAAAAGTAGTTAGGAGTGTTCAAATCAAGAAAATGATAAGGGTGCCCATACTTTTGCACTGGTCAAATTTTGTTTAAATGCAGATTGCACATTATCTGTTAGTACAATAAACCTCATTTGAATCCAGAAATATAACTGAGTCCATCAGTTATTAGATATATGAAACTGAAATAGCTGTTGCAAAAACCAAAATTGTTATAAAGAAAAAAGGTTAACATTAATAGGGGTGCCCAAACGTTAACATATGACTGTAGATAGATATGAGATTGATTAAATATAGGATAGATAGGTTTGAGGTTTATGTATACATAAATATATTAAATAGAAGATAATTTGTAAATAGATAAATATATTCAGATTCTGAAAAAAAAACCTTAACCTCTGTTCCCACATCTGAGCATTTGCTACAATGGTATCAAGTTAATAAGATAGATAGACAACATTGATCAAACATTTTTTACTATCAGTGAAGACATTGGACTAAAGTCTTATTTTTCACACTCCGATAAAATCCGTTGTATATTTCGTTAATATGTCCAGAATAACAGCATTAAGAGACGAGGCTTATACTTACATACAAGTTGACTGGGTAGTTGATGGCACTGCCAGTGATAACTGTGAATACTTGGGTGTTTGCATTGATAATAAACACAGGGGGTTTCTCTGACATATCTCCATCCGCATCCTCTCGGGAGACCTCCATCGTCAGGTACTCAAAAGGCTACAAAAAACATCATAAATTAATTTAATACAAACTGGATAGTCAATAACGTCATCAACAGAGATCTTTATATACAGAACAACACAACTACTCTTTTCACCACTGGCTTTAGGAATGTAAAAATAAGCAATATATTTCTAAACACCTTTACATAGCTCTCAACTGTCCCAATTCTCGCGGGACAGTCCCGTTTTTGACACCCCCCATGCGCGTCCCGCCCGGGACGCTATTTTTCCCGCACTGCACTGAGCCGCCACGCCCCCCCATGCGCCGACCCCATCCTCGCCATCCCAGAGAGCCACTGCAGCCTGCAATGATATGGCTGGGCTGTCTGTGGCTGCGCGCACAGGACCTGTGATGAGGTCACAGGAGGGGTGGAGTCAGGCGTCACATGATCAGGAGCCTCTTGTCTGCAGGTCTCTGCTGTGCTTGTTGTCATGGTTCTGGATGGGGTAAGTTTCTGTTTGGGGTCAGGAGGGGTTTACAGGGTGGATGTAGCAGAGCTGTGTGTGTACGAGGTGTTCGGAGTGGAGCTGTGTGTGTATGAGGTGCACCGAGTGGAGCCATGAGTGTATGAGGTGTATGGAGCGGAGCCGCGTGTGTACGAAGTATACGGAGCGGAGCAGCGTGTGTGCGGAGCGAAGCCACGTGTGTACGAGGTGTACGGAGCGGAGTCACGTGTGTATGAGGTGTACAGAGCAAAGCCACGCGTGTACGGGACGTATGCAGCGGAGCCACGCGTGTACGAGGTGTGTGAAGCGGAGCCACATGTGTACGAGGTGTGCGGAGCTGTACGTGTAAGAGGTGTGTGGAGCCGCGAGTGTAAGAGGTGTGCGGAGCTGCGTGTGTATGAGGTGTATGGAGCGGAGCCGCGTGTTTACGAGGTATACGGAGCAGAGCAGCGTGTGTATGGAGCGAAGCCACGTGTATGCGGAGCAGAGCCATATGTGTATGAGGCGTACAGAGCGAAGCCACGCATGTACGGGACGTATGGAGCGGAGTCGCGCGTGTACGAGGTGTGCGGAGCCGCGCGTGTACGAGGTGTGCGGAGCTGCGTGTGTATGAGGTGTAATAGAGCGGAGCCGTGCGTGTACGAGGTGAACGGAGCGGAGACGCGCGTGTATGAGGTGTACGGAGCGGAGTCGTGTGTGTACTTGGTGTACGGAGCGGAGCCGCGTGTGTATGGGGTATGCGGAGCGGAGCCGTGTGTGTACGAAGTGGAGCCATATGTGTACGGGATGTACGGAGCGGAGCCAAGTGTGTACGAGGCATACAAAGCGGGCTTTTGCCACGTACACAGAAGTACACGGCGGAGCCCCGAGGAGCACTTTCAAACTCGCACATGAAGGTCCACCGGAAGTGATGTGCTGGAAGCTGACCGGAAATGATGTAATTTCATGAGGAGATTGTGATGGAACCAGGAATGCTTCAGATCAATCACCGTGTCTTCCTCTGACAGCGCGGACAGCAGGATTGCCTTGGAATCGAGGATGCCAGCCATGTGAGCGAATCATGATATGTCCTGCACCAGGAGGCTCAGGTGGGCATTACAATGGGAGCCTGGCTGCTATAGTATCTTTATAGAATCTTTCTTTATTTCTTTCTTTCTCTGTTCTTTCTTTCTCTCTGTTTCTTTCTCATTCTCTGTTCTGTCTTTCCCTCTCTTTTTCTTTCTCTCTTTTCTTTCTTTCTCTCTCTAATCTTTTTTTCTTTCTCTTTCTCTCTGTTCTTTCTTTCCCCTCTTTCTTTCTTTCCTCTCTCTTTCTTTCCCTCTTTACTTCTTTCTTTCCCTCTCTCTGTTCTTTCTCTGTCTCTCACTGTTCTTTCTTTCTTTCCCCTATTTCTTTTTCTCTCTGTTCTTTCTTTCTCTTTCTTTCTCGTCTTTTTTCCCTTCGCTCTCCCTCTGTTCTTTTTTCTGTCCCCTCTTTCTTTCTCTCTCTGTTCTTTCTTTCCCCTCTTTCTCTCTCTCTGTTCTTTCTTTCCCCTCTTTCTCTCTCTCTGTTCTTTCTTTCCCCTTTCTTTCTCGCTCTCTGTTCTTTCTTTAGCTCTATGTTCTTTCTTTCTTTCTGTCCCCTCTTTCTTTCTCTCTCTGTTCTTTCTTTCTCTCTCTCTGTTCTTTTTTTTGTCCCTTCTTTCTTTCTCTCTCTGTTCTTTCTTTTTCTCTTGCTCTTTCTTTATTTCCCCTCTTTTTTTCTCTCTGTTCTTTCTTTCCCCTTTCTTTCTCTCTCTGTTCTTTCTTTCCCTCTCTTTCTCTCTCTCTGTTCTTTCTTTCTATTTCTTTCCCCTCTTTCTTTCTCTCTGTTCTATATTTCTTTCTTTACTTCTTTCTTTCTCTCTCTTTTCTTTCTTTCCCCTCTTTCTTTCTCTCTCCCTCTGTTCTTTTTTTCGTCCCCTCTTTCTTTCTCTCTCTGTTCTTTCTTTCCCCTCTTTCTTTCTTTCTCTCTCTGTTCTTTCGTTTTTTCTTTCCCCTCTTTTTCTTTCTTTCTTTCTTTCTTTCTTTCTTTCTTTCTCTCTCTGTTCTTTCCCCTTTTTCTCTCTCTGTTCTTTCTTATGCTTTCTGTTCTTTCTTTCCCCTCTTTCTCTCTGTTCTTCCTTTCTCTTTCTCTCTGTTCTTTCTTTCTCTCTCTGTTCTTTCTATCTGTTCTCTCTCTGTTCTTTCTTTCCCCTCTTTCTTTCATTCTTTCTTTCCCCTCTTTCTCTCTGTTCTTTCTCTTTCTCTCTCTCTGTTCTTTTTTTCTGTCCCCTCTTTATTTTTCCCTGTTCTTTCTTTCTTTCCCCTTTCTTTCTCTCTCTGTTTTTTCTTTCGCTCTCTGTTCTTTCTTTCTTTCCCCTCTTTCTTTCTCTCTCTCTGTTCTTTATTTTGCTCTCTGTTCTTTCTTTCCCCTCTTTCTTTTTCTCTGTTCTTTCTTCTTTGTCTCTCTGTTCTTTCTTCTCTCTGTTCTTTCTTTCTCTCTTTCTCTACTTTCTTTCCTTCTCTCTCTCTCTTTTTTTTCTCTCTCTCTCTGTTTTCTTTCTTTCCCTTAGTACCCGTCAGTATGCCCACAGTACCAGCCACTGTGCCCATAATGCTAGCCACTGTGCCCTCAGTACCAGTCAGTGTAATCAGCAGTGCTAAATGGGTGCAGTTGGGCATTGACATGGGTGTCGCTAGTTGCAAAATGAGTGTGGTTGGGGCATGATCTGAAATTTGCAGCGGCGCAATGCACGCACCGCAGCCTTTGTCCCTCTTACTCTTCTTCAAAATTTGGGAGGTATGCCTTTATACCTCATTATGCTTCATCCTATCTAAGCAGTTTTGCTGATTCAATATGTTCTCTAAGAAAGGAAAACCCCTTCTTAAACCAGGTCTGCTGGTTGTTCTGTGGAACAAATTATGGTGACACAAAATTCTGCCTTCTTTTTCCCATCCATCATCACTGTAAACTGATCCAATGCACTGCCATGTCTTGCTTCATCTGGGTTATGGATATGGCTGGTATTATTGGTGGGATAGGGGTAGGACTAGGTTTATATAGTTAATACAGTTGAAAAAAGGCAAGTGTCCATTATGGTTATCCTAGAGAGAAAGGATAAATGATAAAAGGAATGGGTATATGCACAATGACAATGCCTGATCTGGTCCACCTGCCCAAAAAAGGCCCCAAAAAGGCTAAGCTCTCCCTCCTGATCCCAATTGTCAATCCAACTAAACTTTCAGAAAACAACTTTACACCTTTACATAGTTTTTTCTGTTGTTTTCTTCTAAAAAGCAACTAAGCCTTTTTTAACATTTGATGGTTACCTTCTAGTCTTGTGGTAGACTATTCTATAGCTTTGTCCTACTTTTGACAAGAACCTTAATTTCTCAAGACGGAGGTCCCACCGTTTATTATTTCTTCTCAAAAGTAAATAAATGTAATTAGTTTAGTCTTTCCTCATAACCAAGATCTTCCATCCATGTCCCTTATCAGTTTTGTGACTCTTCTTTGTACCTTTTCTCGCTCCAAGGCATACTTCCTATACTGCATTTCCCATGTGAAGTTGCACTAACACTTTGTAAAATGGTGGTATTACATCTATGTGCACAAGCTCATACCTTTTTTAATACATGAAAATATCCTGCTGGCTGTAGGAGCCGCCTATTGACATTGCGTGCCATTATTCAGACTGCGATCAAGAAGTACATCCAGGTCCTTCTTTACAAATGACTCTCCTAGTTTTACTCCCTTATGATGCCTGCATATAATTAGCGCCCATGTGCATAACTTAACACTTCACCACACTGACTCTCATCTGCCAAGTGGATGCCTAAAAACTCAATATGTCAGCAGTAACTTATGCACATTTTCCATAGACTTCACTATACTGCATAGCTTGTGTCATCTGAAAAAATAGAAGCAACACTATTAATCCATGTCTTCCATGATAAATAAGCTGAATAATAGCGGACGAAGCACTGATCCTTAGGGCCACCACTTATAACCGAAGACTATTTAGAGTAGCAGTCATTCACCACAACTCTCTGCGATTGTTCTTTGAGCCACTTCCTTACCAAGCTTTACTTTCAAATTCTATAGACCTTAATTTACCCATTGCCTTTCCGAAGTCCCCAAAACACTATATTCACAGCTATCCCCGTGTCCAATTTTCTACTCACCTCTTCATAAAAATTAATCAGGATAGTTTGAAAACTTGTCCTTTGTAAAACCGTTCTGACGATCACTCTCATGATATTATTTTTAGTCATATACTCCTGTATTTAATCCCTTACAAGTTCCCACAATAGATGTTAAAAGTTTATTGGTCTACAATTACCTGGGAAAGATCTGGAGCCCTTTTTGAAAATGGGCTGCACATTAGCTTTGTGCCAATTACTTGGTACAGTACCAGTCCATAGGGTTAGGGTTAGGGTTAAGTTTAGGGTTAGGGCTATTTTTAAGAGTAGTGCTAGGGTTAGGCAGTCCTATTGCTAGTGCTAGGATTAAACTAGCACTAGGTTTGGGGATATGTCTAAGGTTAGGTTTAGAGCTAGAGAAATAAAATAGTTATTTAAAAAAATGAAATATTTATATACATCTATGTGTATATATATATACATATATATATATATACACAAAAAAAACAAGAGGGTTAAAGGGCAAATTGTAATAATTTTTAGGGCTCTGTGCTGGTTCTCTAGAAACATAGGGGTCGAGGTATAGTGGCCGAGAAGAAATGTGGATGGGAAATTAGACTCCCTATATGTATTTACTGTACAGCAAATTTTATTTTAGGAAAATGGCTTTTATGCCTCAAACATTCCCTGATTCAGGCCTCCTATGTTGCAGCCAGAACATTTGTTTTCACTTAACATTACAAAATGTAAAAGCGAACATCTTGGTATACAAATCTAGTGAAAGTTACATTGGTCCAAAAACAAATCTTGTCCAGGAATTCATCTTTCCCCCTGAAGCAGAAGACCCATGGGGCTTTCTGACTGTATACAAAGGAGGGAGTTTTGTCACCAGAATGACCCAGAGATTTGCATCCCGTAACGACACAGTGTCGCCCTGAATGATGCCGCCTGGTGATTCGACTCATTTTCTAATTTTATCCAGTGAAGTTTCAGACATTGTTTCCCCTGAACTGAATTAGGACTATAATGTAAGCTGCATTTCCAGTAATTCTTCTCTGAGCCGAGAAAGGTCTCTTTCCCCCACCCAATACAATATACCCTTTGCGCTATATACTGTGTAGGCCTCATGTAAACAATACAAAGGAACAGTTAGGAATTAGGTCCACAAATTTCACCTGAGCATGTCTACATCTCCAATACACCCCTGTTTAAGGACACAGACACCTTTCAGAGCAATGTTTACTTAAATGGATGTATTCTAAGCTGAAAATAATATTTGCAGTTGAATTTCATTAAAATGCTGCACCGTTGGCATTCTATTGTCACTGTATTGCACTGTCGACTGCTGGCTCCAGAATGAGTTAACTGAGAATCTGTCAGCAAGCTCGTTCTGACAGGAGCCTTTATAATTGTTTTCTTTCTTCTTTTGAGCTCCTCTCAGCTGATTTCTGACCACAACGTTCAGCTCAACTTCTCTGTGTTCATAAATCCTCTGAAAGGAGCTTAGTAGATGGATGATAAAGAAAACATCCATGATATTTTATTTCTATGGCAATGTATTCTGTGACCAGATTTAATACTATGTATGTGTACACTATTATAGTCACAGCATTGTCATAGAATATATCATGTATATATCTCAACACTGACTTCAATGCGTATGTAAAGAAGAGATATGTATTGTTATATAATGCATTGCCTGTTATATATGTGATTTTATCTATTTAGTAATTTGAATGCACTTAGTTGGAGAATAGATAGAGTTAACAGTTTGGACTAGCCCAGAATGGGAAGGGCAATAAGGGAAGACAGAAGACTGAGTCAGTTAGAGCCCATTGTTCAGTAGAGACAAACCTAAGGCCTGACAATTGGCGGACTGACATGTTATATAGTGTGTTGTGTGAAGAGGGAAAATTGTGGAACATCAGATAATACATCCTAAGGACCAAGGAATCATGATGGAGAAATTTGACCGGTTGGAACCCAGGCCAGAAAGGCCACCTAAACATTACCGATCTTAACCCATGGGAAGTAGAACGCCAACTTAAAGGGGATTGAATGAGAAGGGCTTGCATCAGCATGACTTAAGTGAACAGCTATCTACTGTGAAAGGGAACTCAATTGTGTGCGCATTAAAAGGAGGCAAGGGTCACCATGGAATCATAGAATGTTAGAGTTGGAAGGGACCTCAAGGGTCATTGTGTCCAACCCCCCTGCACAATTCAGCAGAGGATTCACTAAACCATATTAGGCAGATGTCTGCCCAGCCTCTGTTTGAAGACTTCCATTGAAGGAGAAATCGCCACTTTTCATGGCAGTCTGTTCCACTCATTGATCACCCTTGGTGTTAAAAAGTTTTCTTTCTAATATCTAATCTATGTCTTCCCCCTTTCAGTTTAATTCTATTGCTTTTCATGCAAATGAGAATAATGATGATCCCTCTACATTGTGACATCCCTTTATATAGTTGCAGCCATGTATTAAGTCTCCTCTTAGCCTTCTTTTTTTCAAGATAAACATTCCCAGATCATTTAACCATTCCTCATAAGACATACTTTGTAGTTCGCTCATTATTCTGGTAGCTCTTCTCTGAACTTGCTACAGATTTTCAATGTCTTTTTTAAAATGTGGTGCCCAGAACTGGACACAGTATTCCAGATGAGGTCTGACCAAGGAGGAGTAGAGCAGGATAATTACTTCACATGATCTAGACTCTATGCTTCTCTTAATACATCCTACAATTGTGCCTTTTTTCCTGCTGCATCACACTGTTGACTCATGTGCAGTCTTTGATCTATTAGTATACCCAAGTTTTTTTCACACGTGCTGTTACTTAGTTCTATTCTTTCCATTCTGTAGTTTGTCCAGTTGTAGAATCTTGCATTTCTCCCTTATAAATACCATTCTATTAGTCCCTGCCCATTTTTCAAGCTTATCTAGTGTTAGCTATCCCTCCTAGCTTTACATTGTCTGCAAATTTGATTAGTTTACATTCAGTTCCCTAATCTAGATCATTTATAAAAATGTTGAACAACACTGGGGGGCCAGGACAGAGCCTTGTGGTACCTCACTTGAAATACTCTGCTAATTGGATGTGCAACCCATGCTGGATTTGGTTAGTTACTGTTTTCTTATCTAAGTACTTATATACATACTATTTAATAATTTGTTCAAAGATCTTTTCTGGTATAGAAGTAAGGCTCACTGGCCTGTAATTTCCTAGCTCCATCTTCTTTCCTTTTTTGAAGATAGGGACTACATTTGCCAATCTTCTGTGATTTCTCCTGTTCGTCAGGATTTTTCAAAGATTCTGGCTAGTGGTTCTGCAATTTCCACCGCTAACTTTTTCAGTACCCTAGGATGTAATTCATCTGGACCAAGAGATTTAAATTAATTTATATTAGCTAAGTGTTCCCTCACCAATTCTGTTTATAGATGGTGTGGTTTCTTTTATTCCTTCGATGGCACAGTGAAGATCAGTTGATGTTACATTTGCTTTCTTAGAGAACACAGATGCAAAATAGGAATTTAAACGTTTGGACTTCTCAACATCATTTTTGACCACTTCACCGTTTTCATCCGGTAAAAATCATATGGCATCTTTGACTTTTCTTTTGCTTTGACATTCCCCCAGAATCCTTTTTTACTCCTTTGGTCTCCCTTGCAAGCCTCAATTTATTACTGGCTTTAGCTCTTCTAACACTCGCCCTGCATTCCTTGCAGACAGCATTCTATTCTTCTTTAGATATACCCACCTCTTTCCATTTAATATACATTTTGTTTCTCCTTTTTTACAAGTGATTATGCTCTCTGTGCATCCATCCTGGTCTTCTCGAATGATTCCAATTCTTCCTTCTTTAAGGGATTGTTACCGATTGTGCAGTGAGAATTTCATTTAGCAAAATCTCCCATCTTTCTTGGACATTTCTGTCCTTTAGAACATCCTGCTATTGGACCTTTCCTACCCTCTTTCCAAGTCCCTTAAAATCTGCCTTTCTGAAGCCCAACTTTAAAGTCTGAGTCCTCACTAGTCTTCCTCCTCTTGTAATACAAAATTCAAGGATAGCATGATCACTGTCTCCTAAATTCCCATCCATCTTTACTTCCTCAACCATTTCTTCCCTGTTGGTAAGAATTAGGTCCAAGATTGCAGATACTCTTGTTCTCTCTTCTACCTTTTGAAAGATAAAGTTGTCAGCAAGAGAAGATAAGAATTTTCTAGACCCACAAAGAACACCCCATTAAGAAATGAGAAGCCTCTTGAAGAAAGAAAAAGAAGCGCTGTGGTGAAGAAGAAAAGGAGAGTGGTGGTCATTGGGAATTCAATACTGAGAGGAACAGAAGCCGCAATCCGCTGACCAGACATTACCTCAAAAGAAGTGTGCCCAAATCAAAGATTTTTCTGATAGGGTATTAAGACTCTTCAGTGCTACAGACTGATGCCTGCTAATACACGTAGGAACAAATGACACAATAAAGGACCTGGAAAACATATGCATAGACTTTGAAGACCTAGGTCGGAAAGTGAAGGAACTGGGAGTGCAGGTCTTCTTTTCATCTTTCCTCTCAGTGGATGGACATGGACCAAGGATATCGAACAGGATTCTATAGGTGAACAACTGGTTACGTCGATGGTGCCATGAGCAACGTTTTCGGTTTCTTAACCGTCGAGTGAATTACCTGTATGATGGACTCCTGTTATGATTAGGTCACCGAGGAGGATAGACGGGGAATAAGCTAGGCAACCAGAAAACCAGAAAGGTTGGTAACGTAGCCGATTGCAGACCCCTAAACCTAACAACACAACTAGAATTAGCTGTGGGACGTACCTACGATGCCCTAGACGCCTCGGCACAGCCTAAGCCTAAAGCAAGAAAGGGGAAAGCTAAACTGCCCCGGAGTAGAACCCCAAAGGAATAGATAACCCCCAAATATATATTGCCGGTGAGACAAGATGAGGCACAAACACAGGAAGAAAATAGAGTAAGCGAATGATGGGGCCCAAACTGTCTAGATAGAACAGGATAGAAAGATACTGTCTGCAGTCACGCAAAAAATCCTAAGAAAAATCCAACACGTATGATATGCAAAAATACTGAGGCCACACGACCTCTCCCCCACTAGATCAGCATTATGGTGTGAGCTGGAAGCAAAATAAAAGATACTGATATAACAGGGGATTAGCAATACTGAACAGACTGACATAAGCTGTGGCATATGGAACGGGGTCCAGCACAAGTCCCAGCAGGGAACAATGCTAAACCCACACAGCAAAGCAGAAAGCAGAGAAAGGCAAAAACTGGATCAAATGCAAAAAGATTTCAGCAAACAAATAACTTATCTGAACGATGCAGGACCAAGCAGGGGACAAGCGGACTTCAAAATGCACAGGATGAAAACCAAATCACCAGCAACAACTGAGGGAAGCTGGCTCACTTAAATCTTCCCAGTCTGTAACACCTGACCTCCACTCATCCTCTTCGGGTGATTGACTTCTGTCAACCCGACCAGCTCCACTATCCACAGCAACCACCAGAGGGAACCCAAACTCAGAAGTCAGGTCAAGAGTGTTCACAACAGATTCCATTCTAGAGATGGGTTGCATCTTGCGAAAACAGAAAAATATATATTTGCTACACTCATCAGGAGAGCTTTAAATTAGAGCAATATGTGATGGGAAATATAGGGCCAGGAAAAATATGCAGCTAATTAATTATTTTGAGAAGTGGAAAGGAAGAACTAAAACAAAAAACTCTGAATGAAAATAGAGGAGCAAGAGAAACTGACTACAAACTAAAATGTGTCTATACAAATGCACAGATCATGGGAAACAAACAAGAATTGGAACTACTAACACAGGAAGAGAGATATGATGCCATAGGCATCACTGAAACTCGGTGGGATGATGCACATGATTGAAATCTTGAAACCTTGAATGCTACAACTTATTTATTAGACACAGGATTAACAAGAGAGGAAGAGGTGTTGCATTGTATGTTAGGAAAACGTATATCTGCACAGAGATCCAAGCTTCAGAGAATGGTAGCTTTGCAGAAACTGTTTGGGTAAGACTACAAGGAGAGAAGAACAGAAATGACACTATTGTAGGTGTTTACTATACTCCACACCTGGACAGACTGAAGATATGGATGAACTATTTTTACATCAGATGTCTGTTCTCAAAAAAGTAAGACATAGTGATCATGGGAGATTTTAACTATCCAGATATTTGTTGGGAATCTCTATCAGGCAAAATGGGTCCTTCTCCATGTTGAACAAAAAACAAATTTCTGTGGAATTGCCATAAAAATTTTGATGATTTCCTCCAAGCAGCTCGATCCATCTACACTCGCAGCGACGCTTCACTTTTCAAAGAATGCACCAGGAATATGCAAATTATCTACCTCAAGCTTCAATTTCTGGTTTTGTCATATTGGGACTTAAACTCTCTAACAAAGAATAGTGGACTTTTAAGGTTCTAGTGAGAAGTTATACCGACGCACCTCAAGCAAAGGGATCCTCACTAGTCAGGTGGCACAAAGAGTAGCTGGAAGCGGCTGTAGTGCTACGCCTCAACCTGTACATCCCTCTCATGGGAGACAAAGTCTCCCATAATCGTTTGTTGCATTGTCATGAGGTGCAAGAGTGTGAAGTCCAAGAAAAATAAAGTGTTATTGAAAGTAAATGAGAAATTCCCATGCCTGCTTAAAGCAAAAGAAACCTTATTGAAAAAATGTTCCTATTATCTGTGGTGCATAGTTCTTATTAAGTTCATGTTCAGTAAAAAGAAGCTTATTGTTGGACATTGGTCTCCCTCAATTCGTTCTCTAAAGGTCCCGTTAAATTTAGCGATGCACCAGCGATCCCGACAACAATACGACCTGGTCAAGATCGATGGTGCATCGTTAAATGGTGGCTAGTGAGCTGCCAAACAGGCAGATCTCACCAGCGACGCAGCAGCGATAAGCAATCCGTTGGCGGTCGCTCTTACCTGTCACACCGCAGCGATGATGACGACTTCCGCCTGCGTCCATGCGTCGCTAGTCGGCGCCAGCGGGACGCCAACGAGGAAAAAATGGCCCAGGCCATTCGAGCGCGATCAGTGATATCCAGCGGGTGAGCCGGTCGCAGGTACGTGTCACACAAAGCGAGATCGCTAGCGATATTGCTGTTGCGTCACAAAATCGATGACGCTTTAGCGATATCGCTAGCGATCTTGCTATGTGTAAAAGGCCCTTAACAGCAGGTCCTAGTCTGCCTGATATAGCTGCACCATGAAGTCTGCAGAGGCGAATCACCCAGGTTACAAGAGCATGCACACACAGCCAGGACCCCCATTTACACGTAGCGTGTTGGGGAGTGAAACACGAGTACCTCGCCCATGGCTACCACTCCGCAGCACGTTACATTTGGCGTAGTCAGCAGGATCAAGTCTCGCAAAGGAAAGAATAAAGACATGCTGGGAAGACTTGAGAAACATGGAAAATGGCAAATAAAGTGCAGTTCAAGAAGGTGCTAAGTGAGGACTCTAAAATGATGGTTGATGGCGCAGTACAAAAAGAGGACACAAAAAGGAGTAAAGAATCGTCCAAACCTATTCCCCAACCAAGACACTTCACATCCCAAAAATTGAGATCAGAAAGTGATATGGACCTGAAAATGGTAGTAATAATAACTAAAGTCTATACCTCAAAATACAGCCCTAAACAATGCTATCAACCAAAAAAATTGAATATATGTTAGCATTTAGGGTATGTGCACACGTTGCAGATTTGTCGCTTTATTTCTGCGTAGATATGTCGCAAAACCTCTGGGGCTTAATAATGCCAGCAAAGTGAATGAGAATCTTAAAGTCTCATGCACATGTTGCTTATTTTTGACTTGCAGATTTGGTGCAGATTTAAATCTGCATTATGTCAATTCTGTCCGTTTTTACTGCAGATTTCATCCATACTAATGAGTGGGGAAAATCTGCACCAAAAACACAAATAAAAAACTCATTAAAAAAACAAGCCTATTTTACACAGCGTTTTTCCTGCCAAGGAGGATTTATGTAAACTAGAAGCTTGGGCTGATAAATGGCAAATGATAAATGTAAGGTCATGCACTTGGGTAGAACGAACAAGATGTATAATTATGTGCTTAATTGTAAAACACTGGGCAAAACAGTCACTGAAAAAGACCTGGGTGTATGGGTGGACGACAAACTCACATTTAGCGGCCAGTGTCAGGCAGCTGCTGCAAAGGCAAATAAAATAATGGGATGCATTAAAAGAGGCATAGATGCTCATGAGGAGAACATAATTTTACCTCTATATAAGTCACTAGTGCGACCACACTTAGAATACTGTGTACAGTTCTGGTCTCCGGTGTATAAGAAAGACATAGCTGAACTGGAGCGGGTGCAGAGAAGAGCGACCAAGGTTATTAGGGAACTAGGGGGTCTGCAATATCAAGACAGGTTATTACACTTGGGGTTATTTAGTTTGGAGAATCGAAGGCTTAGGGGTGATCTTATTACAATGTATAAATATATGCGGGGACAATACAAAGACCTTTCTAATGATCTTTTTACTCTTAGACCTGTGACGGGGACAAGGGGGCATCCTCTACGTCTGGAGGAAAGAAGGTTTAAGCATACTCACAGACGCAGATTCTTTACTGTAAGAGCAGTGAGACTATGGAACTCTCTGCCATATGATGTTGTAATGAGTGATTCCCTACTAAAATTTAAGAAGGGACTGGATGCCTTTCTTGAAAAGTATAATATTACAGGGTATATACACTAGTTTCCTTAATATTGCGTTGATCCAGGGAGCAAGTCTGATTGCCGTATGTGGAGTCAGGAAGGAATTTTTTTCCCCAATGTGAAGCTTACTTGTTGCCACATGGTTGTTTTTTTGCCTTCCTCTGGATCAACATGTTAGGGCAAGTTAGGATAGGATATGGGTTGAACTAGATGGACTTAAAGTCTCCCTTCAACCTTAATAACTATGTTACTATGTTACTATGTTACTTAAGAGATGCAGAAATGGTGCAGAAATTTCTGCACCAAACACTTAACTTGTTCACATACCCTTAGGAGCTGAGAATGAAAAAAATCAATAGTGAGGAGTTGGACCACAGGGATCCTATTCATAAATCTGGAGCCGACCCTGCTAAGAAGGCTAGAAGTTTAAAGAGCTGAGATACTGGAGTTTTCAGCGGAAAAGTCCAACTAATTTTGGCATTTCACCACTGATTTCACTGAAAGAGTGTATGGAACAAAACATTTGTAATTCTTATATCACATTTTTTATATGTAACATTGAGATTTATTTGGTTATAAACACACAGAAGTGATAATACTCACCGAATCTTTATTCGAAAAATGAACATTAAGCACAAAAACTTCTTGACTTGAAAATTTGCCAATACAACCCTTTTTAGTGAGGGAATGTTTGGCCACAGTTTCAGACACAATACCGCTGGTATCATCATTTTGGAAGCCACTGGAAGGTATTGGAACTGGAATTAAAAAACATTGTATTAAAAACCGCACCAGAAAAAATATAATATTCCAAGACCAAAATCTGCTCACTAGAAATTTAACGCAGGCACATCAATATATCCTACAACAGTTGATACAATTTGCATATTAGTAGGACTTATCAAACATTTTGGATCTCTAGACAATTACAGAGAAGATTCCTTACTATCTTGCCATTTATAAATACATATCTGACTATTAGATTTTCTGGACTACAAGATGCCAAGGTAAATAAATCAGAAGCAGTTGTTACCGCTACTATTGTTTCTTTGAAGAAAAGGAGCCCAGCCCTTGTTTATTCTATCACATTTGTTACTAATTGGACACAAAAGTTGGCATTGGTGGGTGTCTGTGAGTTGGGAAGCCATTGATTGCTTAAAATGGCTCCCCCTATAGGTCCTCTCAATACTGTAAAGCCACTGCAAACTACCGGTAATTGGCACTAGGAGAAAAGTCTGGCAATAATAAGAAGAGTCCACTGTGCAGTTTCATTGACAGATCTATCCCTATTTGTTAATAGAAAAATATTCAGGATTGAGAGTCCTCAGTAGTTGATACCTTTTAATGGCTAACTGAAAAGATGGTAATACATTGCAAGCTTTCGAGACTACTCAGGTCTCTTCATCAGGCTAGACTAATACAAAATCTGAAGTCACATATTTATGCACAATACAGCCTAGAAAAAATGCAATAGATAAGACAAGTGACGTGAAGCAGAACTATCAATATGGGAGAGGGAGAAACATAAATATAATAGGAAAAGAGAGCTGTCCAGGTAGCGAGAAGCCAATGAGACTTTTCTCCCTGTGTTCTGACTCTTCTCATCGTGTCTGGCTCACTTTTACAAATATTTTTTTCTGAAATTCTGCAGCAGACTTTGATAAAACATTACTCCCTATAAATAAGGAACTTACTGAGATTTCATGCCAGTGGTTTGGGCAGCATGAAACTTATGGCAGGTTTCCTGTAGCACGGAGCACTTTGCTCCTTCAACTTTATTTGATGATTCGGAATCTCTCTTAAGACATAATCCTATGGACTTAGTGTAAGGAGGTGGGGAGGAACTTCACGTGCCTTCCTGCGTACCAGGCACATGTAGCCCGTGCGGTACCTGAATGGTTCCCTTATGTTCAATTATGTTAATGTGCCATACCTCATATGTACTGTGTAATATAAAAAGTTTTATATCTGCCATGTCAATGTATATTGCCATTGCACTGTATTAGACATGATTAGTGCAGGGATAGAGAGCGTTAAAGAAAGGGGCTGGACTAGCGGCCTCAAGGAAGCAGGAAGCTCCTGCTTCCAGTAGCAGAACCCAGGCAGGACTGCCTGAGGCAGGGTGTGTGTCCCCATCTGGGGCTCAGGTGCGTCCCCGTGTGGTAGGGGGCCAGGATTGGGGGTTGGACCACTGCTTACCCTGTCCGGATGACACAGACACCAGGCGATGCAAGGACGAGGCGGATACAGATTTCAATAGTAACAGTTCCGGATTTATTCGTCATCCTCCTGACGACCACAACCACGCACCAGCCTCTTTACAGTTCTCTGTCTCCAGGCCCGGGTACCTGCACCTTTGCTCCAGTGGAAGTAACGTCCCTCGCGGATCTTTCACTGGGGCTGTCCTAGACCAATCTACCGCCAGCGCTTCACCTGCCCGAGGTCGTTGTCCAATCAGTACCCCTGGGGCCTCGTCTGTCCTGCGGTCCGTCGGGTCAGGGCCACCCCCTGACTGTCTCTGCTGTCCGTCCCCTGGTCGAGCTCTTCTCTCTTCACCTTCTTCTGCCGAGCTCCTCCCTGGACTAGCCTGCCTGGAACCCTATCTTGTTCTATTTATCCCCTCTCTCACCGGGAATTCCCCTCCTGGGTTCCTATCTCCCCGCCCCCCATGACTAAGCGTTTCTCAAGCCATAACCTTATGTTGAGTCCTAAACTACTCCCCCCTGCCATCTTGTGGTCATTTCTAGGTACTGCACTCTCCTGTCCACCTTTCCCAGCTGTCATCCTTCTATCCTGTCAATCTCCGTCTCTTGTGCACAAACCGTCCCCTCCTACTACCAGTCACGTCTGTCCGTCAAGTCACCTTCCCCACACCTGCTTAGGACAGAAGGAGCCCGCGTCTGGGGCATATATGCGTCCCCGTCCGGGACAGAAGAGACCCCCCATCTGGGGCATATGTATGTTCCCATCTGGAACAGTGAGGACTCCAGTTTGGGGTATATGTGGATCCCCATCTGGGACAGAAGGGACCCCCGGCTGGGGACTTCAAGCTGCCAAGGACTGCCGAGCAGTGGAACAGGGCACGGGAACTGTGTTAGTGCCCTCCAGGTGACTGTGAGCTTGCAGGAGTCATTGGGAGCTGATTCTTTTGCTGCTGCCAAAGGAGCAGCATCTTTGAATAGGGACAATTCAGGAATTGTTATCTTCTTCCTTTCTTTATCTTCATTAAACAAGTTGCCACTGTTGGGCCCTAAAGAGTGTGATGTGTTGTGCATCCGGAGGTTGCCGTCCCAACATGGAGAACAACCGTGATTCTGAGGTAACCCGCTGTGACCTGAGGCTGGAATTGGAACTCTCTATTCATGTGCAATGGGCCTGGGTGCCCACTGACTGTGACCTAGTGGACTCGGCTATGACTACCACCCTGTGCCACCTGTTACATTTGGCGTAGTCAGCAGTATTGAACCCCACAGCCCTGAAACCCTAAGACTGCCAGAGAAGCATCTGGGGTCTGCGACTGGGGCAGGAGCAGCTTTGATAGCGTTCCTGACACCTTTCCAAATTGGAACCAGATGAGGGACTGACAGTGATTTTGAAATGCTGAAGAAGAAGACTCCCGAGCCTTGTGAATTGTTGACTTTCTAGCACTGGGCACTTAAAGCACCTTATTAAATATTGCTACTGCCCATACCTTCAGGGTACATCCCCCTGTTGAGCAAGCCAATACGGCGAAACGGCGCTGTCGGGGTAGCTGAGGGGTATGCAGACCAGAATTAATACTTATGTAAGTAAAAGGATGTTTGAGGGTATGGGCAGTAGCAATATTTAATAAGGTACTTTTTGGCACCGGGCACTTTATATATACCGTACATTCTACCATGAGTAGCGTCATGAATTAGCTCCCATGATAATGATTTTTTTATTTTAGCACTAGGCACTTTTATTAAGCATTATCCAGGAGCAATTTTCCGTATAACAGTGCTTTATGAATTATACTATCCCATTCCCTATAGTTTCTGGTTCTTGTTTTACCCCCAGCGTTTTTGTGAAATTCCCTTGTCTGATTTTAATAACTGTTAATGTTAATTAAATTATTGATTTTATTAGCATAATGATTTGCCTATGCCTCTTGTTTTTCCCTGTGTAATGCATGGCTGGATATAGTATTTAAATATTTCTGGAGTCTGCCCAGCTGGCATAGAGAGTCTTATAGATCAGGCAATGCTTCCTGGGAATAGGGTATGCAAATTAGCTCTCCTCCAAAAAGAAGGAAGCTGGCTGTCTAGTGTCACAGTTTTTGCAATAGCTACGCTGGACCTCTTTAACAAGCCATATGGCTTAAGATATTTAGCCAAACCATTTGGGTTTCTTGCTTCTTGCCAGCTCAATTGTCCTCTCCACAAATAGAAACAGTTCCACCTAAACCACCATCAAAGATCAGTTGACGAGTACCCTACTCTGCTTTGATGAGGGGCAAGAACATGAAGCAGCTGTCTGTGGATATGTGTATTTTTCTATAAGAAGAGCCTCTGCTTTAGCCAAGTTTTGTTAACGGGTCAGACACTGAATCATAGGGGGCACTAGGGAGCCAGCCTTTTACCAGCTGCTAATTTACACACTAGTGACAACAGAGGCAGTGAGCCGGCTAGTTTTTCCTTCTGTTTCTATGAACAGTCACAGACTGACAGACAAGTCCTACTATGTCACTCAACAGCAGGTGGGGCAATGTTAGGGAGCTGGAGTTCCCCTGTGTGTCACCACGTGCTCTTCAGTCAGAAGCATGGTAAAAATAGCATCCTGCCCTCTGGATGTGTGGGCAACTTCCCGCTAGCAGGGGTGAGGATGGACATACGGAAGCTCCACACTGAATTAATAGGAGCTTTAATTAATGACTGGGGCTCCCATCCAAACCCTGGAGCGGGTCACAGACCAGAGTAGTCACTATTGTGCGCCGCTTCCTGCCAGCACAAAAAACAACTCTTATCTGGATGCACCAGACTGGCTCCTTACACAACCTCCCGGCTTGCTGCTCCTTGGTATACTAATAAGACTTCAGGCCACATCCTACACTGACTCAGCATGCCGTGCGCCCATTCTAGTAAACCATGTACAGATAATTTCCTACTAAATCTTACTTTTACCACTTCCCTAGAATAACTGTCAGTATCAAAATGAAGGGTGAAGCTTGGTGGCTCTTCCCCAAAGGCATGGTGGCATGGCTAGTCTCCTGCAGTGTTGTTCCCTGCGTCACCCACAGTCCAGCTGGCACCACATTATGTCATTATCAGATAAAGCCACACAGGCGGGTGCCTGGACAGAGGCGCTTGGTAGATCAGATAGGGAGGAAAATGCAACAACGGAAGTTCTCTGGAAAAAAATTAAATGTATTCCCTCCTCTCCGTCATGACGCATCTCAGAGTCTGCCTAAAACCAAGAACCAATCAGCAAAACAACTCCAAGAATGGAGCTCTCAATTGGGATCAATCGTAGGTATTGTAAGACGACTTGGCAAGGAGCACAAATAATATCAGAAACCACAGGACTTACATCGAAAAGAAAATGGAATTTTCCTCTGAATAATTACGCTTATTTCAGGAGGACTGAGTAAAGTTTACCCTTGTGGAGAGCGTCAAGCTGAAGGCTATCTGCATGCTTAATTTCCCAAGGGGAGCATTGCATGGCCTATAGGTCTCTCTACCCCAACTTGGAGAAACTTCACCCCTTTTGGTAGTGCAGTGTTTTTTGACTCTTGAAAAACGTGGGGAAAAAAAGCAGCAAAAATGCAGCGTGTGAACAAGCCTCTAGTCTAGGGTATGTCCCCAAAAAGTTTTTTGTCATTAGATATGAGGAGTTTGTGAGCTTTTTTTGTACCTGAAGAAGTTTTGGAAAATGTCAGGTGGAAGCCACATGTGGTTGAGGAATAGTTGGGTCAACTTCATTTTGGAGGATTGTCGTCCACTTTAAGATTTTCACTACCTGACAGCAGCCTAAAACAATATAGATGATAGGGTCAGCACTATCCTATTGTTGTTGAGTAGGAAAACTAATTCCCAGTGGCGGCTGCATCTCGCCTGTCTCAGAGTCTGGACATTTTATGACATCCCGTGTCTCCTGCTCAATAAACAGCAGATGGCATTTTGTTCCTAGGCCAACAGTGGAGAATTTCTGATAATAGGAATATATGAGGGAATTACGCTTTATGAAATACTCTAACATGTAATTGGTCCCACAAATCAAAAGGCTAGAGGTTAAATATGAGAATATTGTAAATGCTGCAATGATTCCTCCAGGGATGTAGGGGATCATTCTGCATTATTTCACAATAGACTGGAGTCTAAAATGATGTGAAGGTTTTAGCAAGCCCTTATGCAATTCAGGCACTCTGAGCCGAACCATGAATGTCTGCTCTGGAGTGAGAGTGCAAACTCCCAATCCTCAGAGCTGAGCCAGAAACAGGATGGAAGAGCACTTCAACCTCGAGTAAATGTTAACAGGATGGAGCCAGGCAGACGGACCGACACGGCACTTGAAACAAGTTTCTTGGGGAATTAAACTCCGCTTTTCTGCCTGTCGCCAGCCTGTTATAGGATGTAGGACACAAAGGAACATATAGACCTGCTAACGTCTATGTTGTACTGTATTATTAGATCTATACATTGTGTTGTATTATATTATAGTATACAGATATGTCGTTTTTTACCTTTTTTGGCCTCAAATATCTCAGGATAAGCTTAGTGCCGGATTCACACATTCGTGTGTTGTGATTTGAGTATCATGGACTGGCCATAAGTTTCCCAAACTGAACTTGACAACCTCAGGTCCTTTGTGTGAATCACAGACAGTGACACACGGCTGTGTGAATGCAGCTTAATAAAAAATGTTGCCCACTGGAAATGTTTTTGCTTTATATGTCTGCATGAAAAATAGCAAATTAATATCTTAAGAAACTAAATTAAAATTAAATTTGGGAACGGTAATGGTGGGCAAATCCACATAGCCTGTCCCTGACTTGAAGGCTATGGGTTCCAAAAAATGCAAAATCTATTTCAGGGCCCCACATTGGCCATGTGCCATTTGTTCAAGGGGTGTTCTTAAATGGTAGAACGGTTTTGGGTACCCTCAGATACCAGAGCTGCCTATGCATCTGCTATATCTATGGTGTGCAGAACAGTCATCTACAATGTACAAAATGTGACTTTCCCTTGTGCTTGGCTCCAGTGAGATGACTGAGGCCGACCTTCCTTCCTCACATCTGCTGGAGAGCTCAGAGGACATACATTGACATGATTGGATTAATTACAGCTGAATTAAAGCTGGTGTCGGCTCCACCATGTCGCTCCCGCCTCCATATCCTCTCATCATTGTTATCCACACAGCCACAGCTGACAACAGCTTGTGAAATGATGTCAGATTCACCTCAGATGGAACCAGTTTGACCTTGAAGATGCTCCCTTTCCTCCAGAAGATTCTTCTGTCATCTAAACTCATTTACTATCCAAGACTTTGAGGTTTCTTCCAAAACTCGCTGCACTCTTGTCCATTGGCTGCTAAGTGCTCGTATAAGGTGTTGAGTATTTTTGGCGTGCTCGAAAAAATTGTTCGAGTCACTGCCGTTGCATGTCTCACGGCTGTTCGACAGCTGCAACACATTTAGTGATTACCTGATTGTTAGGCAAATGGCTCCATTTGGTATTGCAGTCATTTGAATGAAGCCAAGCTGCAATACAACACACAACCTGTAGACAAGAGTGGCTCTGTTTCTGGAAGAAAGAAACTATGATTTTTTTTTTAGCCACTTGAGTGATTACAGTAATATATAAAAAACATTTATATTAGTAAGACAGTAATTGCAAAACTGAGATTGCATGAGTGCAATTTGCATAGCTTAAAACCACTATACATATTACATTTCAATAGAACCAGCTATCTTACGTGTACAGGAGCGACCTGACATGTGATGGATGATGCTGTGGAAAGAAGGATCAGGCATGTTGAGTTTCAATGCCCAATCCTATTGTTCTCAGGGAAGATAGGCCGCTGCCAATTAAGAGATATCTGGCGGAAGCTTATTCCCCTCTCCAAGCAAGCATACATGTGCATGGGGGATCTAACGAAACAGATGTTGGATAAATAAGCTTTAGACCAATACTTATTGTAGAATAGTGGACAGCTTTAATTAAAGGGGTTGTCCTGTATTGGACATTTATGGCATATTCAAAGGATAAGCCATAAATAAATGATTTCATGTTTGGATCTGAATCAATTTTGGAAGGGCGCCACAACTTGCATCATACTGAGAATGGATGGAGGGAAAGGTGGTCGTGCATTTGTATCTCTCTCGTTGTTCTATGGGAGCTCTGAAAATGGGAGTAGTTAGAAGGTCCTACATGAGTCTGCATAGTTTAGAAGGCACTGGGGGAACCTGAGACGTTAGGAGGTACTTTCAGAACCTGCAAAGTTGGGAATCACTGGGGGAGTTTTTTTACACCAGCTCTGAGAACTTTTTGATAAGTGCGTTGAGCTTAATGGGAAGGGGTGGTGCCAACTACAGCTGACTAAATCTTTATACTTTACACCAGAAATTTACTTATGCGTGAAAAAAAGATGTCACAACTTCATTATGAGACGCACTGCTCTTAATACATCTGGCTCATTTTATAGCATACTCAACAGCAGTCATGATGGGGCCATGGATTAGCTTTCAGATAGCTGAACACAGGATATAATCTGACTTGCTGAAAACCGGCCCCTGAGTTCTGGTCTTGGTAACACTGGTAGGACGGAAGGAAGTCTGGAATAGGCACTGCTTGCTATTTATAGGACTTACTAAAGAAAAACTGGGAAAAAAATCCCATACAGTATAATGTTATACAATGTTTTCATGTCAACAGGAAATAGGAGCCCTTTCTAGACAAACAGTTTATTATTTGTGGTCACATCCTGTGTTCACTGCAAAATGTGACAGTGAAATCTACACCATGGAGAATACATGATGACCACACATGACCACAGCTGCATATAATGTCGGCACCACTTACAGAACAGGATCACACTGAATATAGTAGTTGGATTATTATACCCCCTTAAAATCAGGCGTGACACCAATGTGATACGTAGTTGACTCTGCAGAGTGAATATGGTGGGTTTTCTCATATAGAAGATTATGCTGGATCAGTGGCATAATCTACACTAATTTAGGGCAGTGGTCTCCAACCTGTGGCTAAACTACCACTCCCAGCATGTCCTGACAGCTGTCGTCTGGAGCGGTAGTTTTGCTTAAACTGGACAGTCACAGGTTATAGACCACTACTCTATGGTCCCCCCAACCTAATGAGTTTTTACAAAATCACATTGCCTTCCTTGCAATAGATTTGAATGTATGACATCTTCAAACACTGGTAAATGTAAGATGATGTTGAAGCCACAAACTTCAGAAATGTCAGTGAACTTTCATTTCCTCATTTTAAATATTTTGTTCCTGTTTTGCTTTTAACAGTCTATAAAAAATTCCTCCCAAACTAACAAACATCTGTTTGCGTGCATAGCATGGTCCTCCTGGGTATGTCTTCTATGTGATAGTAAGCATGTTTTCCAAAATTCTGGGACCGTTTAACTCAAGATTAAAAAACGAATTACTAACAAGATATTGTGAGCTACAGTTCCCAAGGGGGGCTGAGACAACTTCAAATTGAATCCATATTTTGAGATAAGAGTAGTACTGGGGACTGGGGTCTTTAGTGGAGATCCAAAAATTAACTATTTCAATGCATCATTCCCACCAGTTAAATGAGTAGCCAGCCTCCAATGCTCAAAAGGTTGCTTTTTTTCTAGCTGCAGTATTATGGTTGAAGTATTAGTACCAGCACAAGTAGTTCCAAATCACCTGAACAACAATCACTTCTATTTCATTGACTCAAGTCCACCCAAATTTTTAGCCATAATATTCCCATGAAGATCAACCCAACCGTGATAGACGACGCTTAAAGTTGAGTTGACTTTGAGAAATAAGATGAATAGTGATGGGATGAATACGGCCACAAGATGTTGAGTAGATTGTAAGCTCTTTGGCTCAGCAGCTGTATAAATATGTCATATTATTAAGGTTCGTGGCTACATATGACTGAGTCTAGACTGGAGTGTAGTTGAAAATTATGTCATTGACCCCACCGAGTGGAGTCAGCAAAGTGAATGCATTCTGTAATATGTCACCTCTAGGGGTATAACTTTGGAGCACCTTGGGTGCCAGGGTAGGCGCTAGCAGCCTCTTTGCTTTCACCAAGGTATTTAGATATAGGGTTTGGGCAGTGACATGAACCTTCCCCAGGTGAAAGAAAGCTTAGCTATGGCTCTGGTCACCACTATCCATAATAATAGGATAGTTCTGTCTCTTTCCCACTATCCTGTAGAATGTAAGTCCGCAAGGACAGGGTCCTCTCCCCTCTGTACCAGTCTGTCATTGTAAATTTGTTTAATGATGTCTATAACTTTGTATGTAACCCCCCTTCTCATGTACAGCACCATGGAATTAATGGTGCTATATAAATAAATAATAATAATAATAAGCATCACTCTTGCTATGGACTTACTTGAATGTCCCATTCGGAGACCAAGAACAAGAAGAATCATCTGGAGAACTTTCATCTTTCTCAGGCGTCTCCTTTTCTGCTTCGTGGAAGTTCTTTCTTAGCCTGTGTCCAGGAGCGCCGGCTCAGACAAAGCACCGATCAAGCGCCAAAGTGAGATCACAGCAAATCGGGCTGACACGGAGCTGGGATCAATCAGACGGTGACAGAAATCCAGATTTCGTCCCTCTTGAGAAGACCAACTGTTTATAAGCAGAAGAAGAGAGACATAAAGACTCAGAGAGGGGAAGTTTATGAAGTCAGAGGAGATGTAGGAGATGATTAGTGGACAGCTGTCCAGATTGCTCTGCTCTGCTCTGACAATCAGCACTATCTGATGAGCTCTGTCCAGGAAACAGGCTAGGACTGGGGAGGTCTTATGCAGCTGGATATCACCGAGGAGGAAATGCCTTTTACACAAGTAAAGAAATTCTCCAAGGAGCCCGAATACCAGAAAAACAGACCCCCCTCCTCCTAACACACGTCCAGAAGGCGTGGTGTACGTTACTTAAGGCTAGGCCCCCCCATTGAGGATGGACTTGATGTTTTTGTCACTGCTTTTGAAGTGTCGCTGAGTTATTCATATGGACTGACATGACAATGGGACTTTTACAATAGGTCCAGATGTATCAAGTGATACTTAACAGAAAAAAAAATGCTATGAAAATCACAATATGAACACGTATAGTCTGGTCACAAATAGCTGGTGTGGAATGCGGATGATGTTATCATTATCTGATTAAATGTTATATTTGCCTGGAATTCATCTTTGTTTTGGCTCGGTGGGTAGCAGGTTACCTCCCTGCAGGTCCAATGGGTACAAATGCTACATTAGATAATTACTAACAAACCAGTTAAGCAGTGATGTATTCCTTACAATATTCTCAGATAAATGTCCGAGATATTGGAATATTTTGTGCATTTTCCAGTCTTTCCCTTTGCTTGTAGGGAGCTGTTTCGGACTGGCCCATAGGGGAACAGGGGAATACCCCGGTGGGCCCCTGTGCAGATCTGGGCCTCCAACCTTACTGTATGGGCAGTACTTGTCTTTATTTATAATAATCTTTATTTTTTATATAGCGCTAACATATTCCACAGCGCTTTACAGTTTGCACACATTTTCATCACTGTCCCCGATAGGGCTCACAATCTAAATTCCCAATCAGTATGTCTTTAGAGTGTGGGAGGAAATCGGAGTGCCCGGAGGAAACCCACGCAAACACAGGGAGAACATACAAACTCCTTGCAGATGTTGTCCTTGGTGGGATTCGAACCCAGGTGTCATGATCCAGGATGGGGTTTCGCTTTGGCCCGTCCTGGTCCGATTGGGGGTTAATTATTCCGCCTCTCCCTGGCAGAGGGCGGCTATTTAATGCTCACTGGACCTAGGTTCAGTGTCAGTTATACTCCTGCCCTTGGCTGAGTTAGTTGACCTTGTGCGTACGTGTGCCTTGTGCCTGATATCTTGCTTGCTTGCTTGGTTTTGATTCGGTTCTGTCTCTGTTACGAGTTCTGCCTGTCCCTCTTGTACTGCGCTACCTCTCGTGTACGACTCTCTGCTTGTGACCCGACTTCTCTCTGCTCGTCCCCTTGGTACCGCATCGCCCTCTTGTGTATGACCTTTGGCTTTGTCTGACCTCCTGTCTGTTTACCCCTTCTGTACCTCGCTGTCCGTACAGTGAACGACCTCCGTTTTGCCTGACTCTGAGTTTGCTGTCTTCTGTGAAAGCAGGACGCTAAGCCCCGCCCCCTTGCAGTCACATGACCGTAGGTCCTATGCCGGCTTGCTAAACTTCATCACTAAGGTCCTGTGCACCTATACTTTCTGGCTATTCTGGTCCCCAGGGGTCCCTACAGTGCAGGTGAGTCCCTGCTCAGCGGAGGCTGTACGCCGGCGCTGTCAGGATCCTGATACCAGGACTCCAGCGCTGCAAGGCTG
The DNA here is from genome assembly GCF_039654945.1 of Dendrobates tinctorius. NCBI lineage: Eukaryota > Metazoa > Chordata > Amphibia > Anura > Dendrobatidae > Dendrobates > Dendrobates tinctorius. The sequence goes on along the minus strand of NW_027361788.1, from coordinate 27,213,098 downwards.
CAGCACTAACCACTGAGCCACCGTGCTACTTGTCATAATTCACTTGATTCACTCTGTACAGAAAAAAAGCAGCATCTAATCATTCATTAACCAAACTATTACTATATACTGATATAGGTAAATTTGTGAACCAGGGTCGTGTGATATTTGTATGCAGGTGAAAAGTGGGCCGCCAAAATCAATGTTACTGGTGGGCCCTTGGCACCACAATCCAACACTGGTAGGGAGTCTTAGGTTGAAGTAAAGTCTTACAATGTTAGTATAGATGTCATGAGCGTGTTAAGTAGGAAGCTTTGCTGCTGTGACCTGGAGATAACCTATCCTATACCACATACTGCCATGTTATCTCCAGGTCACAGCAGCAGAACTAATGTCCACTCATATGTATTTTACATATTCATTATATTTAGGTGGCTCTATTGGTTATTATGCAGGTTATATAGTTTGAATCCCATCCTAGGGCCAGATTTTGACCTAATAGATTCAGAAGCAATGTGCTCATTTTTAAATATTTCTATTTGTTTTGTTTAGGCTTTTGCATTTGCTTCACAATAAATATTCATATTGTTAAAATGTATTATTTTTGAGTTTTCTGCCATCTAAACTCATTCTTACCCTCTGAATGGTTCTCCTTACGTAGATTATTTTCACATGATGCTCCTGGCTTTGAGGAGGGGAAGGAGTCTCATCACATTGCTCTTGCACTGCTCTGAGACATCTCTCATGGCAGTCATGAAGACTCAGTGACATAGAACTGGTGGCCACTGAGTCACACTTCGTGTATCCTATGTGATGTATATAGCACAGTTTCAGTATACGCTATGTGATGTATACAGCAGTCTCAGTGTATCCTATGTGATGTATATATCAGAGTCTCAGTGTATGCTATGTGATGTATACAGCAGTCTCTGTGTATCCTATGCAATGTATACAGCAGTCTCAGTGTATCTTGTGTGATATATACGGCAGAGTCACAGTGTATTCTATGTGATGTATACAGCAATCTCAGTATTATATCTATGTTATGTAGAAACAGTAGTGTCAGTATATTCTATGTGATGTATATTTCACTCTCAGTATATTCTTTGTGATGTATGCAATAGTTTGTAATAGTCTCAGCGTATCCTTTGTGATGTATACAGTAGCCTCAGTATATTCTTTGTGATATATGCAATAGTTTCAGTGTATCCTATGTGATAAATACAGCAGTCTAATTGTATTTTATATGATGTATATATCAGTCTCAGTGTATCTATTATGCATGCAGAAGTTAAAGTGTATCCTATGTGATGCATACAACAGAGTTTCAGTGTATCTTATATGATATATACAGCAGTCTCTGTATCCTTTGTGATGTATACAGCAGAATCTCAGTGTATCATATCTGATATATATACAGCAGTCTCAATGTATCACATGTTATGTATATAGATGAGTCTCAGTGTATCATATGTGATGTATACAGCAGAGTCTCAGTGTATCCTGTGTGATGTTTACAGCTATCTCAGTATATCTTTGTGATGTATACAGCAGTATCAGTACATTCTCTGTGATGTATACAGCAGAGTCTCAGTGTATCCTATGTGATTTGTACAGCAGTTAAAGTGTATTCTATGTGATATATAACGCAGAGTCTCTGTGAATTCTATATGATAAATACCGCAGTCTCAGTGAATTATATTTGGTGTATACATCAACCTTTGTTATGTATGCAATAGTTAAAGTGTATCTTATGTGATGTATGCAGCATAGTCTCAGTGTATCAAATGTTATGTATACAGCAGAGTCTCAGTGTATAATATGTGATATACACACCAGAGTCTGAGTGTATCCTATGTGATATATACAACAAGAGTCTCATTGCTGTGACGCTAGTCACTACTCGTGGACAGGCCGTGAGGCAGAAGAGTCAGATGTTACGGGGTCAATACCGAGAGAGTACGTAGATAACCAAGGGAAACGACAAAGGCGTAAATCAGGTAACAGTCCAGGGTCAATAACAAGAGATAGCAGAGCAAAAGGCGAAGGACAAGACAAAGGGGTAGTCAGAACACGTTCCAAAGGGTAAGGCAGCAGAAGATCAGAACTCGGAGCAACAGAATCAGGCTAAAACTCACCAGTAAGCACAAACAACATCTGGCAGAGATCAGGAACAGACAGCTCAGTTAAATAGTTATGCGATTACCAGAACACTGAACATCTGCAGAAAATCCTGCACGCCCCAGTCACAGATTGGACAGCAGAGCTGTCAATCAACGCACCAAAAACCCAGCAAGCCCCTCTCAGTATTGGAAAGCCAAACTGTCAATCAAGACACAGACAGCTCAGCAAGATAGTTTCCATAGAACAGCATAGCAATCATTCACTGAGTGGAGGAGTCGTGACAGTACCCCCTTCTCTAGAGGGGGTCACCAGACCCCCAGGTTTCCCAGGAAACCTACGATGGAAGGCCCTGACAAGTCGATCAGCACTGACTACTCAAGCAGGAACCCAAGATCTCTCTTCCGGTCCGTAACTTCTCCAATGAATGAGGTACTGGAGGGAATTATGGACTTTTCGGGAATCAACAATTTTTGGAACTTCAAACTCAAAACTGTTATTGACAGAAACCAGTGGAGGTGGAGATGAAGGGGACAAACTCCTTTAGCAGCGATTTATGAAATACATTAGGAATGTGAAAAGATGGAGAGCGTCTAAATCTGAAAGCCACAGAGTTAACTACCTCCAAAATCTCATATGGACCAATAAACTTAGGACCCGAATTGGCTGATGGCACTTTCAATGTAATATTTTTGGAAGAAACCAAGACTTTATCACCAACCTTGAATATGGGACCTCCTGAGTGTTTTCTATCAGCCTTTCGTTTCTGGCGACACTGAGCCACCTCAATATTCCTGTGATCCTCTCTCCAGACATCCTCCAGTCAGAACTCATTCTTGAGAATTCACCAAAATGAGGATGAAAACCATAATTACAAAAAAACGGAGAGGCTCCAGTAGCCTGGTTAACCCGACTGTTAAAGGCGAATTCAGCAAGAGGTAAGAATGAGGAATAGTCCTCCTGCTGAGCAGTCACAAAACACCTAAGAATTTGCTCCAACGACTGATTTTTCCTCTCCGTCTGACCGTTGGTTTCAGGATGGCAAGCAGAGGATAACGACAGGTGAATCCCCAATCTCTTATAAAACGCTCTACAGAAATTAGAGACAAACTGCACCCCCCATCAGATACAATGTTCAAGGGAATGCCAATCTCACCACATGATTGATGAATAACCTGGAAAGCGTCTCAGCATTAGGTAACCCTGATAACGGAACAAAGTGAGCTTGTTTACTGAATTGGTCAACCACCACCCAAACAACGGTTTTCCCACTAGAGAAAGGCAAACTAGTGATCAAGTTCATGGACAAATGAGTCCACGGTCTTTCTGGAATAGGCAATGGAGCCAATTCCCGGCCAGCCGGTTTTGACAAACTTTAGCTCGTGCGCAAACCTCACAAGCGGATACAAAACTTTTAATGTCGTTAAACATGAATGGCCACAAAAAAAGTCTACATATAGCTTTCTAGTGACCCCGGGGTGACCACTCAAGATAGAGTCGTGTAACGCTTGCAACAGACATAATCTGAGATGCACAAATAGTTTAGATCCAGGAGTAGCAGAAGGAGCCAAAGACTGGACTTGGCGAATCTCAGCTTCCAATTCTGAGGATACCATAGAAATTACTATTCCCTACTATTCCCTGAGGAAGAATAAAGCAGGGCTTTTTTGGAGAAGAAACTGAATCAAGGCTACGTGACAAGGCGTCAGCCCTCACATTCTTAGACCCTAGTCTGAATGTGATGGAAAAATTAAATCTAGAAAAAAATAAGGACCACCAGGCCTGTCTAGGGGTTAAGCGTTTAGCAGATTCAATATTAGCTACATTTTTGTGATCAGTCACAACCGTGACCTGATGAGTAGCTCCCTCCAAAAAATGCCTCCATTCCTCAAACACTAACTTGACAGCAAGCAGTTCACGATTTCCAACATCATAATTTCTCTCAGCAGCTGAAAACTTCCTAGAAAAAAAATGCACATGGCCTTAAGTTCGTCATGGTTTTAGGACCTTGAGACCAAACAGCCCCCACCTCAACCTCTGAGGCATCAATAAACAGTTTCTGAAGATCAGGTTGAATCAAAACTGGAGCGGTCATGAAGCATTCTTTTAGTCTATTAAAGGCTTCAGTGGTATCTGACGACCAAACCTTTAGATCCCGCCCCTTACATGTGAGATCGGTAAGAGGTTTAACAATCTGTGAAAAACCCCTAATAAATTTTCTATAATAATTGCCGAATCCTAAAAACTGCTGTAATGCTTTAAGGTTGCGAGGTTTAAGGTTGCGAGGTTGAACCCAATCAATGATATCTTGCACCTTCCCAGGATCCATCTTAAACCCTTCTGCAGATATGATGAACCCCAAAAATGATATTTCCTGAACAGAGAAAGTACATTTTTCTAATTTGACACAGAATTTTCCCTGAGTCTCTGTAAACCATAACTAACATGCTCATAGTGTGAATCCAGTTTAGATGAAAAGATTAGAATGTCATCAAGGTATACCACAGTAAACCTTCCAATGATATCAGAAAAAATGTCATTCATAAAGTTCTGAAAGACAGCAGATGCATTGGTTAAACCAAAAGGCATGACCAGGTTCTCAAATAAACCCTCAGATATTAAAAACGCTGTCTTCCACTCATCACCCTCCCAGATCCGTATCAGATTACAGTATATGCCCCTCTAAGGTCAAGCTTTATAGCTTGGGAATGAGTGGAAGTGGATAAGTATATCTAACCGTAATTTTGTACAGTTCACAGAAATCGAGGAAAGGGCGGAGCCCCCATATTTCTTTTTCACAAAGAATTCAGCCTCTACATGTGAGGAGGAGGGACAGATATGACCCTTCCGTAAACTTTCCTTGATATATTCTTTCATAGCGGACCATTCCGGTCCTGAAAAGTTGTACAGGCGAGCTTTAGGCAATTTGGCATTATGAATAAGATCAATAATGCAATCATAAGGATGATGAGGAGGGAGTATCTCTGCCTCTTTTTCCTTCCAAGAACGGCTTGGGGTCAGCTTCACGTGGTCCAAGGCTACCAGTTCGAGCAGCTGTTTGGTAATTATTGACTTTAACGGGTCTCACTGGCTGTCACGGTTCTTCCTGCGCAGGTTGCATGGTCCACATTCTCAGCACCACTCTTCAATGACCTTCCTTATATCAACCCAGTAGAATCTCTCGCGAAGTTGGACCTTCAACTTCTTCCATCCGAACTGTCCTGTTCCATCGCTGTTGGCACGCTGTTGGCACGCTTCCAGGACCATTGGTGCATCTCGCTTTGGGACTACCGCCTGCCAGACCAGTTCGTAAGTTCGGGTGTTGACACTCCTCCGACACAGCTTTCCCTCGTCGATAAACAGCCTACCCTTTTCCTTCCACAACTGTTGGGTCACTTGTGGAGCATCTGGACCAGGGCATGAGTCAGCTTACGTCAGTAACTCCTTTACCAGGTGGACTGCTGGGTCGCTATCTTGCGTCTCCGCCCACTCATGGTGGAGCAACGGATTCAACATGGCTTTCTGCTTAACATAGCACTTGTCCCCCACACAGTGGGAGCACTGGACCGCTCCGGGGTGGTGGAAGGCTGGTAACTCAAGTTCTTCCAGATCTTCTTTCCCATCTGGTAAATTGGGCATTCTGGACAGTGCATCAGCAATGGCGTTCTTATGCCCCGCCCGGTACTTGAAGGTAAACTTGTAGTTGGACAGTCGGGCCATCCATCACTGCTCCAGCACATCTAGCTTTGCGGTTTTCAAGTGAGTCAGCGGATTGTTGTCCGTGAAAATGGTAAACTTCGCCGAAGCCAGGTAGTGTTTGAATCGCTCGGTCACAGCCCAGACTATGGCGAGAAACTCCAGTTTAAGGCTAGTTTCACATTTGCTCTTTTGAGCGCAGCGACGGCCGGCGCACGGCCGCCGCTAAGCCCTGCCCCCGCCGCGCCTCCGCCGGTAGCTCCGCCTACCGGCGCATGACGCTGCATGCGTCCTGCGTCCCCTATCTTTATCACTGGGGGCGCAGGCCGTGCGCAGTATGCGTTTGGCGGCGCATGCGTCCTTTTCACGGTGCGCCGACCAGCGCCAAGCGCAACCTGCTGCAGTTTGGCTGCGCTCGGCGCACCGTGAAAAGGACGCATGTGCCGCCAAATGCATACTGCGCACGGCCTTCGCCCCCAGTGATAAAGATAGGGGACGCAGGATGCATGCAGCGTCATGCGCCGGTAGGCGGAGCTACCGGCGGAGGCGCGGCAGGGGGCAGGGCTTAGTGGCGGCCGTGCACAGGCCGTCGCTGCGCTCAAAAGCGCAAATGTGAAACTAGCCTTAAGGAGCTGTAGTTGTCAGGGTTCTTTTGAGTGGGACGAAGCTTCCTGCTGGTGTAAGCAATTGCTCTTTCTCTGCCTTTCTGCTCTTGGGACAGCACTGCTCCCATTCCCACGTTGCTGGCATATACAGTATAAATGGTTGGTCATAGTCTGGGTAGGCCAAGACTCTTACTCCCGTAAGAGCCAACTTCAACCGGATGAAGGATATTGCTAGTTCGTCATTCCAGTCAAACGTAGGACTCTTCTTCCTGGCCTTCTTGGGCTGGCCCACGAGAAGGTTTTGCAGGGGTGCGGCTATTTCAGTGAAGCCCTTGATGAACCTTTGGTAGTAGCCTACTAACCCGGAGGAACTGACGTATTTCATGAATGTTGCTGGGCCTCTGCCAGTCCCTGATAACAGTGACTTTTTCGGGATCTGGTGCCACGCCTACCGCGCTCACTACGTGGCCTAGGTACTGCACCTTGGGCTTCAGAAGGTGGCATTTGGATGGTTTCACTTTCAGGCCAAAGTTGGACAGGGCCTCTAACACCTCGGCCAGGTGCTCCAAATGGTCTTTGTAGGTCTTGGAGACGTCAATGACGTCATCTAGGTACAACAGAACTGTCTTGAAGTTCTTGTGTCCGAGGCTACACTCCATCAACCTCTGGAACGTTTCTGGCGTGTTGCAAAGCCCAAAAGACATATAGTTGAATTCTGAGAGGCCCATTGGTGTCCCGAATGCGGTCTTCTCTTTGTATGCCTCTGCCATGAGAACCTGCCAATACCCACTGGTGAGATCCAAGGTAGAGAAATAGTTAGTGGTTCTCAGTGCAGCTAGTGATTCCTCTATCCTAGGTAACAGATAGGCGTCCTTGTGGGTAATGCTGTTAATTCACCTGTAGTCAACACACATCCTCATTGTGCCATCTTTCTAACGAGGACTAATGGAGCTGCCCAGGGGCTACAACTGTCTCTGATCACCCCAGCCTCCTTCATCTCCCGTAACATACTCTTGGCACATTGATAGTGCGCTTGGGGTACAGGCTGGTACCTCTTTTTAATGGGTGGATGATTTCCAGTGGGGATATGTTGTTGGACCCCTTTTATCTGCCCAAAGTCTAAAGGGTGTTTGCTGAATACCCGTTCATACTCTGAAACCACCCAGTAAACCCCATTCCTTTGGTGTGAAGGGGTGAAGTCAGTGCCTATGTGCAGCTTCTGACACCAATCCTCTAGCTGTTCTGCAGAGCCATTGTCCTCCGCCTGGTCGGACGAGACCAAGGGTTCTGCTGTCTGGATTGCGTTGTTATTGACAGTGAACAGCTTAGCAACGGTGGCATACTGGGGTAGTTTGACCTCCTGCTCCCCACAATTTAAGATACGTACCCTCCCCTTGTGGACATCAACTGCCCCTCTGGCTGTCAGGACAGTGGGCCTACTATCAGAGTACACTGCTTCTACCAGTGCCTGATAATCTCTTCCCCTGAGGCCTATGGCTGACCGACACCAAATTAACATTTCACTCCTTGGGGGTATTGCAATGAGGAATGAATCACTCACTCTGACACTACTGACTTCTTCTCCAGATAGCTCTACCTGTTGTCTTTGCGTCAGGGCCTTGGTGTCCTTTTGCAAGACCCGTTGCTCACTGGAGCCAGCAGTTTCAGCTACCTGTTGCAACAAAACAATAGCCTCGGTAAGACAATTTTCTATCACATTAGTAGTACCTAAAGTCATTATTGGGTTACATTCTCGTCGGTCAATGTCTACAATTAACAGGCCTTGGGCTTTTAATTCTACTCTCCCCACCTTAATGGTCACCTCTTTATACCCCACTTGTGGCAAAGGCTGACCATTGCTGGTGACTACTGTCAGCTCACTATCTGGGCCGCGAGTAATATCAGAGTCAGCTCAGTACCGTTTGTAAAGAATATATGGCATAGTCGTCACCTGAGAGCCAGTGTCCAGTAAAGAGTTCATTGGGATGCCGGCAATGACAACTGGGAGTATCGGTCGTCCTCCGATGTACTTGGCTCGCCAGCTTTGTGGGCCTGGTCGTCCTATTCCTGGGGGTTGGCCCTCTGCCCCAGGGGTTTCTCGTTTAAATTGCAGAATCTTGCGATGTACCCTGCTTTGCTGCAGTGGTGGCAAATGGGTCGTCCGTCCTGGTCGTAGCGATCGTTGTCTCTCCCTCTGGTTGGTGGGATCCTCTTCCGCCGTTGCCACAGGACGTCATCTGGACTGGAAGCCAGCTGGATCTTCTCCTTCAGGGACACTTGCATGGGTTGCATGGTTTTGGCTAGGGCAGCAACACTTTTGGTCAGCTCCAGGGTCTGTGCGTCAGCCTCAACAAGGGCCTGAGGGAAAGATGCCAACTCCTGGTGGTATGCAATTTCTGGGCACCTAGGGGAAGCTGGGTGGCTGACATTTGGTTCGTGCAGCACCCGGATAGCCCTATCTTTGAAGTCTGCAAAGTTCAGGTCAGGGTTTTGTAGCGCCATGATGCTCAGCTGTGTCCTGTTGGTGTTGGACAGGAGTCACTCAATATATTGCTCCTTTAACAATCTGTCTCCATCCTGCACGCTGTCTGGGTCAATCTGCTTTACGGCCTGCAGTGCCTCCTGAAGATTAAGGGCATAGTCCCGTATACTGTCCTGCACCCTTTGTTTGCACGCAAAGAACCTCATATTTATTTCAGCTGCAGTGTGGGTGTCAAAGGTGCCCCTCAGCTTAGCCAGAATTTGCTTAACAGTCTCTTTATCAGTGTCCTGCCAGGACTTCTCTTTGAGCCGCACCAGTTAACTGTCCAATGAGAATGCTTATTTTTGGCTTTCAGAAAGGGGGTACATTTCAAATAAACAACACAGTTTCTCCTTGAAATTGCTCAGGGTATGTGACCCCCTGAGTACTGCGGTAGCCAGGCCACTCCCGGTATATATGGCATTAATAGCGGCATTATATGAACTGCAGCGGCGGTCGCCAGATCTTGCTGCGCTCTGGGGACTGCGGCTGTGTCGGCTGTACTATGGGAGCCGCATCTGCGCCTGCCACTGAATCTTGCTGCACTATGGGGGCTGCGGCTGTGTCCGCCACTAGATCTCCCCCTGTGCTGGACATTTTCTTTCCCCCAATTAAATCTTAGCCAGGCTCTGAGTTTCGGCTGGCTTACCAGGCAGTTGCTATGTCGGTGGGATGAAGTCCCAGGCCTCAGTTCCCTGTTCTCTGCCAGCTGATGTCTTAGGGCACAAGGCATTTCTCTTTTCGTGCTCTCTCAGGCTCCGCCCACGATGGCACACCCTTCTGCTTCCCGCACGCCGTGTGGAGCTGTAATGGTGGCAATTCACCCAGTTCCAACAAAGTCTATGGCACACATTATCCGGCAATACCACGGTATGGATCCTGTTCGTGATGCCAGAAATTGATCGCCCGCCAGGGCAGTGGGGATACTCAGTGCTGGGCCGCTTCTTAAAGGGGAAGTGTCACAGCAGCAGTGACCCAGTCTGTGGCCCTGGGAGTCCAATAAAAGGGATAGTGAAAAAGGGATAATAAAATTTGTAATAAAGTGTTCGTGACGCCACCCGTGGTATTCGGTCAGGGGACCGACGCTGCAATGCAGATCTCTGGGGTAATGATAGGGCAGCAAAGATGGTTAAGCTCTCCATGGGTAGAAAAAAGAGAGAAATTTGTTCAGCTCACCCCTTATTGTTCTCCATGGAACACAGTAAATCCGAGCAAGGACATGTCTCTGCCAGAACGTCTTGAAATATTTCAAAAGAAGTAAGGTCCAGCTCCAGGAATAAAATCCAAATTCTTTATTGGTATCAATAAAACATTGACATGGCTGCTATAATCATTAGCGGTATACCCTGGCATAGGGTTGCTGCATGGAGATTGCCCAGAGAGGCTCTGTACGCGTTTCAAGCACTATGTGCTCTTAGACTCAGAATAACCTCAAAAGACTAGCTGAGCAGAATTTCAAGCCAGTGAACAGGTGAACAAAATTAATTAATTAAAATGCCAAATCAAAGAAATGCTTTAGAATACATATAAGACAAATACAAAAAACAAATTTATGTTACAATAATGAGACACAAAAGAGAAAATTATATATACAAATTCAATAATGTAGCATGAACTCTTCTCTTAGATTCAAGCCTTTAGGTACACGTGTGTCAAGAAGATAGATCCACAGAGTTTCCCTGTCACGCAATAATTTTTCTCTGTTTCCACAGCGTATATTCCTTTTAACCCCTTACCTACAATTGACGTAATATTCCGTCCATGTGACCATGGACCTAATTACCATGGACGGAATATTACGTCATCGCGATCAGCGGCGCCCACGTGGTGAGCGCCGCTGATCGCGGCCGAGTGTCAGCTAATTATCATAGCTGACACCCGGCACAATGTGTCAGGGGCGGTCACGGACCGCCCCCGACACGTTAACCCCTTGCACACCGCGATCAAACGCGATCGCGGTGTACCGGGGGTTAAAGGGAAGCATCGGCAGGGAGGGGGCTCCCTCCGTGCTTCCCTGAGCCCCCCACGGCAGCGCAATGTGCAGCGCTGCTGCGGGGGGCTCTTTCCCTACAGGCCCCCGGATCCAAGATGGCGACGGGGGCCTGCAGGGAGCTGACTTCCTCACTGCCTGCAAAGCGCAGGCATGAGGAAGTCTGCAGCAGTGCCTGTGACAGATCGCTGATCTGTCACAGTGATCTGTGATGTGACAGATCAGCGATCTGTCACAGGACAGTGATGTCCCACCTGGGACAAGGTAATAAAGTAAAAAAAAAAAAAAAAAAAGTGTTAAAAATAATTTAAAAAAAAATCGCTAAATAAATCAGTAAAAAAAAAAAAATATTCCCCAATAAATCCATTTTTTCAAAATAAAAAAAAACAAAAACAATAAAAGTACACATATTTGGTATCGCCGCGTCCGTAACGACCTGCCCTATAAAACTGTCCCATTAGTTAACCCCTTTAGCGAACCCCTTAAAAAATAAAAATAAAAAACGAAGCAAAAAATAATGATTTATTATCATACCACCGAACAAAAAGTGCAATAACGCGCGATCAAAAAGACGCATATAAATATGCATGGTACCGCTGAAAACGTCATCTTGTCCCGCAAAAAACGATCCACCATACAGCATCATCCGCAAAAAAATAAAAAAGTTATAGCTCGCAGAATAAAGCGATACAAAAATAATTATTTTTTATATAAAATAGTTTTCATTGCAAAAAACCGACAAAACATAAAAAAAGACCTAAATGAGGTATCGCTGTAACCGTACTGACCCGAAGAATAAAACCGCTTTATCAATTTTACCGCACGCGGAACGGTGTAAACGCACCCCCCCAAAAGAAATTCATGAAACGCTGGTTTTTGTTCATTCTGCGTCCCAAAAATCGGAATAAAAAGCGATCAAAAAATGTCACGTGCCCGAAAATGGTACCAATAAAAACGTCAACTCGTCCCGCAAAAAATAAGACCTCACATGACTCGGTGGGTCAAAATACGGAAAAATTATAGCTCACAATATGTGGTGATGCAAAAACTATTTTTACAATAAAAAGCGTCTTTTAGCGTGCGACAGCCGCCAAACATAAAAACCGCCATAAATCGTAAATCAAACCCCCCGTTATCACCCCCCTTAGTTAGGGAAAAATAATAAAACTAAAAGAAAATGTATTTATTTCCATTTTCCCGCTAGGGTTAGGGTTAGGGTAGGGGTAGGGTTAGGGCTAGGGTTAGGGCTAGGGTTAGGGCTAGGGTTAGGGCTAGGGCTAGGGTTAGGGCTAGGGTTAGGGCTAGGGCTCAGATTAGGGTTAGGGGTGTGTTGAGGTTCGGGTTGGAGTTATAATTGGGGGTTTCCACTGTTTGGGCACATCAGGTGCTCTCCAAAGGCAACATGGCGTCTGATCTCAATTCCAGCCAATTCTGCGTTGAAAAAGTCAAATGGTGCTCCTTCCCTTCCAAGCTCTGCCATGTGCCCAAACAGTGTTTTACCCCCACATGTAGGGTATCAGCCTACTCAGGACAAATTACAAAACAACTTTTGGGGTCCAATTTCTCCTGTTACCCTTAGGAAAATAAAAAATTGGGGGCAAAAATATAATTTTGCGGAAAAAAATGTTTATTTTCACGCCCAGGCGTTATAAACTTCTGTGAAGCACTTGGGGGTTCAAAGTGCTCTCCACACATCTAGATAAGCTCGGTGGGGGGTCTAGTTTCCAAAATGGGGTCACTTGTGGGGAGTTTCAATAGTTTAGGTACATTAAGGGCTCTCCAAACGCATATGACACCCGCATACCAATCCATCAAAGTCTGCATTCCAAAACGTCACTACTTCCCTTCCGAGCCCCGACGTGTGCCCATACAGTAGTTTTCTCCCACATATGAGGTATCAGCGTACTCAGGACAAATTGGACAACAACTTTTGGGGTCCAATTTCTCCTGTTACCCTTGGGAAAATAAAAAAAATGGGGACTAAAAGATGATGTTTGTTGAAAAAATACGATATTTTTATTTTCACGCCCGGTCGTTATAAACTTCTATGAAGCACTGGGGGGTTCAAAGTGCTCACCACACATCTAGATAAGTTCATTAGGGGGTCTAGTTTCCAAAATGGGGTCACTTGTGGGGGGTTTCCACTGTTTAGGTACATCAGGGGCTCTCCAAACGCAACATGACACCCGCAGACCATTCCATCAAAGTCTGCATTCCAAAACGTCACTACTTCCCTTCCGAGCCCCGACGTGTGCCCATACAGTAGTTTTCTCCCACATATGAGGTATCAGCGTACTCAGGACAAATTGGACAACAACTTTTGGGGTCCAATTTCTCCTGTTACCCTTGGGAAAATAAAAAAATGGGGACTAAAAGATCATGTTTGTGGAAAAAATACGATTTTTTTATTTTCACGCCCGGACGTTATAAACTTCAGTGAAGCACTGGGGGGGTTCAAAGTGCTCACCACACATCTAGATAAGTTCCTTGGGGGGTCTAGTTTCCAAAATGGTGTCATTTGTGGGGGGTTTCTACTGTTTTGGTACATCAGGGGCTTTCCTAACGCGACATGGTGTCCAATCTCAATTCCAGCCAAAAACGTCAAATGGCGCTGCTTCCCTTCCGAGCTCTGCCATACGCCCAAATAGTGGTTTACCCCCACATGTGGGGTATCAGCGTACTCAGGATAAATTGCACAATATCTTTTAGGGTCCTGTTACTTTTGGAAAAATAAGAATTGAGGGTGAAAAGATCATTTTTGTGGAAAAAATATGATTTTTTAATTGTACTGCTGTACGTTATAAACTTCTGTGAAGCCCTTGGGGGTTCAAAGTTCTCACCACACATCTTGATAAGTTCCTTGGGGGGTCTAGATTCCAAAATGGTGTCATTTGTGGGGGGTTTCCACTGTTTTGGTACATCAGGGGTTTTCCAATCGCGACATGGTGTCCGATCTCAATTCTAGCCAAAAACGTCAAATGGCGCTGCTTTCCTTCCGAGCTCTGCTATGCGCCCAAATAGTCATTTACACCCACATATGGGGTATCAGCGTACTCAGGACAAATTGCACAATAACTTTTAGGGTCCTGTTACCCTTGGAAAATTAAAAATTGGGGGTGAAAAGATCATTTTTGTGGAAAAAATATGATTTTTTAATTGTACCGCTGTACGTTATAAACTTCTGTGAAGCCCTTGTGGGTTCAAAGTTCTCACCACATATCTAGATAAGTTCCTTGGGGGGTCTAGTTTCCAAAATGGGGTCACTTGGGGGGGTTTCCACTGTTTAGGTACATCAGGGGTTCGCCAAACGTGACATGGCGTCCGATCTGAATTCCAGCCAATTTTGCATTGAAAAAGTCAAACGGCGCTCCTTCCATTCTGAGCTCTGCCATGCGCCGAAACAGTGGTTCCCCCCCACATATCAGGTATCAGCGTACTCAGGACAAATTGCACAATAAGTCTTGCAGTCCAATTTCTCCTGTTACCCTTGGTAAAATAAAGAAAATTGAACCTGAAGTATTTTTTTTGTGAAAAAAAGTTAAATGTTCATTTTTTTTTTAATATTCAAAAAATTCCTGTGACGCACCTAAAGGGTTAATAAACTTCTTGAATGTGGTTTTAAGCACCTTAAGGGGTGCAGTTTTTAGAATGGTGTCACTTTTGGGTATTTTCTATCATATAGACCCCTCAAAGTGGCTTCAAATGTGAAGTGGTCCCTAAAAATAAAATGGTGTTGCAAAAATGCAACTACCTTTTTGGCAACCCCTATACACTCCTTTACTGGTTAATTGAGTGACCGCATGCTGCACCTATCCAGGGTTATATAAGAGTTATTGGGTACAGCCGTCGTTGAGCGGGGGCGCCAATCTCAATTATGTTTAGGGTGCCAACCTCCGCTGTTTGATATCAGGACCCCCTTGTAAAGTTATAGTAGGTGACACGGTTGGTTGTTTGTTTATTTGTGTGGTTGTTTTTGTCTTTAATCAAGGCTTAAATAAAGGTTTAGTTTTATATCTGTATTATTGTTAGGCTCCTTGATAATATAATTATATACATTCAAAAATGTAATTTGTTCTATGGCATAGATTTTAATATAAGTAGGGTCCCTATTAGGAACAGAAATAAAATGTTTTGACAGGTTAGATACATTTCGAGTCGTGGGCTGTATTATATCATGTAAATGTTCCCGTATTCTATCCTTTAATTTCTGAATAGTGGAACCCACATATTTTAAAGCACAACAGGTACATTCTACAATATAGACCACATAGTTTGAATTACAATTCAAGAATTCCTTAATTTTGTAATTTTTATTAATAGAATTAGAGAAAAACAAAGTTTTAAATGAAAAAGGACATGTTTTACATGGCAGCTGGCCACATCTGTGATAACCAATTGTAGATAGCCAATTGCTTTTTTTATAGTTATTTTTTGAACAATACAAACTAGGTGATAAAGTGTTGCCCAAGTTCAATGCTCTTCTTGAAACATTTCTGACACCGTCTTTTAGCAGTTTATCCATAACACTATCATTGCGAAGTAAATGCAAGTTTTTATTAATTATGTTACAAATTTGCTTAAAGTATGAACTATAAGTAAGCACTAAGGCAGGGCGATGTTTCTTTAATTGAGGATGGACATTAGATTTAATAAGTGTGTCCCTAGTTTTACTAGCTACAATATTTGCAGCTCTATTAATTGTCCAGTTAGGGTAACCACGTTTGTTTAGGCGGTGTTTTATAGAAGAAAACTCTTTGTTAAAAGAGATTTTCTCACTGCAATTTCTCTTGGCTGGAGTTAATTCACTCACTGGAATGGCTTTAATTGTATGGGCGGGATGGAAGCTGCGGACATGCAAAATAGTGTTACCTGCGGTTTCTTTGCGGTAGGTAGAAGTACCCTAACTGGACAATTAATAGAGCTGCAAATATTGTAGATAGTAAAACTAGGGAAACACTTATTAAATCTAATGTCCATCCTCAATTAAAGAAAGATCGCCCTGCCTTAGTGCTTACTTATAGTTCATATTTTAAGCAAATTTGTAATATAATTAATAAAAACTTGCATTTATTTCACAATGATAGTGTTATGGATAAACTGCTAAAAGACGGTGTCAGAATTGTTTCAAGAAGAGCATTGAACTTGGGCAACACTTTATCACCTAGTTTGTATTGTTCAAAAAATAACTATAAGAAAAGCAATTGGTTATCTACAATTGGTTATCACAGATGTGGCCAGCTGCCATGTAAAACATGTCCTTTTTCATTTAAAAGTTTGATTTTCTCTAATTCTATTAATAATAAAAATTACAAAATTAAGGAATTCTTGAATTGTAATTCAAACTATGTGGTCTATATTGTAGAATGTACCTGTCGTGATTTAAAATATGTTGGTTCCACTATTCGGAAATTAAAGGATAGAATACAGGAACATTTACATGATATAATACAGCCCACGACTCGAAATGTATCTAACCTGTCAAAACATTTTATTTCTGTTCATAATAGGGACCCTACTTATATTAAAATCTATGCCATAGAACAAATTAAAAGGAATATGCGTGGTGGAAACAGAGAAAAATTATTGCGTGACAGGGAAGCTCTGTGGATCTACTGTATATACTCGTGTATAAGTCAAGATTTTCAGTCCATTTTTTGGGGCTGAAAGTCCCCCTCTCGGCTTATACACGAGTCATATACCGGGGGCCAGTGGGGGAGGGGGAGCGGGGGTGTCAGAGATCATACTTACCCTCCTTGTCACGTCTCTGCAGCCCCCCTGCTTCTCCCACATTTTCCTTCAGCGGTCACATGGTACCGCTCATTAAAGTCATGAATATGCGCATATTCATGACTTTAATGAGTGGTACCACGTGACCACTGAAGGAAGGAAGAGCTGCCATAGATGCAGGGGCTGCAGAGACCGCACCAGGAGGGGGTAAGTATATGCGATATTCACCTGTCCCCTGTCCATCCCTGCACCTGCTCTGTCCTCCGCGTCCTCTGTCAGTGACATTCACTTCAGGCAGCAGAGGGTGCGATGATGTAGGTAGTGCGTGCCGTGCCCTCTGCTGCCTGAACGTCACTGACAGAGGACCCGGAAGACAGAGCGGGCGCAGCAATGGCCCGGGGACAGGTGAATATTGCAGGTGCTGGGGCCTTGAGCCGCCTGCTCAGGACACAGGCACTTGGCCCCCCATCGATGAGAGGTGAGTATGTCATTTTTTATTTTATTTGCAGCAGCAGGACATATGGGAGCATAATCTATGGAGAATTTTATGGGGCAGCATATGGGAGCATAATCTATGGAGCATTTTATGGGGCAGCATATGGGGCCTATTCTATGGGACAGCATATGGCGGCATAATCTAAGGAGCATCTTATGTGGGCATAATCTATGGAGCATCTTATGGGGGCATAATCTATGGAGCATCTTATGGGGGTGTAATCTATGGAGCATCTTATGGGGGTATAATCTATGGAGCATCTTATGGGAGCATAATCTATGGAGCATTTTATGGGGCCATAACCTTTATGGAGCAGCATATGGGGCATATTATTCTATGGAGCATCTTATGGGGCCATTATTAACTTTTGTGCAGCATTATATGGGGTATATTTTGTATGGAGCATCTTATGGGGCCATTATTAACCTTTGTGCAGCATTATATGGGGCATATTATTCTATGGAACATCTTATGGGGCCATTATTAACCTTTGTGCAGCATTATATAGGGTGTATTTTGTATGGAGCATTTTATGGGGCCATCATGAACTGTATGGAGCATTATATGGGGCTCCTGATTCAATATGGATATTAAAAAGCATTTAACCTACTGGTGTCTCAATTAATTTTACTTTTATTGGTATCTATTTTTATTTTTGAAATTTACCAGTAGCTGCTGCATTTTCCACCCTAGGCTTATACGTGAGTCAATAAGTTTTCCCAGTTTTTTTGTGGCAAAATTAGGGGGGGTCGGCTTATACTCGGGTCGGCTTATACACGAGTATATGCGGTATCTTCTTGACACACAGGCTTGAATCTAAGAAGAGAGTTCATGCTGCATTACTGAATTTGTATATATACTTTTCCCTTTTATGTCTCATTATTGT
Organism: Dendrobates tinctorius; assembly: GCF_039654945.1. Lineage (NCBI taxonomy): Eukaryota > Metazoa > Chordata > Amphibia > Anura > Dendrobatidae > Dendrobates > Dendrobates tinctorius. The sequence continues at coordinate 27,195,077 of NW_027361788.1, read as the reverse complement.
AACATAAATTTGTTTTTTGTATTTGTCTTTTATATATTCTAAAGCATTTCTTTGATTTTGTATTTTAATTAATTAATTTTGTTCACCTGCTCACTGGCTTGAAATTCTGCTCAGCTAGTCTTTTGAGGTTATTCTAAGTCTAAGAGCACATAGTGCTCAAAACAGAGCCTCTCTGGGCAATCTCCATGCGGCAACCCTATGCCAGGGTATACCGCTAAGATGATTATAGCAGCCATGTCAATGTTTTATTGATACCAATAAAGAATTTGGATTTTGTTCCTGGAGCTGGACCTTTCTTCTTTTGAAATATCTCCATGGGTAGAGCTGTGTCCCAGGGCAGTTAGGATGATAAAGGTGATGTTGGTGGCAAGTGGGGCAGAGGCGTAGCTAGAGCTTTTGCCGCCCGGGCTGTTCCCGAATTTGGCGCTCCCCCCGGGCGGTGAATGGCCTGCTCAGATGCGGGGTCTGGAAAGGAATAAAATGGCCGCGCTTGGGAGGGGGGTACCGGCCTGGGCGGTTACTGGCTAGGGATGTTAAGGATTAATCACACAGACATTCTAACACACTGCCTGCGACAGTGCTCCCAGGCAGCACAGACAGTAATGTGCAGGCTCAGCTCCGCCTCCTCTGCCCCTGGCCGCAGTATAAGTTACACTTACACAGGCTGCCTGCGGCTGCCTGCTGTGTGCGTGACTGTGTGACACTGATGAAGGAAGCCGCCAGCAGGGAGAGCTCAGCAGCTGACTGAGCATGGAGGGAGGCTGGGGAGAGGCAGAGCGTCCTCCTCCCAAATGGTGAGTGACCCACCTGCGCTAGCCGCTGCCAAAATCTCCTGCTATACACAGTCTTCTCCTGTCACTGTGCCTCGGCCGCCTCCACGCTTCTCTCCCACAGCACAGAGAGAGGAATTTCTGCTTCTACCATGCTGCGCCGCCCCCACACACGTGCCGCCTGGGGCGGCCCGCCCCCCCCGCCCCCCCTTCCTACGCCACTGGAGTGGGGTGTAGGGCAGGTGATGCAGGAATAATTCAGAAGACACAGCAGGGTGCTGTTTCCTTTACCTTTTACTGAGCAGTGCAGGTACAGTCCGGTGCTCAGGTTACAGATGGTTCTGGAGCCGGTCAGCCTGGAAGCAATTTGGGAATTTCCTTAGTCAGGTGGGTTGTGAGGCCTCCTTTCTAGCGCTATTCTCTGAGGTACTTGCTGCTGTAAACTGTATTCAAGTCCCTCTTTCTGTCTGATGCTTAGGTAGAACTCCACTCGCATGACAGGCAGCTGGAGCCTGCTTCAGGGGTCGCTCCTGTCTGGCGTCTCCGGCTCACATGTGCTGCTGTGTCGTTGAGTATCAGTAGGGGACAGAGGCTCTGCGGTCTTCTGCCATCTGGATTCTTCTGCTGGGGTTTTAGTACCCACACAGCCTCGGGCTCTGTTGCCCAGTCAGAGGTGCTCAAGCCTGGGGTGAGCTCAGATGGAGCTCCTATCCTCAGTTCCTCTCCACACGTCCTCTCTCAACCTTGTTCAGGCTCTAACTCTCTCCACTAACTTCCTCCTCCTGACCAGAGAGAGCAGCTCCCCTGAAGTCGGGTTTAGAGCTCCCCCTGCTCGCCTGGAGCAGGAACTGTGTGGTATGCTGGAACTACCTGGTAGGGGGATTCCTTCTTTGCTTCCAGGCATGACATAACTCCCCCCTCGAGGGAGGCAAGGACATTGTGGCAACCAAACTCCTGGGGTGCCACAAGTACTGGTCCCTGCAACATACTGGGGACTACAATGTACTGGTTACTAAAAACATACCTGGGCACTACAATGGCAGTTTGCAATTTACTCAGTAACATCCACTGCTGCTTGTTTCTGGAAAACACCCAAGGATTCATGGGATCACTTGAGGGGGAATTATGCTCTTCTAGCACTTAGGGGCTCTGTTTATGGAGTCCGCAACTATTCTAGGAAAATCTGGGCTCCAGGAAGCAAATAGCACTCCATCCCTCCTGAGTTTCGCCATATGACGAAGCAGTACTGTACAGTCACATATGAGGTAATTCTACATTCAACAGAAATTGTGGTGCCATTTTTACCCATTTATCATTGTAAAAAATGTAAAATATGGGGCTAAAACAAAATTTTGGTGGTAAAAATGTAATTATTTTTACTTCACTACCCAATGGTATCAAATTCTGTGACACACCTCTTCTGTCAATATGATCACTGCAACCCTAAATTAATTAAATAAGAGGTGAAGTCTGTGAAATGGGGCCACTTATGAGGAGTTCTGCTGTTCTGGCACCTCAGGCGCTCTCCCAGTGGGTCATGGGACCTGCAAACCATTACAGTAAAATCTGCACTATAATATGGCACTCCTTTCCTTCTCAGCTTTGCACTGTGCCTAAAAAGTATTTCCTGTTTACATGTAGGATATTGACGCACTCAGGAATTTTTTTTTTTACTGCAAACAGATCAATTTTTTTCTATTAGCCCTTGCAAAAATTAAAAACTTGGGGATAAAACAACATGGTAAAAATGTTATTATTATATACTGTATTTTGAATTTTCACAGATCAACATTGTAAAATTGTGAAGCACCTGGGGGTTCAAGGTGCTCACCACATGTCAAGTTTTTTATATTCCTTGAGGGGTCTAGTTAACTAAATTGGGTCATTTGTGGGAGATTTCCACTGTTTAGGCACACCAGGGGCTCTCCAAACACCACATGACACCCACACACAACTCCATCAAAGTCTGAGTTGCAAAACGTCACTCCTTCCTTCCTTCAAACAGTATTTTTCCCCCACATGTGGGGTATCGGCATAGTCAGAAGAAATTGCACAACATTTTGTATGGTGCAATATTTCCTGTTACCCTTGTGAAAATAAAAAAATTGGGGCTAAAATAACTTTTTTGTGGGAAAAATGTGGCTTTTTAATTTCACAGTTCAACTATACAAACTTCTGTGAAGCACCTGGGGGTTTAAGGTGCTCACCACACATCTAGATACATTCCTTGAGGGGTTTTGCTTGAAAAAGGGGGTAATTTGTGGGAGGTTTCCACTGTTTAGGCACATCGGGGGGCTCTCCAAATGGGACATGGCATTCGCTAATGTTTCCAACAAATTTTGCATTCAAAAAATAAAACAGTGCTCTTTCCCTTCCAAGCCCTGCCCACATATGGAGTATCGACGTACTCAGGTGAAATTGCTCAAAAATTTTTGGGGTACATTTTCTCCTGTTACCCTGGTAAAAATTAAAAAAATGGGGCTAAAAGAACATTTTTGTGAAAAAAATGTGATTTTTTTGTTTTCACGGCAAGCACCTGGAGGTTCAAGGTGTTCACCACATATCCAGATAAGTTTCTTGAGGGGTCTAGTTTCCAAAATGTGGTCACTTGTGAGGGCATGTACTTTTTAGGCACACCAGAGGCTCTGTAAAAGGGAGCTCTGTAAAAGGGATATGGCATCTGCTTTTGATTCAAGCCAATTTTGTGTTCAAAAAGTCAAATAGTGCTCCTTCACTTCCGAGCCTTGCCATGCACCCAAACAGTACTTTTCCTCCACATAAGGGGTATTGGTGTGCTCAAGAGAAATTGCACAATGAATGTTGCGGTCCATTTTCTACTGTTTCCTATGTGAAAATAAAGAAATTTGGGTCTAAAGTAACATTTTTGTGAAAAAAGTTAAATGTTAATTTTTTTCCTTCCACATTGCAAAAATTCCTTTGGTATGGTCCCTTATAAAATGGTTGTGTAAATTTTGTTGGAAAAATGAGAAATTGCTGGTTAATTTTTAACCCTTCTAACTTCCTAACAAAAAAATTATGTTTCAAAATTGTACTGATATAAAGTAGACATGTGGTAAAAGTTATTTATTAACTATTTTGTGTGATATAACTATCTGATTAGCGCATAAAAAAATAAAAGTTTGAAAATTGCAAAATTTTCTCCAAATTTCTTTTTTTTTCACAAATAAACGCAAGTCATATCAAAGAAATTTTACCAATATCATGGAGTACAATATGTCTCAAAAAAACAACCTCAAAGTCACTGGGATCCATTAAAGCGTTCCAGAGTTATTACCACATGAAGTGACAATGGGGAGAATTGTAAAACTTGGCCTATTCATGAAGGTGGAAACTGGCTTGGGGGTTGAAGGGGTTAAAGTGTATTCTATGTGATGTATACAACAGAGTCTCAGTGTATCCTATGTGATATACAGCAGTCTCAGTGTATTCTATATGATGTACAGTTGTGCTCAAAAGTTTACACACCCCGGCAGAATTTTTGCATTCTTGACCTTTTTTTTTTTTTCAGAGAATATGAATGATAATGCCAAAACTTTTTCTCCACTCATGCTTAGTGGTTGGGTGAAGCCATTTATTGTCAATCTACTGCATTTTCTCTTTTTAAATCATAACAGCCCAAAACATCCACATGACCCTGATCAAAAGTATGCATACCCCATTTCTTAATACCTTGCATTGCTCCCTCTAACATCAATGACAGCTTGAAGTCTTTTGTGGTAGTTGTGGATGAGGTTCTTTATTTTATCAGATGGTAAGCTGCCCACTCTTCTTGGCAAAAACCTCTAGTTCCTGAAAATTCCTGGGCTGTCTAGCATGTGCTCTTGAGATCTCCCCAGAGTGGCTCAATGATATTGACATCAGGAGACTGAGATGGCCACTCCAGAACCTTCACTGTTCTGCTGTAGCTAATGACAGGTCGACTTAGCCTTGTGTTTTGGATCGTTGTCATGTTGGAATGTCCAAGTACGCCCCATGCGCAGCAGAATTTGCTGATAACGTGCTGCATTCATCTTTCCTTCAACTTTGACCAAGTTTCCTGTGCCTTTGTAGCTCACACATCCGCAAAACATCAGCAGTCCACCTCCGTGCTTTACAGTAGGAATGGTGTTCCTTTCATAATAGGCCTTGTTGACCTCTCTGCAAATGTAACGTTTATGGTTGTGGCCAAAAAGTTCAATTTTGGTCTCATCACTCCAAATTACCTTGTTTCAGAAGTTTTGAGGCTTTTCTCTGTGCTGTTTTGCATAGTGTAGGCAAGATACTTTGTGGCATTTGCGCAGTAATGGCTTTCTTCTAGCGACTTGACCATGCAGCCCATTTTTCTTCAAGTGCCTCCTTATTGTGCATCTTGAAACAGCCACACTGCTAGTTTTCAGAGAGTCCAGTATTTCAGCTGATGTTATTTGTGGGTTTTTCTTTGCATCCTGAACAATTTTCCTGGCAGTTATGGACGAAATTTTTGTTGGTCTACCTGACCGTGATTTTGCTTTTACACAGACCCTGATTTTCCATTTGTTAATCACAGATTGAACGCTGCTGACTGGCATTATCAATTCCTTGGATTTCTTTTTGCATCCCTTTCCTGTTTTATACACTTCAACTACCTTTTCCCATAGATCCGTTTGCAATTCTTTTGCTTTCCCCATGACTCACAATCCAGAAACGTCAGTGGATGGATGAAAGATGCAAGTGTCTGTCTGGATCCCAGAAACTCACTCAGTTTGTATGCACACACACTGATTACAAGAACACAGGTCACAGATGATGATGTTATCTTTAGCAGCCATTCAAACCCATTTTTGTCAACTTCAGTGCATGTTATCAGGCCAAAATGACCAGGGTATGTAAACTTTTGATCAGGGTCATTTGGATGTTTTGGGTTGTCATTATGATTTAAAAAGAAAAAACACGGTAGTTTGACAATAAATGGCTTCAACCAACCATGAGTGGAGAAAAAGTTTTGGTATTTTCATTCATATCTCAGAAAAAGGGTCAAGAAAGCAAAAATTCTGCCGGGGTATGTAAACCTTTGAGCACAACTGTATATAATGCAGTGTATCTGATATATATATATATATATATATATAGTTAAAGTGTATCCTATGTGATGTATACAACAGAGTCTCAGTGTATAATATGTGATGTATACAGCAGTCTCAGTATATCATGTAATGTATATAGCAGCGTCTCAGTGTATCCTATGTGATATAAAAAGCAAAGTCTCAATGTATCATATGTAATGTATAAATAAAGCAGTCTCAGTGTATCCTATGTGATATATACAGCAGAGTCTCAGTTTATCGTATTTCATGTATACAGCAGAGTTTCTGTGTATCCCATGTGATCTATAAAGCAGTCTCAATATATTTGTGATGTATATGCATCAGTCTCAGTATATTATATATGATGTGTTCGGCAGTCTAAGTAGGCGCACGCTGCACTTTTCACACCAATCCTCTGGCTCTCTGGACACAGCAACCACTGAATAAAGACCCAGGATAGATCAAAATGACATGTTGCTTGTTGCTTTTTATCCTCATAACCAGCATCACGCTGATTTAATTTTTTTGAACCAGTAAAAATTCCAGCGTGTTAACAATTTTCAAGTTCTCCATGTGACATCGGTTGATTTTCATATATACTACTTGGATTACCCAGTTCAATAAGCACCCCCCACCACCCTGAGTGCACACCAAATCTCTCTACCCTCCCATGTCATGTATACAGCAGTCTCATTGTATCATATGTGATGTATTCAGCAGTCTCAGTATATTCTATGTGAAGTATACAGCAATCTTAGTGCATCCTATGTGATGTAAACAGCAAAGTCTCTGTATTCTATGAAATGTATGCAACATAGTTTTCCCTGCCTTCTGCTTGTAATGGATTTCTCCGTGTCAGTTGGTGAAAACAGGTTATAGAACCTAAAGCTTCATCTTTGTATCTTTGTTTTTAACTACTGTGTAATTAATCATTGTATGCACTCACCCACTATATTCCTGCTATATCCCTGTTTTCTCTATGAAGCAGAAATGGTACCTACCGCTGGGGTATCTATAGAGAAACAATGAGGAGAGCAGTCTGAGAGATGCCCATGCATGGATTGATGGGTGATGATGTCCATCCCGTAGCTCACAGAAGTCAGAGAATGACCTCTTTTGTGCACAGGAGAACATGTACTGGACTGGTGGTCAAAGGATAGAGCCGCTCATAATAAAGAGGGAATGCTGGAATAAAATAATATACAATACTATAATATTACTGGTGCAAAAGAACTTGCTACCACTTGAGGATAAACTTTTCCTTGATGGCATCTAGCAGTAATATAGATAGTGGGATTTTTTTATTCTATTGAACTACGTAATGGTTCAGTCTATATATTTCAGAACTGTGAAGAGGATTTCCTGTATCAGTGGCTCAGAAGATATATGAGGATGGTGTTTATCAAGCAACGTGGCTCCATCAATATTTAGGTCTGCCTGCTTATCATTTTCCAGGGTAAAACCTTTGCAAGAATTTCCTGAGCAGATGGCAGGGATGCTTGTCATTGTGTCATTATCAGCTAGGCAATTTTATATCTTTGGTGGGAGAACAGGCTTTACTGAATTGTCTCTGAAAAGTCACCGATAATGTAATCTTTAATAAAACAGAAAAACTTACAATATCTATGAAATCACTGTCCAGGAAAAATATACATAGAGGTCAGAGTTATGTTTTTCTGATCACAGCTGCAAATTCTTTGCTTCTTTTCACACAGCCATAAAGACGAAGTTACTACATTTTGGCTGCGTGTTATTGCAGATTTTTCATGATTTAAAAAAAATCTTCCGTAGGTAGGGAATGTTCTAAAATAGAAAAGCATTACTTAGGCTAGGTTCACATTTGCGTTCAGGAGGGCTGCGGATGGCTGCCTACTTCCTCCCTTCTTCCTCCCTTCAGCTCTGCCTCCGCTCTGCCTGCTTCTGTATGCGTCCTGCGTTTACCTGCGTACCTATCTTTAACATTGGGTACGCAGGGACATGCGTTGTATGCGGATGCATCCACATGCGGCAATTTTACGTTCGCGGTGACCGCACGGAAATGCAGAATTAGGCTGAGCATAGGCGGAGCTTCAGCGAAAGTAGGCAGTCATCCGCAGCCCTCCTGAACACAAATGTGAACCTAGCCTTACCTCTTGATTCTCCTAGTTCTCCAACAATGCCACTCTGTTGATCTGTGCCAGTACCAGAAGTCATGATGTTCTAACAAGTTCATTGGTCAACTGAACACTCCAGACAATCACTGGCTTCATTTTGTTTTCTGCTTGTTTTTTTGCCATGGATTGCAACAAAAATCATGACCATATTGCTTTGTACATTGATCCCTGGCACCTGGAGTACCTGCACAGCCAAAGTAACATGACCATATCTTTGCTGGTCCTCAAGCTACTGAGCAAAGCTTCAGTGAGGATAAGAATTCAAACTCTGGGTAAATGTATGGGACTCGTCTGAGATCAGGTTTAGTGATGAGCGAGTATACTCGTTGCTCGGATGATCTCCGAGTATTTTGGCGTGCTCGGAGATTTCGTTTCTGGCACTGTAGCTGCATGATTTGCAGCTGCTAGACAGTCTGAATACATGTGTGGAATTTCTAACAAACAGGCAACCCCCACATGAATTTAGACTGTCTAGCAGCTGCAAATCATGCAGCTACAGCGCCAGAAACTAAATCTCCGAGCACGCCAAAGTACTTGGAGATCACCCGAGCATGCTCGGGAAAACCTGAGCAACGAGTAAACTCGCTCATCACTTATCAGGTTATTATAGAGCGATTTTTTCTGAAATCTCAATTAATTAAGGACTCTGGTCTTTGGGTCTGTATTTAAGAGGTTTAGTCTGGGATCTGATTTTATTTGGGTCATGGATTGGGGTGTACATGTTGTAAGGGGGCTTTTGTCTGTGTGGTTCTGCTCTTAGTACCGTAATAGTTTAGGGAGTCTCGGGTGTGTATTTTTCCTGGGTTTATTTTTATTCTGGGATCTTGTCTAGGGTGTGAAGTAATATGGGGTCTAGAGTCCTACAGTTTAGATGTCTGAATTTATTTAGATGTCTGGTCTGTGGTTTAAATTTATTCAGGCTTGGTCTAGGGTCTGAAGTTATTCAGGGGTCTGGTCTCAAGCCCAGATCTGAAACATAATTAATAAACTTGATCATGTTTCAGATTTCATCCCTAGGAAAATCGAATCCGAGTTTAAGCATATTTGTGGATAAAGTGGGTGCAGATATAGTGGTATAACTAGAAGCTTATGGTCCCCGATACAAAATCTTCAACAGGGACTCAAGTATCAGGATGTTCTTTAATAGTTTTGGTCTTCTCTACTCATCTTAACCCTTTTACTTCCAAGGGTGGTTTACATGTTAATGAACAGGCCAATTTTTACAATTCTGACCACTGTCCTTTTATGAGGTAATAACTCTGGAACGTTTCCATGGATCCCGGCTCAGCCTAGCTCGGAACGGAGCCCAGTGACCGGAGGTTACCTCTATGACGTCACCCTCGGTTACTGACGCTGCATTCCCCGCCGGGTTGAGATGCGGTGACTTCAGTGAGATCCCCACTAGTACCGTGAGCGTTCACTGTGCTAGCGAGAATCTGATTGCAACTCAGCCTGGCTGTGAATGGAGCTCAGTGACTGAAGGTAACCTCTATAATGTCACCTCCGGTTACTGACGCTGCATTCCCAGCATCTCATTCACCAGTGGTTTTCAGCCAGGATGGTCGCATCCGGGGATGAACCTAGCTTCTCTGCTGCCTGAGGCGAACAGCAAAATGAGGCCCCCCCCCGCACACAAAGTAAATTTTTAGATCTATATTGTAAAACTGAGTACAATAGTGGACATTTTGATTTAGATAAATAGAAAAAAAAGGTGTCCAAACACAAGGATGTCAGCGCCATCACACGCACATACAAGAACTACACAGAAGTATCCAGAACATGGGTCATTAATGGCAATGGTAGGCCTGGCACAGGGCCGGACTGGGACAAAAATGCAGCCCTGCCACACAAATCCCACCAGCCCACAAACTATACCACTCATCAGCCCCGATCAGTGAATTTTTGCTATACTTTATCGTCCCCTCATCACTCTGTTAAAGGAGTTATTTGAAGAGCCACATGTGAATGGCACCACAGTGCATATGATTGACCACAGCTCCATTTACATGGTGCTCTTCAAAGCTACGTTTCCCAGGATCATGGCGGTCCCAGCGGTCAGATCCACAACAAACAGAAAGTCATCCCCTATCCCCACATAATGCTCCATACAGTATTATGGGCCCCATATATTACTGCATACAGTATTATGGGCCCCATATAATGCTCCATACAGTATATTGGGCCCCATATATTACTTCATACAGCATAATGGGCCCCATATAATTCTCACCATACCCCGCTGCTCTGGTCTCCTCAGTGTATTCTGATCCTCCGCACTGCTTGGCACAGGGACATCATTGACTTTTCGTATATAATTGTCCACTTGGACCGATAGTAATAGTGATTTGTTTGTACCCTGTTGTCTGGGGCTGGCCCAAATAAGAAAGAACAGAGAGAAAGAAAGAGAGGACAGAAAAAAAGAACAGTGTCAGCAAGAGAGAGAAAAAAAGAAAGAGGGGAAAGAAAGAACAGAGAGGGAGAGAGAAAGAAAGAGGGGAAAGAAAGAACAGAGAGAAATTAAGAGAAATAAAGAAAGAACACAGAGACAGAGAGAAAGAACAGAGAGAAAGAATAGAAAGAAAGAGGGGAAGAAAGAGAACAAAGAAAGAAAGAAAGAACAGAGAGAAAGAAAGGAAGAACAGAGAGAGAAAGAAAGATAGAAAGATTAGAGAGAGAAAGAAAGAAAGATTACAGAGAGAAAAAAAGAGAGGAAAGAAAGAGAAAGAAAGAACAGAGCAAAAGAAAGAACAGAGAAAGAGGGGAAAGAAAGAACAGAGAGAAAGAAAGAAAGAGGGGAAAGAAAGAACAGAGAGAAAGAAAAAAGAAAGAAAAAGAACAGAGAGAAAAAAAGAAAGAGCAGAAAGAAAGAACAGAGAGGGAGAGAGAAAGAGAGGGTAAATAAAGAGAGAGAAAAAAAGCAGATAGAAAAAGAAAGAAAGATTAGAGAAAGAAAGAGGGGAAAGAAAGAAAGAACAGAGAGTGATAAAGGAAGAGGGGAAGAAAGAAAGAATAGAGAGAAAGAAAGAAGAGAGAGGAAAGAAAGAACAGAGAGAGAGAAAGAAAAATACAAAGATTAGAGAGAGATAGAAAGAAGAGAGAAAGAAAGATTCTATAAAGATACTATAGCAGCCCGGCTCCCATTGTAGTGCCCACCTGAGTCTCCCGATGCAGGACATATCATGATCCGCTCACATGGCGGCATCCCCGAGTCCAAGGCGATCCCGCTGTCCGTGCTGTTGGAGGACACGGTGATGGATCTGAAGCATTCCCTGAATTGCCTCCATGGTTCCGTCACAATCTCCTCCTGAAATTACCTCATTTCCGGTCAGCTTCTAGCACGTCACTTCCGGTGGAACATCATGTGCAAATTTTAAAGTGCTCCTCAGGGCTCCACCGTGTACTTCTGTGTCCGCGGGAAAAGTAAGCTCCCGGCCGGGCAGAGGGGCAGACTCTCTCTCAAAATCGGGACTGTCCCGCTTGGTGGTATGTTCTTCCCCTCCATACACCTTGTACACGTATGGCTCCGCACACCTCATACACACACGGTTCCTCTTTTTATGACTCGCACACACGGCTCCACTCAGTACACACATGGCTCCACTCCGTAAACCTCGTACACATGCGGCTCTGCTCCGTACACCTTTTACACACGTGGCCATGCTCTGTACACCTTGTACACACATGGCTCCACGCCGTAAACATGCGGCTTTGCTCCATACACATCGTACACACGCGGTTCCACTCCATACACACGTGGCTCCACTCTGTACACACACTGCTCAGCTCCGTACACACAGGGCTCCGTTTTGTACACCCCATACACACACAGCTCCACTCCGTACAACCTTTACACACGCAGCTCCGCTCTGTACACCCTGTACACACGCGGCTCCGCTCCGTACACACCGTACACACGCGGCTCCGCTCCGTACACACCGTACACAAGCGGCTCCGCTCACCTCGTACCCACACGGCTCCGCTCCTTACACCCCGTACACGCATGGCTCCGCTCCGTACAACCCTTACACACGTGGCTCCGCTCCATACACCTCGCACCCGTGCGGCTCCGCTCTGTACACCTCACACACACATGGCTCTGCTCCATACACTTCGCACACACATGGCTCGGGCTCCGTACACCTCGCACACACATGGCTCCGCTCCTTACACCTCGCCTATGTGCGGCTCTGCTACATCCACCCTGTAAACCCCTCCTGAGTCCTGACCCCACACATAAACTGTTCCTTCATTCAGCATGATGACAACCAGCACAGCAGAGTCTTGCATACACTGAGGCCCCTGATCATGTGACCTCAACTCCTCCCCTCCTGTGACCTCATCACAGGTCCTGTGGGAGAGAATAGAACATAGCGGCAGAGCAGGGACGGAGATGATCGATAGACCGAAGGCTGATGCACACAGCACAGGACCTGTGATGAGGTCACAGGAGGGGAGGAGTCAGGGCCCCCGATCATGTGACCCTGACTCCTTCCCTCCTGTGACCTCATCAATTACAAGCCTTTGCACGCTGCCAGCAGCACCAGCGTGCAGGCTAAATTGTAGGTGCTGCGGGTAGCAGAGCGCATATGCCGCCCCTGTGCACAGCAGCTGTCTGCCGCCTGAGCCACAGGCTTAAATGGCCTCATTATAGGTGCGGCCCTGGTCGCATCTTGGCACCATCCAGGTTTAAAACTGTATATCTCCCAGACATGGATTACGGCGTGGGACACAACGACGGACCGGTATGGTATATTGTTGCTTTTTTATTTTATTTTTATTACAGGAGATCGAGGGCTTCGCTTGGAATAGGCGTGTTTGTAAGTATGGTTTAATTGAGATTAATAATTAATAAAGGAGTCTGTATAATTTTTTTCAAATAAAGGACTTTATTCTGGGTGTCTGTGTTTATTTACAATACAACTATAGGATTAGTAATGGATGGTTGTCTAATAGACCTCTCCATTACTAAGCCGTGCCTTATTACCCCACTTGCCACTGCTACAGGGCAATTGGGAAGAGCCGGGCAAAGCGCCAGAATTGGCGCATCTAATAGATGTGCCTTTTCTGGGCAGCTGCGGGCTGCTATTTTTAGGCTGGGAGAAGGTCCACATCCATGGCCCCTTACCATACTGAGAATATCAGCCCCCAGTTGTCTGCTTTTGCAAGGCTGTTTGTCAAAAATAGGGGGGACCCCACGGCATTTTTTAAAATTATTTAAATAATTTAAAAAAACAGCGTGGGGACCCCTCTATTCTTGATAACCAGCCTTGCTGAAGCTGACAGCTGAGGGTTGCAGCCCCCAGCTGTGAGTTTTGTGTGGCTGGTTATCATAAATAGGGGGGAACCAACACCGTATTTTTTTTAATTACCGTATTTATTTACAGCGCAGGAGCGGCAGATGAATACTCCAATCCGCCGCTCCTGCTGTCACTGTTATTAGCAACAGCAGGGGTAGGCTGATGGGAGTAATAGTCCCATCAGCCGCCGCCTGCTGTCTCTTTTATTGCTTAAATGTAATGCTCATCATTCTCCCCTGCTTGCGCAGATCGCTGGTAGTGCAGGAGAGAATGATTGGAGCCGTGTTCAGCACCTGGTGCGAGGGAACAGCGCTTACTGTAATGCTTCCTCCCTTGTGCCCATCCTTGTGGTACTGATGAGGCACACACATGCCACACATGGACCCTTATAGCGGGCGGGTTTTTATGTTTGGCTGCTGTCACACGCTAAAAGACGCTTTTAATTGCAAAAAATAGATTTTGCATCACCATATTTTGAGAGCTATAATTTTTCCATATTTTGGCCCACAGAGTCATGTGAGGTCTTGTTTTTTGCGGGACGAGCTGATGTTTTTATTGGTACTATTTTCGGGCACATGACATTTTTTGATCGCTTTCTATTACAATTTTTGGGAGACAGAATGAGCAATAACCAGCAATTCATGAATTTGTTTTTTTTGGGGGGGGCGTTTATACCGTTCCGTGTGTAGTAAAATTGATAAAGCAGTTTTATCCTTTGGGTCAGTACGATTACAGAGATACCTCATCTATTTTTTTTTATGTTTTGGCGCTTTTATATAATAAAAACTATTTTATAGAAAAAAATAATTATTTTTGCATTGCTTTATTCTGAGAGCTATAACTTTTTAATTTTTTCACTGAAGACGCTGTATGGCGGCTCGTTTTTTGCGGGTCAAGATAACATTTTCAGTGGTACCATGTTTATTTATATCCGTCTTTTTGATCATGTATTACTTCACTTTTTGTTCGGCGGTATGATGATAAAGGATTGTTTGTGCCTTGTTTTTTTTTTTAATGGTGTTCACTAAAGAGTTTAACTACTAGGACAGCTTTATAGGTCGAGTCGTTGCGGACACGGTGATACCAATTGTGTGTACTTTTATTGTTTAGATTTTTTTTCATTCAAATATTTATTTAGTGATAGAATACAGTATATTGATTTTATTATTATTTTTGATTTTTTTTAAATTATTTTTACAATTATTTAATTTTTTGTTTAACTTTTTTATTTTGCTCACCATGGCAACGAACGGGACCCCACGTCATGCCGCGGGGTCTCCAATCCAAAGGCAGAGGGGCTGTCAGCCCTGTGCCAGCTCCTGGAATGCTGCAATCTTTTTTGATCACAGTTTTTTGGGGGTTAAAGTGCTGGGAGCGGTCTGTGACAGTTCCTGGCACCTAGTGCCGGGTGTCAACTGTGAGAACCAGCTGACACCCGGCCGCGATGACGTACTATTCCATCCATTTTCAAATTGTGCCAGGTCACATGGACAGAATAGTACATTGGATGTCAGAAAGGAGTTAAAGAGACTTTTTTGCTCCCTTTAGACCTAAGGGCCCATTTGCAACTACATATTTGGCACCCAGTAGCATAGTTAATGGGGAGCAGAGGGGGCGGTTGACTACGGCCCCTCGCTCTGAGGGAAGACACGATCTCCCTGCACTACTGCTCTCCATTCTGTAGAATGCAGGTCACTTTAAGCCTATGGTCTATAGAATAGCTGAAGCTCTGACGCATGCACAGGACGTCAGAGCCCCGACGCTGGACATCACCACGCCGCATCGGGACTTTGCAACTTGTACACACATTGACGCAATGACAGGGCATTAGTCCGTTCAGGCCTTGTCGGTGGACTTGTCAGGATCCTGGAATAGGTGAGTATATGATGGTTTTTTTTATTTTAATTAAAACTTGTCAGGGCATCATAAACAATAGGGTCCTCATACAGTGTGGGGGTTACTGTGTGGGACCCTGAAACAGTGTGGGAGGGCCCTCATACATTATAGGGACTATTGCAGGGGCCTTTACAAATTGTGGGGGCTATTACACAGCATAAAAGCTTATGTGGTGGCCATTATACAGTTTGAAGGCTAATGTTGGGGCCATTATGCAGTTTATCAGCTAATGTAAGGGCCATTATACAGTTTTGTGGCTAATGCGGGGCTCATTATACAGTTTGAAGCCTACCATGGAGGCAATCATACAGTGTTGGGGGCTTTCATACATTGTAGAGACTGCATGAAGTGTAGGGGCATTATACAGCATGGAAGCTAAAGGGGGGCCTTATACAGTTTTGGGATTACTGTGGAGACAATCATACAGGGTGGGTACTACTGCGAAGGCCCACCATGCTGTATATAGGAGAGCTGTGTGCCCTGTATATAGGGTAGCTGTGGGCCCATCATACTATACAGTGGGTAAAAAAAGTATTTAGTCAGCCACCAATTGTGCAAGTTTTCCCACTTAAAAAGATGAGAGGCCTGTAATTGACATTATAGGCACAGTAGACCAAAACTATGAGAGTCAAAATGATAAAATAAATCCAGAAAATCACCTTTTCTGATTAGGCAAGATTTATTTAGCAAATTATGATGGAAAATAAGTATTTGGTCATTAGCAAAAGTTCATCTCAATGTTTTGTTATATATATTTTTTGGCAATGACGAAGGTCAAATGTTTTCTGTAAGTCTTCACGAGGTTGGCACACACTGTTGGTGGTATGTTTGCCCATTCCTCCATGCTGATCTCCTCTAGAACAGTGATGTTTTGGGCCTGTTGCTGTGCTTGGAATCATTATCATGCTGAAAGTCCCATCCACGTTTCATCTTCAATGCCCTTGTTGATGGAAGGCGGTTTGCACTCAAAATCTCACGATTTACATGGCCCCATTCATTCTTTTATGTACACGGATCAGTCGTCCTGGTCCCTTTGCAGAGAAACAACCCCAAAGCAAGATGTTGTCACCCCCCCATGCTTCACAGTAGGTATGGTGTTCTTTGGATGCAACTCAGCATTCTGTCTCCTCCAAACACGACGACTTTTGTTTCTACCAAACAGTTCTACTTTGGTTTCATAAGACTATATGACATTCTCCCAATACTCTTCTGGATAATCCAAATGCTCTCTAGCAAACTTCAGATGGGCCCGAACATGTGCTAGCTAAAGCAGAGGGACACGTCTGGCACTGCAGGATCTGAATCCTTGACGGTGTAGTGTGTTACTGATTGTAGCCTTTGTTACGGTGGTCCCATCTCTATGCAGGTCATTCACTAGGTCCCCACCTGTGGTACTGGGATTTTTGCTTACCGTTCTTGTGATCATTTTGACCCCATGGGGTGAGATCTTGCGTGGAGCCCCAGATCGAGGAAGATTATCAATGGTCTTGTATGTCTTCCATTTTCTTATTATTGCTCCCACAGTTGATTTCATCACACCAAGCTGCTTGCCTATTGTAGATTCAGTCTTCCCAGCCTGGTGCAGAGCTACAATTTTGTTTCTGGTGTCCTTCAAGAGCTCTTTGGCCTTCACCATAGTGGAGTTTGAAGTGTGACTGTTTAAGGTTGTGGACAGGTGGAGGACAGAGGAGCCTCTTAAAGAGGAAGTTACAGGTCTGTGAGTGCCAGAAATCTTGCATGTTTTTAGGTGACCAAATACTTACTTTTCCACCATAATTTGCAAAATAAATTTTGACAAATCAGACAAGGTGATTTTCTGGAATTGTTTTCTCAGTTTGACTCTCATAGTTGTGGTCTACCTATGATGTCAATTTCAGGTCTCTCTCTTCTTTTTAAGTGGGAGAACTTGCACAATTGGTGGCCGACTAAATACTTTTTCCCTCCGGTTTATATTGAAGCTATGGGGACATCTTACACTGTTTAAGGGAAATGTGGACCCACCATACTACGTATAGAGAAGCAGTGTGGGAATGATATTATGTATAAGGAAAGGCCCATCATACTGTATACAGTAGAGCTGTGGGGACATCATACTCTTTATAAGGGGAGGTGGGACTACCATACTTTGTATACAGGAGCTCAGTGGTTAAATGTTAAGTGGGCACTTAAGAAGCATTATTGTTACAGAGGCACTTGGAGAATTCTGGCTATCAAAGGAGCAAAATGCGGGTGCAATAAACCTTTCCCGAAATACTCCGTATCGGCGCCACGGAACCTGCATTCCTGCAAACTGCTGTATATATATGGTGCCATAATCACGCTGGCTCCATGATGAGCGCTGCCACGATCAAATGCGAGGGTCAGTTCTATATGAAAGCTGACACCCTGCAGCATCGCCCACAATCGGTACTCTGCACTCCCACATTTAAATGCTCTCTCCCTTCTGAGCCCCAATGTGCCTAAACCACATTTAGTGTCCACATGTTTGACATTTCTGTTAGGCTGTGTGCCCACGTAGAGATTTTTAAGCGTTTTTGCCGTGATTTTCGGCGCGAAAACGTTTAAAAATTGTGTACAGAACGTCCCCCATGCATTCCTATGGCATTCCGCACATGCTGTGCTAATGCTGCGCTTTTTTCCGCGGCGGAATCGCATTGCGGAAAAAAATCGCAGCATGCTCATTCTTTTCTGCGGAATCGCAAAGAATTGCCGCGATTCCGCACCCATAGGAATGCATGAGAATCGCTTACTTCCCGCATGTGGCTATGCCCACCATGCACGAAGTTAAGCGTCTCATGTGCGGTTGGTACCCACGGTGTGGAGGAGAGGAGACTGTCCTCCAGGCCCTGGGTACCATATCCCTGTAAAAAAAAAAAGAATAAAAATAAAAAATCGGGGTATATTTACCTTCCGACATCCCGCGCTGCATTCCCGGCCTCAGCGTTCCCAGTAATGCCTTGCAGCAAGGTCCTGTGATGACGTAGTCTCGCGTGACTCTAGCGGTTTCGTGAGATCGCTGTAGCAACACGAGACCAACGTCATCACTGGTCTCGCAAGTCATCTCTGGGAACGGGAGCGCCGCTGAGACTGCGCTGGACTTCGGAAGGTAAATATTCCCCGATTTTTTATTTTTTTATCATTTTTAACATTCTATCTTTTACTATTGAGGCCGCATAGGCGGCCTCAATAGTAAAAATCCGGTCACACTTGTCAAACACTATGTTTGACGAGTGTGACCAACCTGTCAATCACTTTCCAAGCGATGCTTCAAATCGCTTGGAAAGTGCTTGAATATTGCACTCGAAAATCGCGGCAAAATCGCGAACATAATCGCGGTAAAATCTCTGTGAAATCGCGTGGAAAAAACGCGAGATTTCTGGGAAGCAGTCCGGTTTTTAGTGTCCGGAAAAAAACGCTACATGGGCACATAGCCTAACGATGACAACCCGCTTAATCTACAGATGCGTGTCTCAAGAAGCATGAGCTGGGCACCACAACATACTGAGCACTATAATGTACTGGTGACTACAAAGTACTGGTATCAAAAACTTGACCATCATTTGCTTACTAAAAGTAGTCATTGCCATATTTTTTTTTTCATAAAATAGTTTATTTATACATTGAGAACAGCATATAGTTCCAACATTTTTAAATACAACCAAAGAGGTAGTTTTCATTATAGTGGTACAGACCATAGTGATACTGTCAAAAGGTTTAAAAAATATCAAGATAATATGTCAACGTCAAATCACATCTCAGAATGGGATTACTTTAAGAAAAGTATGACATATTAGCAAATTATTCATTAACTTCTTGCAATCAAGTTGGGCTTTGTCAAGACTGACAAAGGAAAGAAAAGAACTTTTAGTAGAAACTTATAACAATATAGAAAAGTCAAGAAGAGATCCTAAGGGAGAGGAAGAGATGAGCAAGGTTTATGAATCCACCCAGATTCAGGTATGTACAAGTACAATAAATGGTGTCTTCAACACGTCAGAAGGAATGAGGAGTACTCCGGGGAATTTCTGAATAAAATCCATTCTTGTCAAGTACGGAAAAAGTCGCCTGAGCTAATTTTATTATGAGCAGAAAGTCTTTCCATACTACACAAAAAAATCAATTTCAGGAGACCATTCTTGGATAGATGGAGCGATTCTAGAACGCCAGTGTCTGGGAATGGACGCCCTCCCCTTGGTTACAAGGGGGGGTCGCATGATAACAACCCCCATTATAAGTGATATATGGTTCTGTTAGACAATATTTTCTAAAACAAGGATGAAAGGGTTAATTGAGTCTCTGGTAAGCTGTGCCAACACACGAGCAGGTTCTAACCGGTTTGAGCTGGTGTTGTTGCCCGCCTTTTTATTTGAATTTTGATTGGTGGACAGGAGAAAGTGTGGGAAAAGAAGATCTATAAATAGTCAGCTGTCTAACAGCTGTCATTCAGTCACCTCAAGTGTGAAGATAGAAGAACAGCTGATGGAACCTCTGCTGCAACAGCTGATCCAGAGAGCTGAGGAGGGGGGCGGTGTTGAGTGGTTGCGGAGATGCCTGGCTATGGAATCGGCTGTAAAACCTACCTCTGTCTCAGAGGTTATGGCTGCTCCTGCACCGCAATCGACGCTTTCTTCTCCTCAGCCGGGGGAGCCTTCCGTCCCAGCAAGGCGACAGAGCCAGTCATCCAGGAGGAATCGCAGGGCGAGGATCGCCTTTTCCCTATCGCTGCCATCTGCCAAACCATGCACAGGATGTTCAAGTCGGAAGCCGGAAGTTACCGCGGCTGACGTCCTGGAGCCCATCGCGGGATTTTCACTGCGGTCAGGTATCCGGCACTGCTGCGTCAGAAGAAGGTGCCGGCAGCTCAGCATCATCGCTGAGGTGCGAAAATTCAAATACCTCAGCACCTGGCAGAGGGGCCCGCAGAGCATCTAGCCACCGCAGCCTTATAAGCGCTGCAGTGGCCCAGGGAACTCCAGCGGCAGCAAGTCGACAGGATGGAAGGAGACCACCAACAGGAACATCTGTCGCCAGGGCAGCTGCCGGGTCATGGGGAGACGTTTCTCCCCCATCAGAGCCGGAGGAGAGCCATTCGTCATCACCACAGTCGCATTCGCCTGCTATGTTCGGCTTGAGTGCTGGTGATCCGATGGACCATAACGCAATTCTTCAGCCAAGGGGTGAGACTTTGAATGTTCCCTCGTCTGCTACCCCTCTTAATCTTAAGTCTATAGTTAGGGAAGTTCTTGTGGAATGTCTGGGTGATGCTGAATTTGTGCCCCCTCCCGGATGTTCTTCCAGAAATACTGCTTCTGGCAGGTGTAATTTCATTTTAAGACCTGGGCTGCCGGGAGTTCATTTAAAAGAATCCCTTACATGTGAGGTATCGCCTTTAGGTTTTCATTTAGGTGCCACTCTTAAAGAATAAATCTGGAAAAGGGATTATATAGATATTTTTTCTTTGTTGCCATCTGCAAAAGAGCAGCAGCATAGAGGTGAAAAAAAGAGGAGCTAGATGAGAGGAGGAAAAACTCCTCCTCTAAAACTTTTAGCAATTGACTCCAGACCTTTTCCATTTATGCTACTGGTTTGGGCGAAAAGTACCCCAGCCTATGTTCAGGTCTTTTTCAACACCTTGATTCTATCCTCAAAGCATACCGCAACTTTGGCTTGGTTGCAATATGACGAGTCATTTAGACAGAAGTTAGCTATGTACCTGAACTTAGCTTGGGGGACGAAAGACATCTGCCTATGGCTAAATTTAATGCTACCTCAAAAATTCCCTGTGTCCAGACAAAGTTTGAATGCCTCTATCAGAAAGGGAGTTTGCTTTGCTTTTAATGAGAATGTTTGTAAGTGGTCTCATAACTGTCATTTTCGACACGAGTACTCTTTCTGTGGGGGCATTCACCCAATGTCCAAATGCTTTAGAAATCAAATTCAAACTGCTCAACATGGAATTGGTAAGGAATCCTTTTCAAAAAGCACTGAGTCCAGTGATTTTGGAAAGGCTAGCTCCTTGGCTAGACATTTATCCAAACCAGGAGAGTAGTTCATTGCTGCATGAGGGTTTTTGTAATGGTTTTTATGTCCCTCCATTTAAAAGTACAGGATGTAAGTTGGTTTCCAATTTACCTTCTGCATTAAAGTTTCCTCACATTGTTAAAGAAAAAATTGTGAAAGAATTGGAAGCTGGTAGAGTTGAAGGCCCCTTTTGATTCCTCCTCATTTGTCAATTTTCGGGTTTCCCCTCTCAGGATAGTTCCCAAAAAAGACCCAGGGTCCTATAGGATGATTCACCACTTGTCATTCCCTAAGGGTTTTTCTCTGAATGACGAGGTGGATAGCAACACATGTTCTGTTACCAATACTTCTTTTGATGTGGCCCTTGAATTTTTACAAAAATTTGGAAGGAACTCCCTTTTACCTAAATCAGACATCAAATCCGCTTTCAGGCTTTTACCTGTTCATCCAGATGGTTTTTCTTCTTTAGGTTTTTCGTTTCACGGCAAATTTTTCTTTGATAAATGCCTTCCGATGGGTTTTGCGTTATCATGTTTTTATTTTGAAACTTTTTCCTCGTTTTTACAGTGGGTAGTCGAATGCAATTCAGTTGAGGGAGGAATCCTCCATTATTTGGATGATTTTTTATTTTTAGGACCAAAAGACTCAAATGTTTGTTTTAATTTACTGGATACATTTGTTAGAGTTTGCAATCATTTTAGTGTTCCCCTTGCAGAGGAGAAGACATTTTCTCCTCGCACTTCCCTTGAATTTCTATGTATTTTTATTGATTCTGAGAACATGGCATGTTCCCTTCCTCATGACAAACTTGTTAAGCTTCGGTCTTCAATCAGCCTTTGTCTAAGCAGTCTCTTTTAGGCTGTTTAAATTTTGCCCTGCGAATCATACCTATAGGCCGTGTTTTTTCCAGGCGCTTATATGAGTCAACAGCAGGATATCGCTCTCCTCATGATCATATTAGATTAAACAAAGAAGCAAAAGAGGATTTGAGAGTTTGGCTGAATTTTCTGGCTAACTTCAATAGGAAATCAGTATGGCAGAGCCCATTCGTATTAGCAGAAGATTTAAACCTATCAACCTTCACGGATGAGTTCAGAGGCCTCGGGATAGTATTTGGTCCCCATTGGGCTTATGAAAGGTGGCGTGAGTCATGGATTTGTGGCACCCCTGAGGCTTCAGTCGCCACAGAGGTACTGCACCTTCTCCTAAGGTGTAGTGCCCCACCATCCAGGTAAGGTGGGAACTCCTGACCACACTCCACACCTGCATTCCACACACAGGATAGTTCAGTGGGGCCACCTAACAGCTTCAGGCTGGGGGTTAGCAGAGCACCCCTCGTAGA
Organism: Dendrobates tinctorius; assembly: GCF_039654945.1. Taxonomy (NCBI): domain Eukaryota; kingdom Metazoa; phylum Chordata; class Amphibia; order Anura; family Dendrobatidae; genus Dendrobates; species Dendrobates tinctorius. Next base: position 27,172,535 of record NW_027361788.1, on the reverse strand, counting down.
ACCCCGCTTCATAACACGAGATGTGCTGGGAGGCGGGTGGAGTGAGATGATACAAAAGAGTGGGAAGAGTGAGAGTTAGAGGTTAGTTGGTTAGAGGAGACAGAAGAGAGAAGATGGATGTCTGAAGGACGTGCTGCAGCAGGTCCCAGTGATCTGGGCTGCTGGCACGAGAAAGACAGAGAAAGAGACTGATAAGATTGATAACCTAACCTTCCATAAGAGAGAGATAGAACAGATCGGAACGAAGGAAAATAGAAGGACGGTGGGAAGCTGGTTGAAGAAAGATAGAGAACCCTTCCAGTCCAGAGAGCGCAAAGGCCGGGGCCCAGTCCCCGACGTTGATTGGATCTTTATGTCCGGCAACAGACACCGGAGGAGTAGTGAGCCACTAACGCCTTGCTCCCCTCATAGACTTGGGACACATCAGCAACTGAAGAGAGAGCCAGGACGCGGAGAGGAGTCCCCGAAGCAGGCTACAGCTGTCTGTCATACAAGTAAAGACTAGGAACACCTAGAGAGAGGCATTCCAGGGTAACTAAGTACTGGAGTGCTTCGCACCTAAAGGTGCATTGGAGGAGTCGTTCAGTAAGGTACATGTTGGCGGAGTGTGGAACGGAGAATCCTGTCCTGCCTGGAGGTTGGCCGGAGCCCTGACCTGGAGAACACAGTACGGAGGCAGGCAGTTGTGTGAACTGCAAACAGTGAGTAAAGCTTTGGAACCGCATACTCTGGTGTCCTCCAGTTATTCCCACACCACTACACCTGGGTACCAGCATCCATACCATTCTGCGCCTCTCCTCATCCATTGCACCTACACTGCCCTGGGACTACAGCTCCACCTGTGGGGAGCTATACCATCTCTGCTGCACCACACCATCAGTCCCAGCGGATCTGTATGCAGCGTTGGCTTACCATCTCCATTGCCAAACACCACGGGTGGCGTCACGAACTATTCATATAAGCTTTAATACCATTAACATCACCACCATTGATATTGTGGGCGCCCAGGGCCACGGACCGGGTCACTGCTGCTGTGACACATCCCCCTGACACCAGCCCGGTTCCGAGTACCTCGCTGCCATGGGCGAGCGAAGGTGACCCAATTTTGGCATCACGAACAGGATGACGAGACCTGTTGCCATCGGGTTCTGTGTGCCTTGGATTTACAACTTTTGAAAATGTGCAAAAGACCAAATTTAAAAGACTGTAAAATGGACATTAGAAATGGCCGCTGGCGCGGAGAAGAAGGGCGTGAAGAGATGGGAGGTCCTAAGAAAAGACCGCGAAGAGTATTGGGCCGTCCCTGCCTGAATTACTATGTGACAGATGCATGGCCCACCCCCCGAGGGGTTCGTATACTGGCTTGGTATGGAGGCGCTGGAAGAAGATGCTGCCCCCGGAAGGAGAGGCAGAGGAAGCCAGAGGCGAGCAGAAGGGCGGAGCAAGAAGAAGAACGCCAGAACGACATTTTGGAGAGTGAGGGGAGGAGGGCTGGAGAGCGCGCGGAGGTTGAGTCGGAACTCCCCGGCGCCATGGCTGAAGACTCCGAACCCGTCTCTGCGATGAATCGCCAGCAGCTGGAGGGCGGAATCACCCAGCTGACGTGCCGCCTGCAACTGAGGCAGGAGGCCTTATGGAGACTGAGCAGGCTGTACGCCCCGGTGAGGCCTACACCACCGGCGCCCCTGAACTTGGTACCCTTGCTACCGGTACCTGCCGCCGCTGCACCGGAGCAGAGACTACACCTCCAGGAGGCCCCAGGTACGTCTGTTGTTCTGACAACTGGGAAGGCCCTGGGGTGCACCACGGTCGCAGCAGCAGGCCAGGTCATGGTAGATCTGGTCTGGGACCGGGATACCAACCCCAGGAGGGGATCACCAGTAAAAGAAAAATACTTTTCCCAAATTTCGTTACCCAGGAGGGTTTTGTTTGCACCAGTTGTGCCTTGTTTTGCTATCATGTTTTTCTGGTAGCACTTTTGTTGCCTGCTTTTGATTGGCAGTGTTTTTCTACAAATGGAACTGTGGAGATCATGAATGCTGTGTGATCCAAAACTTTCTTGTGAATAGTTTGCGCCCCTTTGGGTGCTCTCTCTTGGTTTTACATATAAAGACTCTTTGCGAAGATGATGTTTTTGAATGGACACTTTTCGAAGAATGATGTCTACCTCAAGGGACACTGCAAGAAATCCCGGCTGGGAGCAGTGTTCAGCACTTTGCAAGAATTTTGAATGTTTTATGATAGCGTATTTGATAATGTGTCTTATGAAAAGTAAATGTCTTTTATAGAATGTTTGATACAGAGGATTAGAAAAATTTTGAGATAGAATGTGAGAATTGAATAAAGAATACCGAATTGAAAGTGACAGGTGACAGGCCAAGCGTAGATGGTCAGTGTCTTGCATCCAGTAGAGAGAGAAAAAGAGAATAATTGATGCAATAAAATGCAATAAAGAAAAATGTGTTGAGTATAGCACTTTGAATTGAGAATTGCACTTAAGTAAATTTTTGATATTAAGATAGGAAGCTAGCCTGTTTGTAACGTTTAAGAAATGTGCCTCCTACATTAGGAAGATTAGATAAGTATTGTTGAACAGCATTTAAAATTTTTTTGTGTGTTCCTGTATTGTACTTTTGTTGTCTTGCAACCCACGGACGTGCTGTGTTTAACGGGGGGTATGTGGCGCCCCTGAGATTTCAGTCGCCACAGAGGTACTGCACCTTCTCCTAAGGTGTAGTGCCCCACCATCCAGGTAAGGTGAGAACTCCTGACCACACTCCACACCTGCATTCCACACACAGGATAGTTCAGTGGGGCCACCTAACAGTTTCAGGCTGGGGGTTAGCAGAGCACCCCTCGTTGAACCCCGCTTCGTAACACGAGATGTGCTGGGAGGCGGGTGGACTGAGATGATACAAAAGAGTGGGAAGAGTGAGAGTTAGAGGTTAGTTGGTTAGAGGAGACAGACGACAGAAGATGGATGTCTGAAGGACGTGCTGCAGCAGGTCCCAGTGATCTGGGCTGCTGGCACGAGAAAGACAGAGAAAGAGACTGATAAGATTGATAACCTAACCTTCCATAAGAGAGAGATAGAACAGATCGGAACGAAGGAGAATAGAAGGACGGTGGGAAGCTGGTTGAAGAAAGATAGAGAACCCTTCCAGTCCAGAGAGCGCAAAGACCGGGGCCCGGTCCCCGAGGTTGATTGGAACTTTATGTCCGACACCGGAGGAGTAGTGAGCCACTAACGCCTTGCTCCCCTCATTGACTTGGGACACAACAGCAACTGAAGAGAGAGCCGGGACGCAGAGAGGAGTCCCCGAAGCAGACTACATGTCACGGTCACGTGTGTCTGGACGCAGCGAGTACCGCAAGGCGAACCCATATGACACACATGACCCTGGATACACCGCCTCCAGTTGGGCGAATTTAAATAATAGGACGTGCAGCTGGATACGCCGCCTCCAACTGGCGAATTTAGGTGTTACACGTTATACATACAGTAGTCTGAAAACCCCGCCTCCAGTAAGGCGAATTTAAATAATAAAGGGGGAACCTGGGTAACATTAACAATGGTGGGCCCTGCAATAGGGTATTGGAGACCTCCTGAACTCCCCTGAGCCAGTGTCCCTGCACTCCTAATGTTCCCTATGCCAGTTCCGCACCGGGCGACGAGCAGGAACCTAAAAACCCTAGCTCGCCCTGAACCTAAACCCTCACTAGGGAATTGGTCGGTGCGGAAACTAATCCCACCACTGCACCAAACACACATGAGGGAAAATGACAATACAAGGGAAACACCACTTAGCTTTGCTGTGTTGCGTACGCTCCTAGCAACAGAGCCCACCACCTGTGTACATCTTCTCCTCCACCCAGATCCATCACCATAACTGGATCCTTCACCATAGTGCAGCCTTGGAGCAGAGTCCACCACCAATTGCAGAAGTCCAGTAACAGAGTCCCAAAGATTAGTTCAGCTCCTGTCCAAAAAGTCAAGCATGCTTGAGTCCAGCTCTCAGCAACCAAGTCCCGCATGCTGAGAGCTGGACTCAAGCATGCTTACCTTTTTGGGCAGGAGCTGAACTCATCTTTGGGACTCTGTTACTGGACTTCTGCAGAGAAGGTGCAGTACCTCTGTGGCGACTGAGCCTCAGGAGCGCCACATATTCAATTTTGGGGTCCTTCACTCAGGGATAAGCAGATAATATTTCGCTCTGCTAATCAAGCAGTAGTTTTCACGTTAAATACACTGTCTTCCAAAAACATCACGTTAAATACACTGTCTTCCAAAAACAAACTGGCTGCCCAAATTATTAGAAAGCTGATTTTTCTTTGCCTAGAATGTAATATTTGGGTTAAAGCTTCATATGCTCTGATGATGGGTAATAATAAGGCTCAGTTTGTTTGTCGCCATCAATCGCTTCAGTTCCTGAGGCAAGTTCCAGACGCAGACACCAAAGGAGCGGTATGCCCACAGGGGCTGACATATTTCGGGTATAATCCCACAATTCATTGAGAATTCCCTGGCCAATAAAACTTGGGCTGATTATTCAGTCGCTTGGCACATGTGGGTGAATTTTTGTTTGGATAATTGCTACTCCCATATGGAATGTAACACTGGACCAGCTCTGAAATTTGCTGAACACTTAGTATTGAGAGGTCTATCTTATTCAGCGGTAGCAAAAAATATTGCTGGGGTTTAATTTTTTCTCAAGATGTTAGGCAAACCTTCTTTATCCGATTTATTCCCGGTTAGACAATTTCTTAAGGGTTTTAAAAAAGCTAATTTTAAACCTGACAGATGTCACCCTATGTCTTTTCAATTGCTGAAAGGCCTTTGCTCGACTCTCCCATTGGTTTGTACTAATAGCTTTGAATCTTCTCTTTTTTTCTGCCGCCTTTTCCTTGGCATTTTTCGCAGCCTTGCGAGTTGGGGAAATAATTTCCCAGAAGAGATCTATGCCTTCTGGTTTGTTTTTTGATGATATTAAGATCCTGAAGTCTCATATTATGTTATTTATTAGGAGGTCAAAAACAGACCAGTTGGATAGAGGTTCTTCGGTTCGGCTTAATGCTATATCCGACCCGGTTATATGCCCTGTAATGAATACAAAGCGATGGTACGCCTAAAAAGGATGGCCTGCTTTTTATACATTCGAATGGTGAACCAGCAATAAGGTCTCCACGTCCCCGTTCCCTATTGCAGGACCCACCATTGTAACTGTTTCCCCGGTGTTCCCCTTTTGTCTTGTTGATTGTCTGTAGGTCGTGTCAAACAGGACAGGTACACATGACACTGGGATCTTGTAGTCTTGATGCGAGCTGGGGATCCCCAACTCGCATCAGGACTACAAGATCCCAGGTACTTTCAGCTGCATCACATCTAATGTGGTGTACTTAATTATTTGTACTAAAAGTCCAACTGGGGGTCTGTATGTGGAGGAGACAAGGCAAAAACTGAGAACAAGAATGAATTCTCATCATCACACAATAAGAGAAAAAAGAATGGATCTACCTGTGGCAAAACATTTTTGTATCCCTGGCCATAGCATGATGGACATTAAATTACTTGTATTAAAAGGTAACTTCAAGTCTTAGAGAGACAGAAGAATCTCGGAGTACAAATTTATGAAAACTTTCGACACATTCAGTGAAGTAATGAATGTGTTCCATGGATTTATTATGTCTTTTTACATCAATTAAGGAATTTGCTCTTCAGACCTTCTGAGGTCATCACAACACAGAACTAGACCCCATCAGAGGGCAATAAAACTTTCACGGTCCTTATCTATGAACTGCTCCAATATTTATGTTTAACACTCTCCCATAATGACAATTCTGCTTCGCATCACTTGTCTTTTCTATTGCTTTATTTCTGTGCTGTCTTGTGTATAAATATGTGATTCTTCAGATGTTGTATTAGTTAGCCTGATGAAGAGACCTGAGAAGTCTCAAAAGCTTGCAATTTATTACCATCTTTTCAGTTAGCCATTAAAAGGTATCAACCACTGAGGACTCTCAATTCTAAATATTCTTCTATCTACTGGCTAACACGGTACAAAGATATATATCTTTCCTGAACCAGCAATAGTCTTTCAGTTCAATTTTATACTTAAAAAATGTTTAAAAAAATTGAATTTGGATGATCTCAGAATCTCTTCTCACTCCTTCCAGATTGGTGCAGCTACTGAAGCCTCTAGGTTAGGATTACAAGAGGATAGTATAAAAAGAATTGGAAGGTGGGAATCGAGGAGGTTTAAATTGTACATTTGTCCGGATTTGTATGTTTGTTAACATCTTATTCATCTTATAGGTGTTTCTACAGTGTGGATCATCGGACATTCATATGTATTTTGGGCCTAAAAACGGGCCATTGTGATGTCCTATTCTGAAAATCTGTCCTTTAACACCTCTTTTCTTCAATTTTTTTGGCACAGCAGGAGTGGAATGCTTTGGAAACATCTGATCGCTGATACGCGTAAGCTAGCAAAAAGTTTGCCTAATCCGGACTTGGTGATATTACACCTTGGAGGAAATGAGAAGGGACATTTCTTTGTTAAAAATTGAATTTTTCAACACTGTTTTTGTTTTTGCAGAAATTATTCCTAGGTTGTCGTGGTTTAACCCCTTTACCCCCAAGGGTGGTTGGCACGTTAATGACCGGGCCAATTTTTACAATTCTGACCACTGTCCCTTTATGAGGTAATAACTCTGGAACGTTTCCATGGATCCTGGTGATTCTGACAATGTTTTCTCATGACATATTGTACTTCATGTTAGTGGTAAAATTTCATTCATATAACTTGCGTTTATTTGTGAAAAAAACGGAAATTTGGCGAAAAATTTTAAAATTTCGAAATTTTCCAACTTTGAATTTTTATGCACTTAAATCACAGAGATATGGCACCAAAAATCTTAATAAATAACATTTCTCACATGTTTACTTTACATCAGCATGATTTGGGAACCAACATTTTTTTTTGTTAGGAAGTTATAAGGGTTAAAAGTTGACCAGCGATTTCTCATTTTTACAACACCATTTTATTTTTAGGGACCACATCACATTTGAAGTCACTTTGAGGGGTCTATATGATAGAAAATACCCAAAAGTGACACCATTCTAAAAACTGCATGGCTCATGGTGCTCAAAACTACATTCAAGAAGTTTATTAACCCTTCAGGTGCTTCACAGGAATTTTGTGAATGTTTAAAAAAATGAACATTTAACATTTTTTCACAAAAAAATTACTTCAAGTCCAATTTTTTTTTATTTTACCAAGGGTAACAGGAGAAATTGGATTGCAAAAGTTATTGTGCAATTTGTCCAGAGTATGCTGATAACTGATATGTGAGGGGAAACCACTGTTTCGGCACATGGCAGAGCTCAGAAGGGAAGGAACGCCATTTGACTTTTTCACTGCAAAATTGGCTGGAATTCAGATCGGACGCCATGTCACATTTGGAGAGCCCCTGATGTACCTAAACAGTGGAAACCCCCCACAAGTAACCCCATTTTGGAAACTAGACCCCCAAGGAACTTATCTAGATATGTGGTGAGAACTTTGAACCCACAAGGGCTTCACAGAAGTTTATAATGTACAACCGTACAATTAAAAAATCATTTTTTCGAAAAAAAGGTTCTTTCACCCCCAATTTTTATTTTCCCAAGGGTAACAGGACCCCAAAAGTTATTGTACAATTTGTCCTGAGTACCCTGATACCCCATATGTGGGGGGTAAATAACTATTTGGGCGCATAGCAGAGCTCGGAAGGGAAGCAATGCCATTTGACTTTTTTTGGATGGAATTGAGATCGGACGCATGTCACGTTTGGAAAGCCCCTGATGTGCCCAAACAGTGGAAACTCCCCACAAATGACACCATATTGGAAACTAGACCCCCCCAAGGAACTTATCAAGGTGTGTGGTGAGAACTTTGAACCCTCAAGGGCTTCACAGAAGTTTATAACGTACAGCCATACAATTAAAAAATCATGTTTTTTCCACAAAAATGATCTTTTCACCCCCAATTTTTATTTTCCCAAGGGTAACAGGAACCCAAAAGTTATTGTGCAATTTGTCCTGAATACACTGATACCCCATATGTGGGGGTAAACGACTATTTGGGCGCATGGCAGAGCTTGGAAGGGAAGCAGCGCCATTTGACTTTTTTGGGTGGAATTGAGATTGGACGCCATGTCGCGTTTGGAAAGCCCTTGATGTGCCAAAACGGTAGAAACCCCCCACAAATGACACCATTTTGGAAACTAGACCCCCCAAGGAACTTATCTAGATGTGTGGTGAGTACTTTGAAACCTCAAGTCCTTCACAGAAGTTTGTAACGCCCGGGCGTGAAAATAAAAAAATCATATTTTTTCCACAATTTAGTCCCCAATTTTTTTATTTTCCCAAGGGTAAAAGGAGAAATTGGACCCCAAAATTTGTTGTCCAATTTGTCCTGGGTACGCTGATATCCCATATGTGGGAGAAAACTACTGTATGGGCACATGTCGGGGCTCGGAAGGGAAGTAGTGACGTTTTGGAATGCAGACTTTGATGGAATGGTCTGCAGGTGTCATGTTGCTTTTGGAGAGCCCCTGATGTGCCTAATCTGTGGAAACCTTCCACAAGTGACCCCATTTTGGAAACTAGACCCCCCAAGTAACTTATCTAGATGTGTGGTGAGCACTTTGAATGCCCAAGTGCTTCACAGAAGTTAATAACTCCCGGGCGTGAAAATAAAAAAATCATATTTTTTCCACAAACATGATCTTTTAGTCCCTAATTTTTTATTTTCCCAAGGGTAACAGGATAAATTGGACCCCAAAACTTGTTGTCCAATTTGTCCTGAGTACGCCGATACCCCATATATGGGAGAAAACTACTGTATGGGCACACGTCGGGGCTTGGAAGGGAAGTAGTGACGTTTTGGAATGCAGAGTTTGATGGAATGGTCTGCGGGTGTCATGTCGCTTTTGGAGAGCCTCTGATGTGCCTAAACTGTTGAAATCCGCTACAAGTGATCCCATTTTGGAAACTACACCCCCAAGGAACTTATCTAGATGTGTGGTGAGCACTTTGAACCCCCAAATGCTTCATAGAAGTTTATAACGTAGAGCCATAAAAATAAAAAAATCATATTTTTTTCTACAAAAATGATATTTTTGCCCCCAATTTTTTATTTTCTCAAGGGTAACAGGAGAAATTGGACCCCAAAAGTTGTTGTGCAATGTGTCCTTAGTAGGCTGATACCCCATATGTGGGGGTAAACCACTGTTTTGGCACATGGCAGAGCTTGGAAGGGTAGGAGCACCGTTTGACTTTTTCAACGCAGAATTGGCTGGAATTGAGATCAGATGCCATGTTGCGTTTGGAGAACCCATAACCCTAATCTCAGCCCTAACCCTAGCCCTAACTCTAACCCTAGCCCTAGCCCTAACCCTAACCCTAATAGGAAAATGGAAATAAATACATTTTTTTTCTAATTTTATTATTTTTCCCGAACTAAGGGGGTGATAAAGGGGGGTTTGATTTACTATTTATGGCTGGTTTTTATGCTTGGCAGCTGTCATACGCTAAAAGACGCTTTTTATTGTAAAAATAGTTTTTGCATCACCACATTTTGAGAGCCATAATTTCTCCATATTTTGACCCACCGAGTCATATGAGGTCTTATTTTTTGCGGGATGAGTTGTTATTGGTACCATTTTCGGGCACGTGCCATTTTTGATCGCTTTTTTATTCCGATTTTTGGGACGCAGAATGAACAAAAACCAGTATTTCATGAATTTCTTTTGGGGGGTGCGTTTACACCGTTCCGTGTGTGGTAAAATTGATAAGGCGGTTTTCTCAGGTCAGTATGATTACAGCAATACCTCATTTATGTCATTTTTTAATGTTTGGCGCTTTTATGCAATGAAAACAATTTTATATAAAAAATAATTATTTTTGCATCGCTTTATTCTGTGAGATATAACTTTTTTATTTTTTCACTGATGATGCTGTGTGGTGGCTTGTTTTTGGCGGGACAAGAGGATGTTTTCAGCGGTACCATGGTTATTTTGATCTATCTTTTTGATCGCATGTTATTGCACCTTTTGTTCGGCGGTATGATGATAAAGCATTGTTTTTTGCTTTGTTTTTTATTTTTATTTTTTAAGGGGTTCACTAAAGGGGTTAACTAGTGGGACAGTTTTATAGGGTGAGTTGTTATGGATGCAGAGATACCAAGGGAATATTTTTATTATTTTTTTTAATTTATTTAGCGATTTTTTATAAATTATTTTTTCACTTTTTTTTTTACTTTATTACATTGTGCCGGGGGGGGACATCACTGTAATATGTCAAATCGCTCATCTGACAGTTTGGACAGCAGCCTCCCTGCAGGCCCCCGAAGGCCCCTGTGGCCATATTTGATCCGGGGAAGGAGGCCCCCAGAGCAGCGCAGCACATCGCGCTGCGCTGGGGGTCTCAGGGAAGCACGGAGGGAGCCCCCTCCTTGCCGATGCTTCCCTAATCCCCGATACACTGCGATCATGTTTGATCGCAGTGTGCCAGGGGTTAGTGTGCTGGGGGCGGTCCATGACCACCTCTGACACATAGTGCTGGGTGTCAGCTGTGATAATCAGCTGACACCCTGCCGCGATTAACGGCATCCCCCCGGGAGCGCCGCTGATCGCTTAGACGTACTATCCTGTCCCTGGACATACGGGCCCGGGTACCGTGAACGGGATAGTACGTCTGATGTCAGAAAGAGGTTAATCAAAATATGTTATTTTTAGAAAAGATCAGGAAAAGAGTCAATAGGAATTTAGATAAGTTTATGACATTAATCCTTGGTTATTCCTTCAGGCATGTTGATTTAGAGGATGTTATTCCAGGTATCTACAGGAGGGATTTGATACACCTTTCCGATATTGGCTTGGACATTTTCAATTTGGATCTCCAAGCCATTATCGAAAAATGGCTTTGGCGTTTTGGGGGGGCTAGGCCTGGCATGTGGAAAATTGCCCTGTCCTTCTTCCGGGTGAATTTGGTCTTGGTTGGTTAATATATTATTTAGCTTATTAAAATTAAAGTGGATTATCTTTTTGGTTGAATTAAATTTTCATGAGTAGCTAAAAAAAAAAACGTCATGTCCATTTTTATTCCACACATATGGTATTCTGTGTTTTTATTTCCACGAATGGGGTGGGGCTTGTGTTACCATGGATGCCCTCCCCTTGGTTACAAGGGGGGTCGCATGATAACATAACCCCCATTATAAGTGATATATGGTTCTGTTAGACCAGGGTTCCCCAACTCCAGTCCTCAAGGCCCACCAACAGATCATGTTTTCAGGATTTCCTTTGTATTACACAGGTGAAGCAATTATCACTTGAGCAATACTAAGGAAATCCTGAAAACATGATCTGTTGGTGGGCCTTGAGGACTGGTGTTGGGGAACCCTGTGTTAGACAATATTTTCTAAAACAAGGATGAAAGGGTTAATTGAGTCTCTGGTAAGCAGATTCTAAACGGTTTGAGCTGGTGTTGTTGCCCGCCTTTTTATTTGAATTTTGATTGGTGGACAGGAGAAAGTGCGGGAAAAGAAGATCTATAAATAGTCAGCTGTCTAATGGCTGTCATTCAGTCACCTCAAGAAGAGTGAAGATAGAAGAACAGCTGATGGAACCTCTACGGCAACAGCTGAACCGGAGAGCTGAAGAAGTGGCGGTGTTGAGTGGTTGCGGAGCTGCCTGGCTATGGAATTGGCTGTAAAACCTACCTGACTGCTCTAATGACGGATAAACAGTGTCTCAGCAATCCTCTTTTTATAGATTTAAAAGACACTGGTATCATAGAAAAAAGTCTGATCTGGGGAGTTGCCATCTCCATATATAACCAACAAATAAAGTAGCACTCTAACGGTATAGCATGACTATCATGTGGCTGCCGAGTACACATGAATAGGCCAATTTATGCCCTAATTATTCTCAAATGTTCCAATTTTCTTGAGCAGTAATGCAATTCAAATTTCATATATTTCATGTTTGCATACTATAGCGCTGCAAAGTGCTACTTTATTTGTGGGTTACAAAAAGTACTGGTGACTAGAGTTGAGCGACTTTTGGTTTTTTAGGGTCGCGTTTCGTTTCGTGAAACCCGACTTTTCCAAAAGTCGGGTCGAGCAAGATCGTCCGATTATAGGGAAAAGTCGGGGTCGTCCCGAAACACGAAACCCAATGTAAGTCAATGGGGAATAAAAGTCGGCAGTGAGAGGAGGACAGGAAACACACCTACAGTGCCCATTTGAATGCCAAAAGCATCAATTCTTCTTACTTAAGCTTGTCAACCTTAATTAACTTCATAATACAAGTTACGCACTGAAAAATGGGGGTTATTTGGCTAAAGTTGTGGGGGGGGGCTGGCTCCAGGTTTTCATGTGCCCTGGGCGAAAGAGCGCCCCTTTAACACATACCAAAACTCATCATGCTCCGATACGGCAGAGAAATAGCGGTATAGTACAATGAAAAATACTTCACTTTTTACATCTCATGACGAGGCCCATCTATTTCTCCATACAGAATCATTGGTCCCATATAATGTTTGAAACAGTATATGATGAGCTCCACATAATGCTACAGTATATGTTGGTCCCCATGGATGAAGCTCCACTGTCTTATGGGCCCAAATAATGCTCCAAACATAATGGGCCCCATTTCTAATGCTCTAGTGTATAATGGGCCCTGTAAATGCTGCTCCAGTGTCTGATGTCCACCTTTGGAATGTTCCAGTGTATGGTGGGCCCCATCTATCATTCTCCAGAGTAACGTGCTCCCCAAAAATTGCTGTCCCAACATTGAAAACAATCAAATAAGTCTCCTCGCTAGGGAATCCCTGTACTAGTCTGGACTCCTCGTCGTCCCCATCTTCCATCTCACTGCACAGTATTTCAACCTTGCAAGTGCTGTGATCCTGAGCAAGCAGGGGGGGCCCACTCGTTGGCGACGGCACTGGCACAGGGCCCCTGATAGTACGGTGGTGTGTCTGATGGCGGGTGGGCCGAACCTGCACTTTCATCTGCAGCTTCCTCTTTGTCACCGTGTAAGATGGAACTGTATATGGGAAGGGTAACCTGAGTTTCATCAGGGTCAGATTCAGGCCGTGTAGCGTGCGAGGGGAATGTAGTGGTCTGGGTCAATGTACCAGCAGATTCATCGAGCAGTGGCTGGGCATCAGTGCACTTGTGTCGCCCCCAGGAGTACGGTCGCCACAGTGGCATTACCTTCCTCCTAGGGAGTGTGATGTCATGCTTGGGAGCAACGAAGGATCTCTCTAGCAGGTTAACTGATTGGGCGGTGTTATTCCCACGAGTCATGACCCTCCAAACAGCGTTCATGAAGGCAAATTGTTTGTTTTACGTGGGCAGTATGGTTGCAAAGCTGAACCTTAAAGGAATGTCCAGAAGGGCACCACCAGGAGTGGAGCCTACGGTTAAATTCAACTCCACCTGGGAAACCTCAACCATGCCAGCTACAGAACAGATGCACACATTGCAAGCTTAATTCCGTTAACGAGCGAGACTCCGTCATGCCCCGCGGTCCGAGTCCGGCTTACTAGAGGGACACGTGAGGCTCTGGAACATGAGATTGGCCAATAACTGGTGTGTCATGCCCTTACATGTCCGTGGCTGCATGTGCGCTACACTGAAAAGGCCAGCGTTTGTCGCTTACAGGTGCAGATAACCCGCTGAACAACGTTAGTGATGGGGATTAGTGTTGAGCATTCCGATACCGCAAGTATCGGGTATCGGCCGATACTTGCTGTATCGGAATTCCGATACCGACTTCCGATATTTTTTCAATATCGGAATTCGGCATCGGAATCGGAAGTTCAGTTGATTGACGGCCTGACGTCATCATGATGCGCGGTGTGTGCGCATCATGATGCGCCGTCATTTCGGGCCTTCCGGGGGTCTCTGCCGGCCTGCCGGGGGGCTGTGCCGGCCTGCCGGGGGGCTGTGTGGACTGCCCGGGGTCTGTACCGGCCTGCCGGGGGGCTGTGCCGGCCTGCCGGTGGTCTGTGCACCCTGTGGGGGTCTGTACCAGCCTGCCGGGGGGCTGTGCCGGCCTGCCGGGGGGCTGTGCTGATGTCCGGGGGTCTGTGCAAGCATCGTCCGATGGGACTACAAGTCCCATCGGGCGATGCCTGCTACCATGACAGTGATTGACACATTAGCCAATGATGGGACAGTAGTAGTCCCATCAGCCGGCTAATGTGTTAAATGTAAAAAAAAAAAAAAAAAAAAATACTACATACATACTACATGCATGCTACATACATACTACATGCATGCTACATACATACTACATATATACTACATACATACTACATACATGCTACATACATACTGCATGCTACATACATACCACATACATGCTACATGCATGCTACATACATACTACATATATACTACATACATACTACATACATGCTACATACATACTGCATGCTACATACATACTACATACATACTACATACATACTACATACATACTACATGCATGCTACATACATACTACATGCATGCTACATACATACTACATGCATGCTACATACATACCACATACATACTACATGCTACATACATACCACATATATACTACATACATACAATACATTCATACAATACATACATAGACATACAGTACATATAACATAGAGTAACATACTTACCAATACTTGTCACATTGTTCCCCGAAGCCATTGTCTTTTCCGGGATAAATATTAACATAACAAACCACAAAAATACTCACCCACGATCCGAAGCAGTCCACGAGTGTGTCCCACGACGATCTTGGGTAGAGAACTGCAGCATCAGATGATGCTGCCGTTCTCTACGGGCTGCAGGAATCCAATGACGGAAGGTAGGTATCCTTCCGCACTGTATTCCTCCGCCACTTAAAAAAAAAAAGTCCCTAGTCTCACTTTATGCCATTGCTGTGTGGGAATTTCCCACACAGCAATGGCATAAAGTGAGACTAGGGACTTTTTTTTTTTTAAGTGGCGGAGGAATACAGTGCGGAAGGATACCTACCTTCCGTCATTGGATTCCTGCAGCCCGTAGAGAACGGCAGCATCATCTGATGCTGCAGTTCTCTACCCAAGATCGTCGTGGGACACACTCGTGGACTGCTTCGGATCGTGGGTGAGTATTTTTGTGGTTTGTTATGTTAATATTTATCCCGGAAAAGACAATGGCTTCGGGGAACAATGTGACAAGTATTGGTAAGTATGTTACTCTATGTTATATGTACTGTATGTCTATGTATGTATTGTATGAATGTATTGTATGTATGTAGTATATATGTGGTATGCATGTAGTATGTATGTAGTATGTATGTAGCATGCATGTAGTATGTATGTAGCATGCATGTAGTATGTATGTAGTATGTATGTAGTATATATGTAGTATGTAGTATGAATGTAGTATATATGTAGTATGTATGTAGCATGTAGTATGTAGCATGCATGTAGTATATATGTAGTATGTATGTAGCATGTAGTATGTATGTAGCATGCATGTAGTATATATGTAGTATGTATGTAGCATGTAGTATGTATGTAGCATGCATGTAGTATATATGTAGTATGTAGCATGTAGTATGTATGTAGCATGCATGTAGTATGTAGCATGTAGTATGTATGTAGCATGCATGTAGTATATATGTAGTATGTATGTAGCATGTAGTATGTATGTAGCATGCATGTAGTATATATGTAGCATGCATGTAGTATGTATGTAGCATGCATGTAGTATATATGTAGTATGTAGCATGTAGTATGTATGTAGCATGCATGTAGTATGTAGCATGTAGTATGTATGTAGCATGCATGTAGTATATATGTGTTATGTATGTAGCATGTAGCATGCATGTAGCATGCATGTAGTATGTATGTAGTATATATGTGGTATGTATGTAGCATGCAGTATGTATGTAGCATGCATGTAGTATATATGTAGTATGTATGTTGCATGTAGTATTTATGTAGTATGAATGTAGCATGTATGTAGTATGTAGTATGAATGTAGCATGTATGTAGTATGCATGTAGTATGTATGTAGCATGTAATTTTTTTTTTTTTTTTTTTTTTTTACATTTAACACATTAGCCGGATGATGGGACTACTACTGTCCCATCATTGGCTAATGTGTCAATCACTGTCATGGTAGCAGGCATCGCCCGATGGGACTTGTAGTCCCATCGGACGATGCCTGCACAGACCCCCGGAGCCTGCACAGACCACCGGCAGGCCGGCACAGCCCCCCGGAGCCTGCACAGCCCCCCGGCAGGCCGGCACAGCCCCCCGGAGCCTGCACAGACCACCGGCAGGCCGGCACAGACCACCGGAGCCTGCACAGACCCCCTGGCAGGCCGGCACAGCCCCCCGAAAGGCCCGTACAGACCCCAGAGAGGCTGTACAAGGGCAGGAAAGGGTTTTTCTTATTCCGATACCGGAAGTCCCATAGACTTGAATGGGACTTCCGGTATCGGAATCGGCGATACCGATACTTTTTTTAAAGATCGGCCGATACCATCCGATACGATACTTTGAAGTATCGGACGGTATCGCTCAACTCTAATGGGGATCATTGATTACAATTATTACCCGCGAACAATGATATCCCAGTAAGTGCAGGTCAACTGCAGTTCCGGAATTAGGCCTAACCGTCATTCCTGAAAAAATGAAAAACTTACGTGTGCAAACCACAGGTGCTGTAGCTTGCTTAACAGCTCGCCAGCCGTTCTCACGCCCAGTATGGATTACACGTGATTGCACAAAGGTTACAAAGGGTACCGTACCCCAGATAACATGTATGGATAGCGTACACATTCAAAATATATGTCTCAGGAGGCAGGCTCAGACGGTGTTAGGCCCAGTATGGATTGCACGTGATTGCACAAAGGTTAGAAAGGGTACCGTATCCCCGGATAACATGTATGGATAGCGTACACATTCAAAATATATGTCTCAGGAGGCAGGCTCAGACGGTGTTAGGCCCAGTATGGATTGCACGTGATTGCACAAAGGTTAGAAAGGGTACCGTATCCCCGGATAACATGTATGGATAGCGTACACATTCAAAATATATGTCTCAGGAGGCAGGCTCAGACGGTGTTAGGCCCAGTATGGATTGCACGTGATTGCACAAAGGTTAGAAAGGGTACCGTATCCCCGGATAACATGTATGGATAGCGTACACATTCAAAATATATGTCTCAGGAGGCAGGCTCAGACGGTGTTAGGCCCAGTATGGATTGCACGTGATTGCACAAAGGTTAGAAAGGGTACCGTATCCCCGGATAACATGTATGGATAGCGTACACATTCAAAATATATGTCTCAGGAGGAAGGCTCAGACGGTGTTAGGCCCAGTATGGATTGCGCGTGATTGCACAAAGGTTAGAAAGGGTACCGTATCCCCAGATAACATGTATGGATAGCGTACACATTCAAAATATATGTCTCAGGAGGCAGGCTCAGACGGTGTTAGGCCCAGTATGGATTGCACGTGATTGCACAAAGGTTAGAAAGGGTACCGTATCCCCGGATAACATGTATGGATAGCGTACACATTCAAAATATATGTCTCAGGAGGCAGGCTCAGATGGTGTTAGGCCCAGTATGGATTGCACGTGATTGCACAAAGGTTAGAAAGGGTACCGTATCCCCGGATAACATGTATGGATAGCGTACACATTCAAAATATATGTCTCAGGAGGCAGGCTCAGACGGTGTTAGGCCCAGTATGGATTGCACGTGATTGCACAAAGGTTAGAAAGGGTACCGTATCCCCGGATAACATGTATGGATAGCGTACACATTCAAAATATATGTCTCAGGAGGCAGGCTCAGACGGTGTTAGGCCCAGTATGGATTGCACGTGATTGCACAAAGGTTAGAAAGGGTACCGTATCCCCGGATAACATGTATGGATAGCGTACACATTCAAAATATATGTCTCAGGAGGCAGGCTCAGACGGTGTTAGGCCCAGTATGGATTGCACGTGATTGCACAAAGGTTAGAAAGGGTACCGTATCCCCGGATAACATGTATGGATAGCGTACACATTCAAAATATATGTCTCAGGAGGCAGGCTCAGACGGTGTTAGGCCCAGTATGGATTGCACGTGATTGCACAAAGGTTAGAAAGGGTACCGTATCCCCGGATAACATGTATGGATAGCGTACACATTCAAAATATATGTCTCAGGAGGCAGGCTCAGACGGTGTTAGGCCCAGTATGGATTGCACGTGATTGCACAAAGGTTAGAAAGGGTACCGTATCCCCGGATAACATGTATGGATAGCGTACACATTCAAAATATATGTCTCAGGAGGCAGGCTCAGACGGTGTTAGGCCCAGTATGGATTGCACGTGATTGCACAAAGGTTAGAAAGGGTACCGTATCCCTGGATAACATGTATGGATAGCGTACACATTCAAAATATATGTCTCAGGAGGCAGGCTCAGACGGTGTTAGGCCCAGTATGGATTGCACGTGATTGCACAAAGGTTAGAAAGGGTACCGTATCCCCGGATAACATGTATGGATAGCGTACACATTCAAAATATATGTCTCAGGAGGCAGGCTCAGACGGTGTTAGGCCCAGTATGGATTGCACGTGATTGCACAAAGGTTAGAAAGGGTACCGTATCCCCGGATAACATGTATGGATAGCGTACACATTCAAAATATATGTCTCAGGAGGCAGGCTCAGACGGTGTTAGGCCCAGTATGGATTGCACGTGATTGCACAAAGGTTAGAAAGGGTACCGTATCCCCGGATAACATGTATGGATAGCGTACACATTCAAAATATATGTCTCAGGAGGCAGGCTCAGACGGTGTCAGGCACAGTATGGATTTGACGGCCCAGATTATACAGCGGAGGAGCAGGGAGAGGTAAAGATTGCAAATGCTGGGGCCCTGCCCAAGCAAGGGGGGCCCACTCGTGGGTGTCGGTACTGGCACTGGGCCCCTCATAGTACAGCGGTGTGTCTGACGGCGGGTGTGCACCACCACCGTCAGAGACACTTGATTGCACTATGAGGGACCCTGTGCCAGTGCCCGCGCCCAAGAGTCGGCCTACCCACCTGTCCAGGGCAACGGCACTCGCACGGTGTCGTGCGCTAGGTGGTGACCCCGGCCATGGGGGGGAGGCAGCACAGTTAGGGAGTTTTAGAAAGTGGCATATGTTGATGTTGGACATTCAGCTGATGCAAGAGGCGAAATAGGTCAAGTCCCAGGAAGAGGTGGACCAAAGCAAGCCATTTTTCTGTCACCCTATGTGTCATCAGGGGAAGGTGGGACAAAATCCTTGGAAACCCATGCATGGTTCATTTTAATGAAGGTTAGATCATCCACATTTTGGGTTGACAGACGGGTCCTTTTTTCTGTCAGGATTGATCCCGTTGCACTGAAGACTCTTTCCGATAGCACACTTGCAGCTGGGCAAGCGAGCTCCTGTAAGGCATATTGGGCCAATTCAGGCCAGGTGTCCAGTTTAGCGGCCCAATAGTCAAAGGGGAATGACCTGTGTGGGAGAACATCGATATGGGAGGAAAAGTAGTTTGTAACCATGGTTGACAACTGCTGTCTCCTGTCACTTTCCATCGATGCAGTATTACCAGTTGTGTGAGCGGTATTTGAAAAATCAGTCCACAACATTGTCATGAAACCCCTGTCTCCAACGCCACTTCTGCTGTGTGCACCACGAACACCTCTGCCAAGCTGCCCCCAGCCCGTACGGCTCGTGTGAGAACCATCACCGCTGCTGTGTGCGGGGAATGCCTCAAGCAACCGATTTACCAGAGTTGCTTGTTTATTAGCCAATATTAGGTCAAGGTTCTCCTGTGGCATGATGTTTTGTAATTTGCCTTTATAGCGTGGATCCAGGATGCTGGCCAACCAGTAGTTGTCATCGTTCATCATTTTGGCAATGCGGGGGTCCCTTTTTAGGATCCGCAAGGCATAATCTGACATGTGGGCCAATGTTCCCGGTGTCAATGATGCACTGCGAGTGCTGGTTGGAGGAGCACTTTCTGGCAAATCCACATCCCTCCAGTCACGCACAAACCCTGTACCAGACCTTGCCACGCCAACATTTTCACTTGCCCCACGAGATGCATCCTCCTCCCCTAAGTAATCATCCCCATCATCATCCTCCTCCTCCTCTTCTTCCTCCACCTCGTCCAGGAGAGGTCCCTGAGCAGACAATGGCTGAATGTCATCAAGGATTCCCTCCTCCTCTTCCTCCTCATCAACATTGGCTGCAGACGCCTGCTCCTTAAGGTGCGTCAAAGTTTGCATGAGCAGACGCATAAGTGGGATGCTCATGCTTAGGATGGCGTCGTCTGCGCTTACCAGCCGTGTGCATTCCTCAAAACACTGAAGGACTTTACAGAGGTCTTTCAGCTTCGAGCACTGCACACCTGTCAACTCCATGTCTGCTCTCAAAGTGCCTGGCCGTGTATCCTCCCACAAATGCATTATGGCCTGCCTCTGCTCGCACAGCCGCTCCACCATGTGCAGGGTGGAGTTCCACCTTGTTGCAATGTCGATAATGAGGCGGTGGTTGGGAAGGTGGAGCAATCGCTGCAGCTTCTGCATACGAACGGAGTGTACAGGCGACCGGCGGATGTGCGCGCACAGTCTTCGCACCTTCTGGAGCAGGGCTGTTAACTCCGGATAATTTTTGAGGAAGCACTGCACCACCAGGTTCAAGGTGTGAGCCAAGCAAGGTATGTGGCTGAGTTTTGAAAGGGCTATGGCTGCCACAAAATTACGGCCGTTATCACTAACTACCTTGCCTGCCTCAAGATGTACACTGCCCAGCCATGACTCAGTTTGTCGCTTCAAGTACTCGGCCAGCACCTCGGCGGTATGTCTGTCGCCCAAACACATCATCTGCAACACAGCCTGCTGACGCTTTCCACTAGCTGCTCGATAGGGGGACACATCGTGTGCAACAGTGGCAGCTGCAGATGGAGTGCTCGTACGACTGCGCTCTGTGGACGAGCTTTCGCTTCTGGAGGAGGAGGAGGAGGGTGGAACGCCTACAGCCAACTGTTTCCTATACCGTGGGCTAGGCAGCACTGTCCCACCACCGCTGTCCCCTGTGGACCCTGCATCCACCACATTAACCCAGTGCGCAGTGATGGACACGTAACGGCCCTGGCCATGCCGACTGGACCATGCATCAGTAGTGAGGTGCACCTTTCCGCTCACTGACTGCTTGAGTGCATGGACAATGCGGTCTTTCACATGATGGTGGAGGGCTGGGATGGCTTTGAGAGAGAAGAAGTGGCGACTGGGTAGGTCATAGCGTGGTACTGCATAGGCCATGAGTTCGCGGAAAGCTGTGCTTTCCACCAACCGAAAGGGCATCATCTCAAACAAGATTAGTTTGGCAATGTGGGCGTTCAAACCCAGTGTACGCGGATGAGAGACTGAGTACTTTCTTGACCTACTCATAGTGTCTGGGAGGGTGAGCTGGACTTGAGAGCTGCATATGGTGGAAGTAGCGGTGGACAGGGCGGACTGAGAGAGGGTTGATGATGGTGATGGAGTTGGTGTTCTTTCTGATGGCCTAGAATCAGTCTTTCGTTGATATAACAGTGGGATTCCCTGACTGCTGTGGCCTTGCAACGACACCTCAACATTTGCTGCTGTGCTAACCGGTGGGCTTACAGTGGGGGAAACAATGTAGCGTTGCTGACTACCTTCGTTGTGATCAGTTGCACATGTGGCACTAGAGGTTTGGTGTTGTGTCCACGCTTGCAAGTGCATGCTGGTTAAATATCTAAGCATGCAACTGGTATTCAAATTTTTCAGATTTTTCCCTCGGCTAAAGGTCTTTGCGCACTTCTTACAGATAACCTTGGCCTGATCATGAGGATTTTGTTCAAAAAAGTGCCACACTGCACTCTTCCTACTTTGGCAGACATTTTGCGGCCTAGCACGCTGTGATCTTTTGACCCTCTGGACAAGCTGTCCAGCAACTCTTTTGATGTTTGGAACCTGTCTTTGGAGTGCTCCGGGCCTGCCAGATAACAGCTGTTGCGATGTCGATGTCTGCTGTGGATGCTCTTCATCTGAGCTATTGGAAGCAGCACCCTCTTCCCCCAATGGATGCCAATCTGGGTCAACAACTGGGTCATCCATCACCTCCTCTTCTATGTCATGTGCACCTTACTCTGTGTCAACGTGTATGGTGGTATAGTGTGCGGGAAGGGGCACCTGAGTCTCATCAGGGTCAGAATCTGGCTCTGTACACTGCGAGGACAATGTAGTGCTCTGAGTGAATGTACCAGCAGAATCATCCATCAGCGGCTGTGCATCAGTGCACTCCATGTCAGATTCATCTTGGCCTGGGTAATTCACCATTTCACTTGATAATCCAGGCATGGTATGTGAAAACAGCTCCATGGAGTAATCAGTAGTATGGCCTGCGTCATCCTTCAATCTTGGTTGGGGTGAAGGACACAAGGAAAGGTGTGGTTCATGAACATGAGCCTCCAATGACGACTCAGTGCTTTTACTTTTTACAACTGAAGAAGAGGAGGCGATAGAGCTGGAGGCTGAGTCAGCAATGTAAGACAAAACTTTTTCCTGATGCTCTGGCTTTAAAAGCGGTTTGCCAACTCCTAGAAAACTAAGCGTTCGAGGCCTTATGTAGCCAGACGATGACGCAGGCTCAACACCTCCTGCATTCGGTCCTATTTTGCTCTTGCCACTACCATCAGATCCACCACCAACACCATCATTACCAGCTGCCAACCCCCGCCCAATTCCACGGCCTCTTCCACCAGCCTTCCTCATTTTTGGTAGAAATGTAGACAAAATCCAACAAACTATATAGTATGTAAAACAAGGTACAAGGTGTCTATAGGACAGGGGAGATTTTGAATTTCTGCACACACTTTTGGACACTGGACACTTTTGGATTGTGTGAGGCCCAATGAATATCTGAGCGCTATGTGACAGGCTCGATGGCACAGCTGTGACCTAAGTGACTAGAGGATAAGGGAGATTTTGAATCTCTGCACACACTTTTGGACACTGGACACTTTTGGATTGTGTGAGGCCCAATGAATATCTGAGCACTATGAGACAGGCTCGATGGCACAGCTGTGACCTAAGTGACTAGAGGATAAGTGAGATTTTGAATCTCTGCACACACTTTTGGACACTGGACACTTTTGGATTGTGTGAGGCCCAATGAATATCTGAGCGCTATGTGACAGGCTCGATGGCACAGCTGTGACCTAAGTGACTAGAGGATAAGTGAGATTTTTAATCTCTGCACACACTTTTGGACACTGGACACTTTTGGATTGTGTGAGGCCCAATGAATATCTGAGCGCTATGTGACAGGCTCGATGGCACAGCTGTGACCTAAGTGACTAGAGGATAAGTGAGATTTTGAATCTCTGCACACACTTTTGGACACTGGACACTTTTGGATTGTGTGAGGCCCACTGATATCTGAGCGCTATGTGACAGGCTCGATGGCACAGCTGTGACCTAAGTGACTAGAGGATAAGTGAGATTTTGAATCTCTGCACACACTTTTGGACACTGGACACTTTTGGATTGTGTGAGGCCCACTGATATCTGAGCGCTATGTGACAGGCTCGATGGCACAGCTGTGACCTAAGTGACCAGAGGATAAGTGAGATTTTGAATCTCTGCACACACTTTTGGACACTGGACACTTTTGGATTGTGTGAGGCCCACTGATATCTGAGCGCTATGTGACAGGCTCGATGGCACAGCTGTGACCTAAGTGACTAGAGGTTAAGTGAGATTTTGAATCTCTGCACACACTTTTGGACACTGGACACTTTTGGATTGTGTGAGGCCCACTGATATCTGAGCGCTATGTGACAGGCTCGATGGCACAGCTGTGACCTAAGTGACTAGAGGATAAGTGAAATTTTGAATCTCTGCACACACTTTTGGACACTGGACACTTTTGGATTGTGTGAGGCCCAATGAATATCTGAGCGCTATGTGACAGGCTCGATGACACAGCTGTGTCCTAAGTGACTAGAGGATAAGGGAGATTTTGAATCTCTGCACACACTTTTGGACACTGGACACTTTTGGATTGTGTGAGGCCCAATGAATATCTGAGCACTATGAGACAGGCTCGATGGCACAGCTGTGACCTAAGTGACTAGAGGATAAGTGAGATTTTGAATCTCTGCACACACTTTTGGACACTGGACACTTTTGGATTGTGTGAGGCCCAATGAATATCTGAGCGCTATGTGACAGGCTCGATGGCACAGCTGTGACCTAAGTGACTAGAGGATAAGTGAGATTTTGAATCTCTGCACACACTTTTGGACACTGGACACTTTTGGATTGTGTGAGGCCCACTGATATCTGAGCGCTATGTGACAGGCTCGATGGCACAGCTGTGACCTAAGTGACTAGAGGATAAGTGAGATTTTGAATCTCTGCACACACTTTTGGACACTGGACACTTTTGGATTGTGTGAGGCCCACTGATATCTGAGCGCTATGTGACAGGCTCGATGGCACAGCTGTGACCTAAGTGACTAGAGGATAAGTGAGATTTTGAATCTCTGCACACACTTTTGGACACTGGACACTTTTGGATTGTGTGAGGCCCAATGAATATCTGAGCGCTATGTGACAGGCTCGATGGCACAGCTGTGACCTAAGTGACTAGAGGATAAGGGAGATTTTGAATCTCTGCACACACTTTTGGACACTGGACACTTTTGGATTGTGTGAGGCCCAATGAATATCTGAGCACTATGAGACAGGCTCGATGGCACAGCTGTGACCTAAGTGACTAGAGGATAAGTGAGATTTTGAATCTCTGCACACACTTTTGGACACTGGACACTTTTGGATTGTGTGAGGCCCAATGAATATCTGAGCGCTATGTGACAGGCTCGATGGCACAGCTGTGACCAAAGTGACTAGAGGATAAGGGAGATTGGATTGCTTTTAAAAAAGCAGTTTGCGGAGCAGTGGGTAAACAGCAATGCCAGCCTGTCAGGAAGCCTTAAAAGGCAGCCTAACAACAAACACTACTGATACACCACAATATAGCCTCCCCTTGCACTGCACACACAGTGACTGGTGTGTTGTGCAGGCCAAATTGCTATCAGCAGCAGAAGCAGTTTTTTTTTCTTCTCAGCAGGACAAAAAAAAAAAATTGGGCTTGCTTTTAAAAAAGCAGTTTGAGGCCCAATGAATATCTGAGCGCTATGTGACAGGCTCGATGGCGCAGCTGTGACCAAAGTGACTAGAGGATAAGGGAGATTGGATTGCTTTTAATAAAGCAGTTTGCGGAGCAGTGGGTAAACAGCAATGCCAGCCTGTCAGGAAGCCTTAGAAGGCAGCCCAACAACCAACACCACTGATACACCACTATATAGCCTCCCCTTGCACTGCACACACAGTGACTGGTGTGTTGTGCAGGCCAAATCGCTAGCAGCAGAAGCAGTTTTTCTGTCTTCTTCCCTGCCTAACGCTCTCCCTACAGAATCAGCAGCAACCTCTCCCTATGCTAAGATCGGCAGAAGTAAGATGGCGGTCGGCGTGCACGCCCTTTTATACCCCCTGTGACGCCCACCAAAGCAAGCCAATCACTTGCATGCCCTTCTGAAAGATGGTGGTGACCCGTGCCTATGTCATCACGTTGCCCACAGTGTCCGTGGATCCTGATTGGCTGAAAAAGAGCGCAAAACAAACTTTTGAAACGCGACTTTGGCGCGTAAGTCGCCGACCTCGTGGCCGACCTCATCCTAGGGTCGGGTTTCGTTTCATGAAACCCGACTTTGCCAAAAGTCGGCGACTTTTGAATTTTTTCGACCCGTTTCGCTCAGCTCTACTGGTGACTGCAATGTACTTGCCACTACAACGGCAGTTTGCAATTTTCACTCAGCAACATCCACTGCTGCCTGTTTCTGCAAAACACCAATGGAGTCATAATCATCACTACACCTGTAGATAAATTCCCAAATTAGTATAATTTCCAAAACGGGGTCACTTGGGTAGGGCTTCTGCTCTTCTAGCACTTTGGGGCTCTGTATATGGAGTCTGCAAACGATTCTATCACAATTTGTGTTCCAGGAGGAAAATAGCGCTCCGTCCCTCCAGAGTCTCACCGTATGGCTAAGCATTACTGTACAGCCACACAGGGCCGATTTTAGATGATGTGGTGCCCTGGGCAAAAATTTAATGTGGGCCCCAAAAGCTCACATATTGCACCATCACACAAAAACATTTCAGTTGCATTTACATGCTCTGAATTGAGGCCACTAAACAAGCGCGACAATATTGAAGTCGTCCAACACATGTTTCCCGACCTCTTTGGGGTGGGTGCACATGTTCAGTAATTGGCAGCGCTTTGCAGTGGATGTTCGCTGCCGGCTATTGAACACAGGTGAATCCTTTGTGATCACTGAACCGTGCAGAATCACTGTGTCCAATACATTGTACAGGTGAAATTTATCTTGCGAAGATTCGCGTCTCTGCAAGATAAATAGAAATGCTGCTGTCTGGAGAGACGCACTGCATGTCCGTCTCCGCGGGTGATCCGCGAGAGTCTGTGCATGCATAGTGGACATGGGATTTCTTGAAATCCCATCCACTATCTTGTAACATCTGGAGGTTGCACAAGTATGCAGCTTTCAACCAGCTTTGTTTACTGACCATGTTCACATACCTTTACTGCAGCGAAGAAGAATGATTGGTACAGATAGTCCTCGATACAGTAAAATGCAGGTCCATATAGTATTTATAGTAAAATGCAGTCCCTATGGTCCTTGATAGAGTATACTGCAGCCCCCTCAGAGTATAATGCAGCCCACCTCAGAGTATAATGTAGTCCCCTCAGAGTGTATACTGTAGTAACCTCACAGAACATAATGCAGCCCCCAACACACAGTATAATGCAGCCCCCCAGGGTATAAAGCAGCCCCCTCAGAGTATAATGCAGCCCCACACACAGTATAATGCAGCCCCCCACAAACACACAGTAAAGTGCAGCCCCCTCACACACAGTATAATGCATCCCCCCACCACACAGGATAATGCAGCCCCCAACAAACACACAGTATAAAGGAGTGCCCTCAGAATATAACGCAGCCCCCTGAGTATAATGCAGCACCCTCAGAGTATAATGCAGCCTCCCAAAGTATAATGCAGCCCCCAGAGTATAAAGCAGCTTCCCATACACAGTATAATTCAGCACCCCCATAATCACACACAGTATAGTGCAGCCCCCCACACACAGTATAATGCAGCCCCCCACACACACAGTATAGTGCAGTCCCCCCACACACAAACAACACAGTATAGTGCAGTCACCCCACACACAGTATAGTGCAGCAGACACACACACAATACAGTATAGTGCCATCCCCCCACATACAGTATAGTGCAGCAGACATACACACAATACAGTATAGTGCAGTGCCCCCATATACAGTATAGTGCAGCAGATGCACACACTACTTACCTCTCCTCGTTACCCGCTGCTCTGGTTTCTGCAGAGCGTCTCAACGTCTGATCAGTTCCACTGCTAGCACACTCTGAGGCAGAGGGAGAGTGATGGGAGAGGGAGCATCACATGGTGCTCTGTTCTCCATCACTGCTTTCAACTGTATCGGTGTCTATGATGCTGATAAGTTGAATGTGCGATGCTGGGGAGGTAAGCGCCAGGCCTCTCTTACTCAGGAGCCCCATAGCAGCAGTGTGGGTGCTGCTAGTAGTGGCACGCCACTGGCTGGGTGTCCCTGGAGAAGCAAGGGCCCTAGGCAGCTGCCTGGTCTGCCTGCTCCTAGCATCGGCTCTGCAGCCACATATGGGGTATTTCCACATTCAGCAAAAATTGTTGTAGAAATTTTGGTGCCATTTTTATCAATTTCCCAGTGTGAAAATGTAAAATATGGGACTAAAACTAAATTTTGGTGGTAAAAATGTAATTATTTTTTCTTCACTGCCCAATGGTATAAAACTCTGTGACTCATCTGTTGTGTCAATATGATCACTGCACCCCTAGTTGAATTAATTGAGAAGTTCAGTTTGTAAAATGGGGTCACTTATGGGGGGTTCTGCTGTTCTGGCACCTCAGGAGCTCTACCAATGTCACATGGCATGCTCAAACCAGTCCATCAAAATCTGAACTCCAGTATGGAGCTTCTTCACTTCTAAACTTTGCACTGTGCCTCAAAAGTAGTTGTTGACCACATATAGAGTGTTGGTGTACTCAAGAGAAATTGTACAACACAAATTGTGGTCCATTTTCCTCTGGCAACCTTGTGAAAATAAAAAAATTGGGGCTAAAAGAACATTTTTGTCTGAAAAAATTAGATTTTTTTTATTTTCATAGCTCAACATTATAAACTTCTAGGAAGCACCTGAGGGTTTAAGGTGCGCACCACACATCTAGATAAATTCCTTGAGGGGTCTAGTTTCTAAAATAGGGTCACTTGTGATGGGTTTCCACTGTTTAGGTACATCTGGGGCTCTTCAAACAAGACATGACAGCCGCAAAACATTAAATCAAATTATGAATTGCAAATCATCACTCCATCCTTTATGAGCACTGCCATGCGCCCAAACAGCAGTTTTCCCCCACATCTAGATACGTTCCTGAGGGGTCTAGTTTCTAAAATGGGGTCACTTGTGGGAGGTTTCCACTTTTTAGGCATGCCAGTTGCTTTCCAAACTCGAGATGTCGTCTGCTAATGATTCCAGCAAATGTTGTATTCAAAAAGTCCTCCTTCCATTCTGAGCCCTGCCGTGCACCCAAACAGTAGTTTTCCTCAACATATTGCGTATCAGCATACTCAGGAGAAATAACACGAATTGTGTGGTGCTTTTTCTCCTGTTACTCTTGTGAAAATAAAAAAATTGTGACTAAAAGAACATTTTAGTGGGAAAAATTTGATTTTTACGGTTCAACATAATAAACTTCTGCTAAGCACTTGGGGTTCAAGGTGCTCATCATAAATCTAAATAAATTCCCTGAGGGATCTAGTTTATAAAATGGTGTCCCTTGTGATTGGTTTCCACTGTTTAGGCACATCAGGGCCTCTCCAAACGCGACATGGTGTCCGCAAATTATTCCATCAAATTTTACAGTCAAAAAGTCAAATGGCATGTCTTCCCTTCCAAACCTCTGCTGTGTGCCCAAACAGTGGTTTTCCCCCACATATGGGGTATTGACTTACTCAGGAGAAATTGCACAACAAATGTTGGAGTGCATTTTTCCTGTTACCCTTGCAGAAATAAAAAAAATTGGGGTCTAAAGTAAAATTTTTGTGAAAAAAGTTAAATGTTATTTTTTTTCCTTTCCCATTCTATTTATTCCTATGAAGCACCTTAAGGGTTAATAAGCTTCTTGAATGTGGTTTTGAATACTTTGAGGGGTGCAGTTTTTAGAAAGGTGCCATTTTTGGGTATTTTCTGTCATATAGGCCCCTCAAAGTCACTTCAAATGTGAGGTGGTCCCTAAATAAAATAGTTTTATAAATTTTGTTGGAAAAATTAGAAATCGCTGGTCAACTTTTAACCCTTATAACTTCCTAACAAAAAAAATGATGTTTCAAAAATTGTGCTGATGTAAAGTAGACATGTGGGAAATGTTATTTCTTAACTATTTTGTTTGACATACAGTACAGTAACTCTTGATTTATGAGCATAAAAAATAAAAGTTTGAAAATTGCAAAATTTTGGTTACATTTCTGATATTTTCGCAAATAAGGGCAAGTCATATCGAACAAATTTCACCATTCTCATGAAATACAATATGTCATGAGAAAACATTCTCAGAATCGGTGGGATCTGTTGAAAAATTCCAGAGCTATCACCACATAAAGTGACACTGGTCAGAGTTGTAAAATTTGGCCTGGTCAGGAAGGTGAAAACAGGCTTAGGGAGTAAGGGTTTAATAGGGACACATATGGCAGCAGTAACTCAGTATTGGGGTATCAGTAGGAAGAAATGTTTGTGCATGTTGGGGATAGATGGAGACAGTGCGGGAAATGTGAGAAATCCATTGTGTCTTTGTTTCAAGCTATGCAGACAAGTCCTGGCTGGAGAAGTTTCATGGCGGTCTGGGCCGATTGGAAAATATGGGAAAAATGAATGACTCCATCAGAAAGAACGTCACCTATAAGTCACTCTCTGTAACTGTACTGTAATCACTTTTGTGTTCTGCACCACTGATTTCTATCACTATATGGTCACCACATGGGGGTAATATCAGTGTTGGTCTTTGTATAGAGATTTATTTTCAGTAACAGCACAGTGGTCTACTGAGTTCCCTTCTACCCACAATCAAGTTCACCACCCTAGTTGTAATCAGGGTTACCGGCTAGGAGCCCATTCAGATGTTTCACCCCGTGAGCTGAACTCCTAGCTATGCCTCTGTTGGCACCCACTATAGTTACGCCCTTGATACCAGTGCTATAAATGGCCTGTCTTAGGTGGGGTATAGGCCTTTAGTTCAAGGGATCAAGACCACGTTCTATAGGGTCACACTTAAGACAATAATTAGGTAATTGCACTCATTTCTCTAGGATTTTGACCATACTGGAACAATCTAACATGGATGATTTATGAAAGGAACTGTTGTATGGGAATAAGAATATATGAATAATCCAGGGAATCTGACCTTGGATGGAAAGCAAAGTTCACACAAAGTAGCTTCACTTCCCAGGCGGCCACGGTTGCATTCAAAGCCTGGGATTTAGTATCATCTATCTTGGATCCTGAAATCCACTGTTTCATATCTAGCTGTGAGGCAATTCAAGTAGCAACATTTGCAATTAAAATCTATTTTACTACATAGGTAAATAAATCCTAGACTCTCCAAAGCACACATGATAGTAAGTAACCCCAGTATATACCGATGCAACAACGTTCTTTTCTGCAGCAGTGCTGTGATTAGTACCACTAATTTTTATGAATTCTTGATTGTGTTGTTACATAGGACTGCAGGTAAAAATGACCAAAAAATATAAAATACTTGGTAAATACATAAGAAATTAAATGTGGGTGACATCCATCATGGGAAACAAGAATCAGCCATTATGCATTTTAAAGGGGCTACAAGGGTTTTAAAACATTGGCTGAAGCAAGAAATTAGTAAAAATAATAACATAACCATTACTCACCTATGCAATCCATTGCCGGTTCAGCAATGCCGCTCGAGTGTTTTATGGCTGGAAGTGATGACGTCACATCCGTTTGTAAGGGGTTACAAGGCCCCAAGTACGTCCCGGTTAAGTATTAATGTACATATTAGTGTATATATTCTTGTTTTGTGTCTTGGAAATGCTGCTATGTATATAGTGCTAATGTTTTATAATATATTGTATGTTCATATTTGTCTAGGGACAGTGTAGTTTTCTAGTTTGGCCACTAGATGGGGCAGTTTAGCCTACATTGTGTATATAGTATAGTAAGAATAAGGGGGTTTGCATGTGAATAGTTAACATAGGAGGGTTACAGTGGATAAAGCAGGAAGGACTCAGTTGGGGCCAGGGCGCCCGTTCAGATCACTTGGGCTAACTAACCCTGGGCAACACCATGCCACGCAACGTTGAATAAGTCTAAGGCCCAGCCGTATAGTATCTATGGCTAGGACCTCATCAGAAGGAGCAAACGGCAACAGTGCTAGCGGTGCAGTATCAGTTGGACTGCAGTTTCTAGAGAAGACTAAGCATTATGGACAGGTCGTTCATCATATGGCAGCTAATTGCGTGGGCTGATGCTCTCAGGACTGGGGTGAAACGGTCAAGGGAGTCCCCAAACGGAGTAGGCCTACACAGGGAGGACGTTGGAGAACCGAACGGTACGGTTTGTCTGAGAAACGAGCTTAATGACACAGAGAAAAGGATGCTGATGCTGGAGCGAATACAGATATGCTGTGTACAAGGACCAGTAAAGTTGTTAATTTGCAAGTTGACTTGGACTGTGGCTCATTTTGTGAAAAACCGGACCAAGGAAGCCTCCAGAAATGTACAGAGGGCCTTGACGGTGCAGGTAAAGAAAGCCACAGGTATGCAGAGCTATGGACAATATGTGTATGTGATGGCTGGGCAGGGCATGCTAACGCAAATGCTATCAGCCACAACTAGCGACTACTGCCCTGTACCTGCCTCACACGTTATTCAAGGGACTGGCCTTATGGGTCACTGCTGAGGTCCGAGATTGGTTGCAGTGGTCATGTGAATGATAGATGTGATTGCTGCTTCAGGACCCGCAGGGGATTAAACAGGTAAATTTTGAATAGTTAAATATTTTACCACATTTCCTGCTATCTGATGATTTTATACAAATCCAAAACACCTTATAAATATGCCCAATTCTTTGTACCCTATTGCACCAATGCAAATCTAATACAAGATCTCATCAAACCCACCACAGAAACAGTTCCCTTTTGTTTGCCCCTTTTCTTTGCTGTTTCTCCTTTGTTCACTGTTTGCACCCGTTGTAGGAATCTGTACTCACTCGGCTGCGGATTAAGTAGGCACAGGAAGCGGTATTGTTGAAATGTCCAAGCAAGTTTATTAAAATTGCATAAACCACTCTGGATAGACCAAAACAAACGAACAGCCTTTTTTGGCATGAAGTGAAAAGCAAACAGAAAAATAAACAGTCCATATAGTACTGCAAGTCCGCCCGCTCAGGTTAGTGTCTTTAGCACACACACAATGGAGGTCTCCACACCTACAGCTACAGACCCTGACTGAGACATTTGGTCTTCATTTTATTAGCCAAACCACTCCCCTGGGGTTGGGATATATGAGCGGTCATTCCAACCCATCTCTTATGACCGCTCGTAAAACCTGGCCCTGGAATGGCCCAAATAACTCTCTCAGCACTATACGTGCTGAAACATACCTCTTGGCTTACATCACCGCAGATAATAGCCGTGATAACACATATCTCCCCTCAAGAACTTGTCCGGCGGCCATCTTACATACCCTTCCCCCTCTGTCTAAAGCCAGGGGGCTTGGCACCGTCTGCCAACAAACAGTGGACTCTCGACAGAGCATCAGCATTGCCATGCAGTTTCTCTGGCCTATGATCCAAGTGGAAGTTAAAATCCTGAAGTGCTAGCAACCACCTTGTCACTCGGGCATTGTTCCTTTTTTTCTCCCTCATCCACTTCAGTAGTGCATGGTCTGAAACCAGCCTAAACTTCCTGCCCAAGAGGTACTACCTTAGAGAGTCCATCGCCCACTTGATGGCTAAACATTCCTTCTCCACTATGGAGTATTTTTTCTCACAGGAAGACAACTTCTAGCTGAGATACATTTATGGGGTGCTCTTCCCTGTTCACCTTTTGAGATAGGACAGTGCTCAGCCCGACATCCGACGCATCCGTCTGGACCACAAACTCCTTGGAGAAATCGGGTGCTCCCAACATCGGCTGTTTGTACAGGGCCAGCTTCAGTTCATGGAAGGCCATCTCTGCTTCTGCAGACCACTTAGCCATAGCCGACTTCTTCCCTTTAAGGCCATGGACCGGGTCACCGCTGCTGTGACACATCCCGCCGACACCGGCCCGGTACCGAGTACCCCACAGCCCTGGGAGGACGACTCAACTTGGCGTCATGAACAGGATTACGGAGCCCGGTAACCCCCCCGGGTCCTGAGTGCCATAGACTGTGTTTGTGAAAAAGACTGTATGTGAAATTGGCGCCAATTGCCGCCATTGCCGCGCTGCTTGGCGCGCACGCGAAGAAAGAGGGGCGGCCCTTCGTGGGCGGAGCCTGCCGCAGAGTGCGACGAAGTGAAGTGACGCGAGGGAAGAGAGGACAGCGCATGAGAAGGGGAGGAGCTGAGGCCTACAGCCCGGAGCGCCGGACCTGCGAAGCGGCCACCAGTGAGCTCACACAACCCCCGGCCCTGGCTAATGTTAGCTAAGGGGGGAAGAGAATGTCTGTGCCGAGCAACAATGCAGCAGCGGACGCCGTCACCAACCCTGCAGTGCCGCAAGGAGTAGCGCCCGCCGCAGCGGTCCCCATAATGCCGCTGTCTATGCCCTACCTTCCGGGAGCGGCCTGGCTACCGCAGTACTCGGGTGAGTCACATACCCTGAGTGAATTTAAAGAGAGACTGTGCAGTTTGCTTAAAGTATACCCTCTGTCTGAAAGCCAGAAAGTGAACATCCTCATTGGACAGCTAACGGGTGCAGCACAGAGAGAGGTGAAAGCCTGGCAGGACACTGACAAAGAGACTGTTAAAAGATTCTAGCCAAACTGAGAAGCACCTTTGACACACGGACTGCAGCTGAAATCAAGATGCGATTCTTTGGATGTAAGCAGAGAGCGCAGGACAGTATCAGGGATTATGCTCTTAACCTGCAGGAGGCGCTGCAAGCAGTTAAGCAAGTTGATCCTGACAGTGTGAAGGAGGAAGATAAACTGTTAAAGAAGCAGTTCATTGAAGGACTCCTATCCAGTACCCACAGAGGACAGTTGCGCATCATAACCCTGCAAAACCCTGATCTGGACTTTGCTGATTTTAAGGACAGGGCTATTCGGGTCCTGCAGGAATCAACTGTCAGCCGTCCAGCGCCCCCTAGGCGACCAGCGATCACCTACCATCAGGAAGCAACATCTTTTCCTTCCATCCCTGTGGAGGCTGATGCACAGACTCTGGATAAAGATCCTACAGAAGAGCTGCGTCTTCAGGTCCAGGAGTTGACCAAAGGGATGGCTGCACTTACTAAAGCTGTGCAGTCCCTGCAGGTGTCCTCGAAAGAAAAGATCCATCTTGCCTCCAGTCCAGAGGATGTCCCGTAGCTCCGGAGGAGGAGATCCCCGCCACTTCGAGGAAGGAACAACGATCGCTATGACCAGGACAGATGTCTCA
This sequence comes from Dendrobates tinctorius, assembly GCF_039654945.1. Classification (NCBI taxonomy): domain Eukaryota; kingdom Metazoa; phylum Chordata; class Amphibia; order Anura; family Dendrobatidae; genus Dendrobates; species Dendrobates tinctorius. Next base: position 27,137,602 of record NW_027361788.1, on the reverse strand, counting down.
TCTGTCGTCGCTGCTACAAGGCAGGTCATCTTGCAAGATTTTGTCCTTTAAACGAGCAACCCCTGGGGCAGAGGGCCAACCCCCAGGAGTAGGACCACAAGGCCCAAGCAACTGGCGAGCCAAGTATGTGGGAGGGAGAACGATCCTTCCAGTGGTGATTGACGGCATCCCCATGAACGCTTTCCTGGACACTGGCTCACAGGTGACCACTATGCCCTATATCCTCTACAAGCGGTATTGGGCTGATTCCGAACTCACCCGTGGATGAACTAACATTAGTTGCCAGTAATGGCCAGTCTTTGCTGCAGATAGGATGTAAAGAAATTACTGTTAAAGTGGGGAGGGTGGAGTTAAAATCTCAAGGTCTGATAGTTGTGGATATTGATCGACGAGAATGTAATCCCATGATAAATCTTGGTACAAATGTAATTGAAAATTGTCTTTCCGAGGTTATTATCTTGTTGCAACAGGTGACTGAGACTGCTGGTTCCAGTGAACAATGAGTCCTGCAGAAAGAGATCAAGGCCCTGATGCAAAGACAACAGGTAGAACTCTCTGGCAGTGAAATTGGTAGTGTCAGAGTGAGAGTTGCTTTCCCCATTGCAATACCCCCCAGATGTGAAATGTTGATTTGGTGTCGGGCAGCCATAGGCCTCAGAGGGAAGTATTACCAGGCACTGGTAGAACCAGTGTATTCTGATAGCAGGCCCACTGTCCTGACAGCCAGAGGGGTGGTTGATGTACGTAAAGGGAGACTACCTGTACGCCTTTTGAATTGTGGGGCGGAGGAGGCCACAATACCTCGGTACGCCACAGTTGCTAAGCTGCTCACTGTTAATAACAACTCTTTGCAGGCAACAGAGCCCTTGGTCTCATCCGATCAGGTGGAGGACAATGGCTCTGTGAAGCAGATGGAAGAGTGGTGCCAGCAATTGCAGGTGGGAACTGACTCTACACCTTCATACCAGAAAAATGGGGTTTACAGAGTGACACAAGAAAATGAGCGGGTATTCAGCAAACACCCACTAGATTTTGGGCAGGCAAAAGGGGTCCAACATCATATCCCCACCAGAGACCATCCACCCATTAAGGAGAGGTACAGACCTATACCCCCAACACAATATCAATGTGCTAAGAGTATGTTGAGAGAGATGAAGGAAGCAGGGGTTATCAGAGACAGTTGTAGCCCCTGGGCAGCTCCAATAGTTTTTGTAAAGAAAAAGGATGGTACCATGAGAATGTATGTTGATTACAGGAAAATTAACAGCATTACACATAAAGATGCCTACTCATTACCCAGAATTGAAGAGTCATTAGCTGCACTTAAAACTGCTAGCTACTTTTCAACCTTGGATCTCACCAGTGGGTATTGGCAGGTTCTCGTGGCAGAGGCAGACAAGGAGAAAACAGCATTTACCACTCCAATGGGTCTCTGTGAGTTCAATTATATGCCATTTGGGCTCTGCACTGCCCCAGGAACATTTCAACGGCTGATGGAGTGCTGCCTGGGACACATGAACTTTGAGACAGTCCTAATTGTACCTTGATGATGTCATTGTTTTCTCCAAGACTTATGAAGACCACCTGGAGCACCTGGCCGAGGTGTTTGAAGCCTTGTCCAATTTTGGCCTAAAGGTGAAACCTTCCAAATTCCACCTCCTGAAGCCCAAGGTACAGTACCTCGGTCATGTAGTGAGTGCAGAAGGTGTGGCACCAGATCCTGACAAAGTCACAGTCATCCGGGACTGGCCAAAGCCCAGCAACCTCCATGAAGTACGCCAATTCCTAGGGTTGGTAGGCTACTACCAAAGGTTCATCAAAGACTTCATTGAAATAGCCACTCCTATGTAAAATCTCCTGGTGGGACAGTCCAAGAAAGATGGCACTCACAGGAGATGAAGTTCTGGCCTACCCAGATTATGACAAACCCTTTATGTTGTATACTGATGCCAGCAACGTGGGACTGGGAGCAGTATTGTCGCAGGTACAGAATGGCAAGGAAAGAGTGATCTCCTATGCCAGCAGGAAGCTGCGTCCCACTGAAAGGAACCCAGACAACTATAGTTCCTTCAAGCTGGAGTTCCTCGCCATAGTCTGGGCTGTGACTGAGAGATCCAAATATTACCTAGCTTCAGCCAAGTTTACCATCTTCACGGACAACAACCCGTTGACTCACTTGGACACTGCAAAACTAGGTGCACTGGAACAGCGATGGATGGCTCGGCTGTCTAACTATGAATTTACCATCAAGTACCAGGCAGGGCACAAGAATGCCAATGCTGATGCGCAATCCAGAATGCCTAATCTGCCAGATGCAGGAGAAGACCCTGATTCTCTTGAAGAAATAGAGTTGCCTCCCTTCCACCGGCCACTTGCGGCCCAACGTGCTCAAGGAGTGAGAAACAGACGGTCTGGCTTGAAAGAGGTCACCCTAAATCCATTGCCCCATCATGACTGGGCAGAAACTCAGGATAGTGACCCCGCAGTCCGCCTGGTGAAGGAGCTACTGTCACAAGCTGACTCACGCCCAGAGTCGAATGCTCCTGAAGAAACCCAGCAGTTGTGGAAGGAAAGAGGTCGGCTGTTCATCTATGAAGGAAAGCTGTGTCGGAGGAGTATCAATGCCCGCACTCATGAGCTGGTTTGGCAGGTGATAGTCCCAAAGAGAGAGGCATCAATGGTCCTGGAAGCATACCACAATGGAGCTGGACACTTCGGATGGAAAAAGTTGGAAACATTGCTCCGGGAGAGGTTCTACTGGGCTGGTATGAGGAAAGCCATTGAGAGGTGGTGCCGGGAGTGTGGACAATGTAACCTGCGCAGAAAGGATCGAAACAGCCAGCGAGCTCCTCTGCAGCCAATAGTAACCAAACAGCCACTCGAGTTGGTCGCCCTGGACAATGTGAAGCTGGTCCCAAGCTGGTCAGGCTACATCTATGCTCTTACCATTGTGGACCACTACTCAAGATTCCTGGTAGTTGTGCCTGTCAAAGATCAAACAGCCAGGACAGCAGCCAGAGCATTCCAAAAGCACTTCTGTAGACCACATGGATATCCTGAGCAAGTGCTTACAGATCAAGGTTCCGCCTTTGAGGCAGAAGTGTTCCAGGAATTCTGTAACTTGTATGGTTGTAAGAAGATCCGGACAACACCGTATCACCCACAGACCAATGGCATGTGTGAGAAGATGAACCAGGTAGTGATTGACCTACTGAAGACATTGCCTTTGGAGGAGGGGAATCCGTGGCCAGAAAAGTTGCCAGATCAGGTAGACCTCTACAACCATATTCCAGTGAACTCCACCAACTGTACTCCACAGAGGCATAGCGAGGGTTTCGGTTCAGGGGGGGTGAAACTTCTGAGTGGACCCCTAACTAGGTAACTGTGATTACAACTCGGTGACGCACCCTAATAGTGGATGTAGGAGATGACTGCGCTGTTACTGAAAATAATCACTATATAAAGACCAACATGGATATTACTGCAATATGATCAGTGGTAAATTCCAGTCCTACAAAACATATGTGATTACTGCACAGGTATAGTTGGTGTCTTACCGCTGACGTTCTTTCTGATGGAATCGGTCACTTTTCACGTCTTTTCCATCTGGCCCAGACCGACATGACAACTCCTCCAGCCACGGCTCTGCTACAGAGAATACAACAACGACACGTTTCACTTCTCATATTCCAGCCCCATCACCATGTATCCCCAACCTGCACAAACCACCCCAATGCTGAACCGCTGCTGCCGTATGTGTCCCTATTACTACACCTGATACCCCAATACTGAGCCACTGCTGCTGCCGTACGTGTCCCTATTACTGCACCTTATACCCCAATACTGAGCATCTGCTGCTGCCGTATGTGTCCCTATTACTGCACCTGATACCCCAATGATGAGCCGCCGCTGCCGTATGTGTCCCTATTACTGCACCTGATATCCCAATACTGAGCCGCTGCTGCCGTATGTGTCCCTATTACTACACCTGATACCCCAATACTGAGCCTCTGCTGCTGCCGTATGTGTCCCTATTACTGCACTTGACACCCCAATGCTGAGCCGCTGCTGCCGTATGTGTCCCTATTACTACACCCGATACCCCAATACTGAGCCTCTGCTGCTGCCGTATGTGTCCCTATTACTGCACCTGATACCCCAATGCTGAGACGCTGCGCCGTATGTGTCCCTATTACTGCACTTGATACCCCAATACTGAGCCTCTGCAGCCGTATGTGTCCCTATTACTGCACCTGATACCCCAATGCTGAGCCAATGCTGCCGTATATGTCCCTATTACTGCACTTGATACCCCAATACTGAGCCTCTGCTGCTGTATGTGTCCCTATTACTGCACTTGACACCACAATACTGAGCCTCTGCTGCCGTATGTATCCCTATTACTGCACTTGACACCCCACTTCCCGAGCCTTTGCTGCCGTATGTGTCCCTATTACTGCACCTGATACCCCAATGCTGAGCCGCTGCTGCCGTATGTGTCCCTATTACTGCACATGATACCCCAATGCTGAGCCACTGCTGCCGTATGTGTCCCTATTACTGCACCTGATACCCCAATACTGAGCCGCTGCTGCCGTATGTGTCCCTATTACTGCACTTGATACCCCAATGCTGAGCCGCTGCTGCCGTATGTGTCCCTATTACTGCACCTGATACCCCCTATGCACACATGGCTCTGCTCCACACCCCCTATACACACACAGCTCTGCTCCGTACACCTTGTATACATGCGGCTCTGTTCCATACACCTTGTACACATGCGGCTCTGTTCCGTACACCTTGTACACACGCAGCTCTGTTCCGTACACCTTGTACACATGCACCTCTGCTACGTACATGCTGTACACACGCGCCTCTGCTACGTACATGCTGTACACACGTGACTCTGCTACTTACACGCGGTACAAATGCGGCTCTGCTCCGTACACTTTGTACACACCTGGCTCCGCTCCGTGCACTTGTACACATGCGGCTCTGCTCCGTACACCTTGTACACATGCAACTCTGCTCCCTACACCCCGTACACACTCGGCTCTGCTCCGTACACGCTGTACACATGCGGCTCTGCTCCGTACACGCTGTACACATGCGGCTCCGCTCCGTACACCTTGTACACACACAGCTCTGCTCCGCACACCCCGTACACACGCGACTCCGCACCATACACCTCGTACACATACGGCTCCAATCCGTACACCCCGCACACACACGGCTCTGCTCCGTACACCCCGTACACACATGGCTCTGCTCTGTACACCCCGACCCGTACACACTTGGCTCTGCTCCGTACACAAACGGCTCCGCTCACCCCATACACACGCGACTCCGCTCCTCTGTACACCTCATACATGCATATCTCTGCTCCATACACCTTCTACACACATGGCTCTGCTCTGTACACCTCATACACACACAGCTCTGCTACATCCACCCTGTAAACCCCTCCTGAGCCCACACAGAAACTTACTTCACCTCATCCAGCACCATGACAACCAGCACAGCAGCAGCAGCAGCAGCCGCTTAAGCCCCTGATTATGTGACCCCTTGACTCCGCCCCTCCCGTAACCTCATCACAGGTCCTGTGCGCACAGAATAGCCCAGGATGACATTGCTGGCTGTGAGTGGGGGGTGCACTGCTGGCATCGGGGCCCCCCCACCGCCTTCTTAGGGGCCCATAGCGGCTGGGCGGCAGAGTAGGGAGATCGATTGCACGCCGATACAGTTACAGTAGCGTAGCTCTGGTGGGTCCCCTCAGAGCTCGGGGCCCGGGGTGACCGCCCCCTCTGCCCCCCCGGTAGCTACGCTACTGGTGCTCCAGCATACCTAATGAGAGCGAGGCCTGGTAAACTGCTTATTGATTTGGACATGGGAGTCCTTACACCTGAGGTGACATCCCCAGATGCTGACTGGGATACAGAAAGACAACAGCAGTACAGAAGAGTACAAGAGTGTGTGGAAAAGAGTCTAGCTCAGGCAAGACAAAAGCAAGAAAGGCACTACAATCAGCATGCACCTGCAGTTCCCTTGTCACCAGGAGAACAAGTCCTCAAGAGGAAAAGAAGACTGCATAAGCTGGATGATCAATGGGAAGCTGAACCTTATACCATTCTGCCCCCAAATTTTGACAATACCAAGGTGTGTCTTATTAACAAAGATGGAGGAGAAACCTCAGCAGCAATATCAAGGGATCATTTGAAATTATATCGTGACCAGTTTAAAGAAAGAATGGAAGAACAAGATAACATCCAGCCCATAGAAGAAGAAAAAGTCAGCACCATACTAGGAGAATTCCCTGAAAATTGGACTAAAGTAAATGATGCAATAGTGGTGCCAGTGTTGACATTTCCCCAATTGGTAGCACAGGAAGAAGTGACTCAAGAAAATCCTGTAGATCAGGAAAATCAGGCAGCAGATGCCACACCAGCAGTGGAGCCAGAGAACCCTCGCCCTGGCAGTGGTGAACCTGACAATCTAGTATCCCTGTGTTACATAGAACCACCAGTAGTGTATCCAGTACGTTACACACCACACCAGTATTACGCAGGTCTACCCGTGCTACACAAGGTATACCACCCATCAGATATCGTATCTAGCTAAGTTTATGTAAATGTTGAAATTGTGTATATATGTAACTGTTTTCAAGTTTTGTGCCTACAGGTAACCTGTAACAGTTTCCTTTGGAATTTGCCAGTTTTGTTTTATGGACATTGTACCACAGGACTTGTGTGGTCACCAATCTGTATATAGTTCACCATTTGCCTGGGAATGGACCATGGACATTGATGCTTGGACTTGTCATCATAGGACTGTTTTTGGAGCTTGTGGTTCTTGTACATTTTTCATTTTTTTCAAAATCTTGTACAATTATATTTGTTATATGTTATTCATGTTTTCTTTTATCAGCCCAGGAGTGCTGACTTGCACTAGGGGGGAATGTGGCGCCCCCAGGAGTATGGCCGCCACAGTGGCTTTGCCTTCCTCCAGGGAGGGTGAGGTCATGCTTGGAAGCAGTGAAGGGTGTCTCTCGCAGTTAACCTATACATGCAACACAGTTCCACTCCAGGCCAGCAGGGGGGACTCTGAACCAGAATTGAAGGGAGGAGTGCTCTCTGAGGGCCAAGAGGAAGGAGTTGACAGTTAGTGTGAGGAGGTCCATGTGTGCAGACATGTGGAGAGAAGCTGGAGGTTGAGCTGAGGAAAGAGAGCTCCCTCACAGTGAGAGCACATGAACTGGAGCCTGGTCTCCACGGTTGTATGGATACTAATGGTCCTGCAACAGACACCAGAGGAGTAGGAGGCTGTAAATGCCCTACTCCCATATAAGACTCGGAGGCACAACAGCACAGAGTGAGCCAAGAGAGGAATAGCGGCTACAGCTGTCTGCCATACGAGGAGTGCTAGTAGAAGAGAGTTAGGAGGAACTTCAGTGTAACTCAGTACTAGGAGTACTTCACCCTTAAAGGCGCTAAGAAGGAGACTGCACAGCCGATCTGCTGAGAGGGAATCCCTGAGCTGCTTCCAGGCTTTCCTGCTCCAGTACCATCTGTAATCAGGACCCTGGACTGCATTTATCAAGTAAAGGTACAGAAATTGCACCCTGCTGTGTCTTTGTCTGCTTCCTACCCTTCCGGCACTGCTACATCCCCGTGCCAACCACATCTACACTGCCCTGGGACTACAGCTTCACCTGTGGGGAGCTTTTACATCTTTGCTGTACCATACCTTCAGTCCCAGTGGATCTGCATGCAGCGTCGGCTTAACATCTCACTTGCCGAACACCACAGGTGGCGTCACGAACTATTCCATTAACTACATTCCACCATTCAAACTTCCCCTATTAATTGGGCGCCCAGGGCCACGGACCGGGTCACAGCTGCTGTGACACATCCCGCCGACACCGGCCCGGTACCGAGTACCCCACAGCCCTGGGAGGGCGACCCAACTATGCCCTTTTTTGAGGTCAAGGGTAGTAATGTACCGAGCCAGCCCTAGCCTCTCAATTAATTCATCAACCTGGGGCATCAGGTAGGCATTGGTCTTAGAAACCTCGTTCAGCTTCTGATAGTCATTGCAAAATCCCAATCCCCATCTGGTTTCGGCACTATGACTATCAGGCTGGACCAGCCGCTCTTGGATCCTTCGATGACTCCCAAGCTCAGCATCCGCTTCACCACTTTGGAGGTCACCTCTCGGCATGCTTTGGGAATCCGGTATGGCTTCAAGTTGACTCGGACATGAGGCTCCGTCATTACGTCATGCTTTATGACCTTCATACAACATGGAAAATCAGAGAACAGGTCTCTGTTATGCTGAAGCAATTCTTGGCACTGCAGCTTCTGCGAGCGAGACAAGGTGTCAGCCACCTTAACATCCTCTGCATGGACATCGGACTTGGCCATCAGACAAGGAGCTTCCATGAGTTCTCTGTGCTGCCACAGTTTGATCACGTTCACGTGGTACACCTGGTAGGGCTTCCACGTCCCCAGTTGGTGGACTTTGTAGTTGACCTCACCAACTTTCTCCACCACCTCATAGGGACCCTGCCACTTGCCCAGCAATTTGGTCTCAACTGTGGGCACCAGCACAAGTACTCGTTCCCCCTGGGTTGAACTGTGTTACCATGGCTGACCTATTATACATGCTGGACTGGGATTCCTGAGAATTGAGGAGGTGCTCCTTCACAATGGGCATCACGTTAGCAATCTTCTATTGCATCAGGGTAACATGCTCTACCATGCTTCTATAGGGGGTGGTTTTAGCCTCCCAGGATTCCTTTGCCACATCCAGTTGATATTATGGCCACAATATGTAAGCTCGCAGCCCACAACACGGGTCCTCACACTTGCGAGTCCTACCACTATACATGAAAAAATGTTAGTGGTAGGACTTGCAAGTGTGAGGACCCATGACATGGGTTGTGAGCTTACATATTGTGGCCATAATATCAACTAATACCTTACATATATTGATATGTTTTTGTGCACATTATCTATTTTTCAGGGTGCAGTTGGGCTCAGATGGCTCTGTAACTGTGGCCTCTGTTCACACAGGATGCATTTGAGAGGCACTGAGCAGCCCGCCTGATCTAAAAGTATGGGCATTGTTAATAGGCTGTAAGCCGGATGCTCTGCATTACCAGTTTGAATAATAATAATCTTTATTTTTATATAGCGCTAACATATTCCGCAGCGCTTTACAGTTCACACACATTTTCATCACTGTCCCCGATGGGGCTCACAATCTAAATTCCCTATCAGTATGTCTTTGAAGTGTGGGAGGAAACCCACGCAAACACGGGGAGAACATACAAACTCCTTGCAGATGTTGTCCTTGGTGGGATTCGAACCCAGGACCCCAGCGCTGCAAGGCTGCAGCGCTAACCACTGAGCCACCGTGCATACAGATTCTATTTTGTGTGCACTAGTATACTTAACAATCACCCCCTCCATGGGTTGGTAGGTTGAGAGTGATTGCTATATTGGTATTAGTGCACCTGTGTTGCTACCATAATTACTTGGGTCCACTGCACCCTGATAGTGCATTTGTTTTGAGCCCTAGGCAGGTAAGCATCTCTGCCTTTTTTCAGTGATTTTTTCACAACTCCCTCATGACCTTGGACATGAAGGGGGTCCGTTGGTCCATCAGTATCTCCTTCGGCCGCCCGGTTCGGGAGAAGATATGGATCAGCTCCTAGTCTTATTTTGCTTTAATTATTGTATTGTTAATGTTGTTACTTATGACTAGAGTTGAGTGACTTTGGTCGGATCGGGTTTCGTGAAACCCGAATGAAACAAAATTTGAGTCGGATGAAACTGGTCCGACTAGGGCAAAAAAAGTCGGAGTTTCGTCCGAAACCCGACCCCAAAGCAAGTCAATGGGGAATAAAAGTCGGCATTGAGTGGATGAATGTCATCCGCTCAATGCCGACTTTTATTTCCCATTGACTTGCATTGGGGTCGGGTTTCAGACAAAACTCCGACTTTTTTTTGCCCTAGTCGGACCAGTTTCATCCGACTCAAATTTTGTTTCATTCGGGTTTCACGAAACCCGATCTGACCAAAGTCGCTCAACTCTACTTATGACGATTGTGTTTGAAACTGTTAAACTGTAAAGCGCTGCAGAATATGTTGGCGCTATACAGTATAAATAAAGATTATTATTATTAGAAATACATTTAGCAGAGGCATTTCTTAAGGGTACCGCCTCTGGGTAGCATAATCCAAGAACACCAATATGTGTTGATGTTCTCTTGCAGATTTTACCAAGGGTCCCACCAGGTCCATCGCTATCCGCTCGAATGAGACCTCAATGATGGGCAATGGTACCAGAGGACTGCGGAAGTGGGCCACTGGGGAGGTCAGCTGGAATGTGGAGCAGGAAAGACAGTAGTTCAGGATTTCTGTGTAACACCCGGGCCAGTAGAACCTCTTCAGAATGGGTCTTATCTGCCTCCAGGTGACCACCCAACACATGGGAATGAGCCATGTCTAACACCTTGCGTCTATAGGGCCCTGGCACTAGTAACTGCTCTATCACCACACCCTTTGGCTAGGTTATTCTATAAAGTCGATCCCCAATTACAGCAAAATGAGGGAACAGATTGTCGGCTGCATCTCCTAAGGCACAACATTTAATACAGTAACATTTTCAAACGCCCCTTTAAGAGTTAGGTCCCTGAGTTCCAAAAGTTTACCCCGGACATCTCCAGCTCAGGGACGTTGGCCTCAGTGGATGCTGAATTATCCTCATCACCAACAAGTACACGGAAACCTGTCATTCGCAACCTGCGACGAGGTTTCTTTGCGAGCAACCTGCCTGTTGTCCAGACAACCAGATGTCCTCCCTTTTCCCCACAAGTCCCAAAATGACACAGTCCCAAAATAATACAAAGTCACGCCCTATTAGAATAGGGTGTAACAGGTCCTTGACCATGCCAACCTCATGGGACTCTGCTAAGGTTTGTGTTGATGACCACTTGGGCCATGGGATAGTCTTTAGCATCGCCATGGATACAGCGGCCGCCCACCCTTTTTCCAGGAATCAGTCGATGGGGAATGGTAGCCCTCACTAGGGTTACCAAACTCCTTGAGTCCAGCAGACCAGTCACTTTCACCCCGTTTACTGTTACGGGACATGCTTGCGGCCCCTCTCCTGTTTGAGGGACATCACTGCAGGCAGGTATGCAAAATATGAGCAGCGCCATCCTGTGCTGCAGTCCATTGGCTCAGTGCTCATGGGACAACGGGCGGCTATGTGGCCAGGGGTATGACACCTCCAACAAATTACACTATGGGAAGGGACCTTGGACACTAACTCCGGTGCTCTTGGCTGCCCCCAGGTGTGGCTCTATCTCCCCTCTTTTGGGTGTCAGCCCTGCTTTGGGAACCCCAGTATGAAGACACAAGTGTTGGTGTAATGTGTATTGTGACATGCGTTATTAGTGATAGTGTTGTAGTTTGATTGACAGTAGGGAGAGTTAGGGCTAATGATTGGGACTAGCCCAGAATGTGAGGGGCTAAAGTGAAGGGACAGAGACTGTTTCCTGGCAGGAGATCAGATTGGGCTCAGCCTGCAGCAGGAGCAGACCTATGGTCTGTTAAGTAAGCAGGGTCGTATGACGAGGGTGTCCCTGAAGTAAGTGGAGACTGTGAGAACGGATAGTGAGATCCAAGAAGGAGGCAAGAGAAAGTGACACAAGGTGTGAGTGATTCTCCAGAGACAGGATCTGGGGCAGGAAACCTAGCATCGTAATGCTGAGCTTGAAAGTCCATAAGGGAAGGGGATGGAACAGAATAGGGAATGTGAGACGAAGAGATTGCCCCAGGCGGTAGTTCCAAGGCATCAGCGAGCAGAGAAGCTGAACAATGGCCAAAGTAGCCAGGTAGCTCCCAGGATGTGGAACTGCGGGTTGAAGTACAGTACTCTCACTAACTGATGGTAGTACCGTTGTTGGGAACGAGGGAGATTCCTGAATTTCCATGCTGTGTGACGGTGAAGACAGAGAACTAAATAAGGCTAGAAAAAATATGTATGCGGATGTTTCATGTATTAAGAGAAACGTTCATAGAAGTTATGCACCAGCTAATTGTTGAATATAATTCCCACCAAGTTATTGTTCAGTAAGAGACAGCTCCTTTTTAAGTGGTGATCTCCCTCATTGAACTTTGTAAGACCTGGTCTTGGCCAGCCGAAGTCACCAGTATCATGCGGATAGCAAGGGTGTAGCATGCCTGTAGACAAAGTCCACAAACCCAGCCAGGACTCCCTTTTTCATGTAGTGTGGAAGATGAGTACCTCGCCCACAGCTGCCCCACGCCATGTTACATCCGCTTTACAGTTTGGTGGTGGAGAGATAATGCTATGGTATTGTTTTTCAGGCCTCGGCTTCGGCCTGTCAGGTCCAGTGAAGGGAAATCTTCATGCTTCAGCACAAGACATTTTGGACAATTACATGCTCCCAAGTTTGTGGGATCAGATGGCCCTTTTCTGTTCCCCATGACTGTGTCCAATGCACAATGCAAGATCCATAAAGGCATGATTAGGGGAGTTTATGGAAGCAGTAAAAGTTCTGACACTCCAGAGCCAGGACCTCAAGCCCATCCAACACCTTTGGAATCAACTAGAACAGAGATTGTAAGCCTGGCTTCTCCCCAACATCAGGGTCTGACCTCACAAATGTTGCTGGATGAAGGGGCAAAATTTCCCACAGACACTTCCAAAATCTTGAAGAAATCCTTCCCAGAGGAGCAGGAGCCATTATAGCAGCCATTGGGAGACTAACTCTATAATAATGGTTATAGATTTTGAATGGGATGTCATAAAAGGTGTAATGTGTAGGTGTTCCAATACTTACTTTATGTATGACCAATGTCATATAGTGTAGTAATCCTGAACATATTTTCACAGTTTTCCCAGACTTGGAACAAAATGAAATAGTATATATAATAATAAAAAGAAACCCAAACAATTTTTTTTGTGTATTTTCTTACGCCCCTCTTATAGCAACAAGACAAAAAAAGAATGATTTCTTGCATGAGACGCCGTGGGGGGGTTCACACGTCTACCAGATGAAAGCCACTGCTTCGCGAAAAACTAAATTTACACGCAATGTAAGCAGTTCCCTAAACAATATCGCACATAGCAAACAATAGCAGGTGACACGGAAAGTGAACAGTACAAGGGAGGGACTGAAGAAACATAGCAGCGCCAGAGATGTAGAGATCACACACAACACATACAAATAGGAAAATATCTACGGTAATAAATGACCTCACTACACAACCATATCAGGGACCTCACCGCTCGCCTGCTGCCCTACAAGCTGGCTGTTTTTGAGTGGCTTGGGAGACATTGCTGGTCTGAAAATGCTCCCTGCAGGAAACAGAGAGACAGATATTTTTGGGATATAATTGTGCAAGTAACTCACAATAGGAATAAATGGCAGGGGGCATTTCCCGTCTGTCACCCAACATATGAGTGGCGACAGTTAAGGGTCAGGAAGTGCCCTGTCTGCGTCCCTTATAACTGCGTCCTATCCAAATAAGTCAAGAGACATGGTGTCACAGGGAGAAGGGGGGAGCACATGGCTGCTGCTAAATACGAGAAAACATGGATGAGGGGAAATACGTCATATGCAGACACGAGACAGCTGAGTAATCCAGAACAGTCAGGGCACATTGTGGGATTTTCTGTAATGGCCAATATATTCTGCATAGTGGAGAAGATGATGATGGATTTATTATAGAGGGATGAGACTTCAGATGGACAATGTCAACAATTAACACTAAATTGATCCTTCATCTTTCCTTATAGAGGCATAGTAGCCATACACCGCTATGGAGGCATCTTAGGCTGGCGATCACACAGTTTTTAGGACTGTGAGATTCTCTGTACTGCCAGGTCTTTGATGTGATAATAGATTCCATCTAATTCAGCCTCCTATAAAGTTGACATTAGAGCAGTGGTGTGCCACCACCATGACTGTGTGGGGTTCGGCAGTGGGTGGTCCCACCTGGTGTCAGCCCACTTTTCCAAACATCTGCTGCATATGTATGTTGGAAGTTGGGAGAATATGATTACAGTGGCCATCCATGCTGATCCCATCGGGTGTTGGCTGTTTTACACAGCAGATATATGCCTGTATTGCTACAATTGGAGCTAGCTCTGATTGTAGAAGTTTATCCCTTTAGATCAGTGATGTACACTTCCAGTCCTGAATTGCCACGTGACTTTTTTCAGCCAATGAGAGAAGCCGAGCGTAGTGTAGCTGGAGCGTAGCTGGAGTGGGAGTGGGAGAGAGAGAGAGGGAGAAGAGAGAGGGAGAAGAGAGAGAGAGAAGAGAAAGAGAGATTTCGCCGCCTCGAAGGTTAAAATTCATGCCAGGTGTGTTTACAGTCCTCCACTCACTGCCGACTTTTCTCCCCATTGACTTGCATTGGGTTTCGTGTTTCACGACTTTTCCCGACTTTTCCCTATAGTCGGTCGATTTCATTCGACTCGACTTTTGAGAAAGTCGAGTTTCATGAAACCCGACTCGGCCCTAAAAAAGGCAAAGTCGCTCATCTCTAGTGTGTTGTATGTGTCTGTGTGTATGTTGTGTGTGTATGTATGTCTGTGTGTTTGTTGTGGCCTCTCTGACCATTCCCGCCACCTGCGCACTGCAGTACTTGGCTCTGCCCTCAGTAGGGCAGATCAATATGCCTGCGCAAGAGCCACGGCACGAAGCAAGGAAGATGACGACATCGCGTGAATATGGACCTCCCCTGGGTGAGTATAATAAAACTTGTTTTTCTTATCTTTCAGGTTAGATCGGAGGCTTATCTACATCATTATAGAATGCTGTATATAAGCCCTGAAAGGCGGCAGCCGCAGCTTATAGCTGAAAAATGAGGTGACAGGTTCCCTTTAATTCCCAGTTCCCTTAAAGGGGTTATTTGGGACTTGAATCGATGACCTATCTGTAAGATAGATTGTCAGTATGAGATCGGTGGGGTCGGACACCTGGCACCCCCACGATCAGCTGAAATCTGCTACGGCAGTTGCAGATACATGATAAGCATACATAATCGGCCGCTGCCTCTGGTCTATAAGACGCACACAATATTTAGCAAGATTTCTGTTGTTAAAAAATGTGTCCTATAGTCTAGAAAGTACAGTTAGTGACAATCACGCTTTATCTAAGAAATGCATCTTATCCCCCAACATCTTATGCTGGACTATGTCCGTCATAACTCGGCTTCCCACCTTTCACCCAGGGTCGCATGCCGAACCCCATCTTTATGGGCATATGATGGCTGTGTTATTCAGCCATCATATGCCTCTAAGGCTGGTTTCACATTTGCGTTTTTTAGCGCTGGAAAAAAACGCATACCTGCGCATGCGTTTTTTCCCCTATATTTAACATGGGTGCGCATACCTGCGCACTGGTAAGCGCATGTATGCGATTTTCATGCGCTGCGTTTTTTTGGGGTGTGCGTTGGTATTTTCCAGACGCAGCATGTTGCATTTTTTGGCCCTGCAAAAAAGCGCATGCGCACATATGCGCACGTTTTGCGCTAAAAATGGCCATTATAGCCTATGGATGCGCATATGTGCGCACTGGCATGCTCATGTATGCGTTTTTTTGCATATGCGTTTTTTTTTTTTAACCATGGAATTTAGGGGTTTGGGTTAGAGTTAGGGTTAGTTAAGGGGGTTTAGGGTTAGGGTTAGGGTCAGGGTCAGGGTTAGGGTTAAGTATGGTTTGGTTAAGGGTTAGGGTCAGGGTTAGGATTAGGGTTAAGTATGGTTTTGTTAAGGGTTAGGGTCAGGGTTAGGGTTAGGGTTAGGGTTAGGGTCAGGGTTAGGGTTAGGGTTGGGGTCAGGGTTAGGGTTAGGGTCAGGGTTAGGGTTAAGTATGGTTTTGTTAAGGGTTAGGGTCAGGGTTAGGGTCAGGATTAGGGTTAAGTATGGTTTTGTTAAGGGTTAGGGTCAGGGTTAGGGTTAGGGTTAGGGTTAGGGTCAGGGTTAGGGTTAGGGTTAGGGTCAGGGTTAGGGTTAGGGTCAGGGTTAGGGTTAAGTATGGTTTTGTTAAGGATTAGGGTCAGGGTTAGGGTCAGGATTAGGGTTAAGTATGGTTTTGTTAAGGGTTAGGGTCAGGGTTAGGGTTAGGGTTAGGGTCAGGGTTAGGGTTAGGGTTAGGGTTAGGGTCAGGGTTAGGGTTAGGGTTAGGGTTAGGGTCAGGGTTAGGGTTAAGTATGGTTTTGTTAAGGGTTAGGGTCAGGGTTAGGGTTAGGGTTAGGGTCAGGGTTAGGGTTAGGGTTAGGGTTAGGGTCAGGGTTAGGGTTAGGGTCAGGGTTAGGGTTAGGGTTAGGGTTAGTTAGGGTTTAGGGTTTGGGTTAGGGTTAAGTATGATTTGGTTAAGGGTTAGGGTCAGGGTTAGGGTTAGGGTTAGGGTCAGGGTTAGGGTTAGGGTCAGGGTTAGGGTTAGTAAAGTCATGGTTTGGGTAGTGTGAGGGGCCACCTAAAAATGTTGGAAAAAAACGCAAACGCGGTAAAAACGCACTAAAAACGCATACAAACGCATAAAAACGCTGCGTTTTTTTCATGCATGCTCATAAAAATGCTTGAAAAAAACGCAGCAGTTGTATGCTTATGTATGCGTTTTTTCAATGCGTTTTTTTGCGGGAAAAACGCGCTGCAAAAAAAAGCAAGTGTGAAACTAGCCTAACAGCGGTGGGTCACCCACCACTGTTAACCTGTTAAATGCCATAGTCAATCTGTGACAGCTGTATTAAATATTCACTGGCAGGGGGACACGCCGTTCTATCGCCTCATTGGCGCACCTGTGACGTGATCGCAGAGGATCCCTGTGACTGTCACCACCGTACTCCTGTGAAAGCTGCCTATGGCTGCTGTTTATAGGAGACTGTGATTTCTGCTACATATAGCAATGCTGTATGTAGCACAAGCAATCAGATCTTCGCAGGTACAAGTCCCCTAAGGGGACTAACAAATACAGTGAAATGTTTTAAAAAAAAGTTTTAAAAAATATGAGAAAAATAAAAGTTCAAATCACCCGTTTTCCTCCATTAAAAATGTAGAAATATAAAAATTAAAAAATACACATATGTGATATTGCTGCGTTTGTAAAAGTCAGATCTATCACAATATAAATTAGTTTGATCAGTAAACAGCCTAACTAGAAAATAAAATAAAATTCTAGAACTGCAGTCTTTCTGTCATTGCAACAAGAGAAAAAAATGTGATGACAGATGATTAAAACATCGTATATATCCCAAAATAATATCAATATAACATCGGTTCGGGTGCAAAAAACAAGCCCACACATGGCCATATCAGCACAAAAATAAAAAAAGTTATGGCCATTAGAATAAGGGAAGGAAAAAACGGAAGCTCAAAAACGAAAAAATTGCCTGGTCCTAAAGAGGTTAAAGGCATTTTACTGTAATGTGTGATAATAACACATGAAGCTTTACTACCTCCTGCCTCTCCAGTTCTGACTTTTCACTGCTGCCTCTGATCTTTAGTCACTGGCATCAGGGGTGACGTCATGACTGCAGTTCTGCAGCCAATCACTTGGCTCAGTGGCCCATGCCGGCAGAGCTTCTAAGCTCAGTGAATGACTGCAGCAATGGATTGTGCTGTGTAGTTGATCCATCACCGCTGCCGCCTGTCAAAATAGACCATAGGACGTACTGAAGATCCAGGCCTGGAGCAGCAAGGAAAAAGTGAAGCTCTGTGTTTTTTTTCTACCAATGGTAGCCTCATATATAGTTATTACCTACCAGCCTTCATCACTCGCCAGCTCTTATACTCATTTGGTTGATTTCACCTCTTTGTTGGAAGCCCTATTAGGAGCCTCCATCACAGATCTTATCATATAGGACGACCGCTCAGCGAACAGCTATTTGGCCGCTGTTCACATGACGTAAGCCGATGTTATATACAGCAATATGCAGCAGGACACAAGATCCAGGGAAATATCCGATCGCCAGCAATGGGGTCAGGAAGGAATTTTTTTTCCCCCTGAAGCAGAACTCTTTGGGGGGTTTTCTTTGCCTTCCTCTGGATCTTTAGGTCCCAGTGGCTCTCAGGTGGTCTCCAATGACCGCAGCTCATTCTGTGGTCTCCATCGGGGCCAATCTGAGAGTCACTGTGACCATCGTTTAATTTTTTTAAAGGGCCAGTAATATTTTCATTACAATGTGGCTTATTGCTATTCCAATAAAAAAAATATTCTATATACAAATATATTGTGCTGTGTGTTTTTTTCCTGGATTTCACCTTATACTGTGACGATGATGGGAGTGATCACTACTACCCTGAATATTCCACAACTAAACCGGGAAGTATAGGGGGCTCCATACACATAGAGAAGATGTCATAATGTTAACGCCGGTACAAAAATACATTACAGTTGTTATAGGGCTCAGTCTGTCATGGGGGCACTAACATGGTATACGGTACGTCTTACACAACATACTGCAGAGAGAAGACTGAAGACCGGGACACAGAGCCACAAAATACAGAAGACTCAGGGTCTTGTGTAAAAGTAAAAAACAGAGGAAAGAAGTTCAACAAGGACCAAACCAGGAGTGAGGCCTCAGTCATCAGTGGCCACTGTTCCCATGGAATGGCCGACATTTACCAACCGTTCTGCAGCCACTTGTTTACCTTTGTCCAACACCTCCGTCAGTCCTTGCCGTTATTAGGCCACTACTGAAATTCTTTTCTAACTATACACAGACACATACAGTAGGTACAAACCATGTATGCCACCATCACTGTACACAACCAGAGTCCTGTTCCGAACCAGTGGCCTTTACAATTCAAGTATAAGTGGGCTTAACCAAGGGTCTGTCTCTATAAGAGAACCACATGCTTGCAACTTGGAACAGCAGTAATACAGTAACACCAGATTAATATTCTTTTGTCACAGAGATGACATGCAGCGAACCTTCTTAGAAAGGAGAATTGGACTCTGACATTCCCTAATCAATAAGTACTCACACAATTGGAGGGAGAAATTGCTAGTCCTTCATGCACCATGGTAAGTGTCCAGTGGTGTCCACTCTTGGTCTAAATTGGCTCTTCAGATTGCATGGCGACGAATCCTAGGGCCACATACCTTCAGGAAAAAGTTCTAATAAGAGAACGGTACCTTGAATTATGGAGAACACAATAATATTTTCCATATTATTCTATTGAGTTATATTCAGGATATTTTTTTTTTAAAGTTTGGTACTAAGAAGGTATAAAATAAGGTGAATTAGACTCTGACATTACCTAAGCAATGAGTACACATATAATTGGAAGGACAAATTGCTAGCCCTTGCTGCACCATGGTGTGTGTCCAGTGGTGACCACTCTAAAGGTACTGTCACACTTAGCGATGTACCAGCGATCACGACCAGCGATATGACGCTGTCAGGATCGCTGGTACATCGCTAAGTGGTCGCTAGTGAGCTGCCACACAGGCAGATCTCACCAGCGACATCGCTGGGGATGGTGGTCGCTACTTACCTGTCACACCAGGCGATCCTGCGTCCTCCCGCCCGGCTCCACGGGTCGCTCGTCGTCACAGCAGGAAGCGCTGCAGGAAGCTGACAACGAGAAACAGTCCAGCCTGTTCTCGTGCGATCAGCGATAATCAGCGGGGGAGCCGGTTATAGGTAAGTATCACACACAGCGATATCGCTAGCAATATCGCTATAACGTCACAAGTTATAGCGATATTGCTAGCGATATCGCTTAGTGTGACAGTACCTTTAGTCTATGTTGGCTCTTTCATTTGCATGGTGATAAAAAATCACAGCCACATACCTTGAGGATAAACATCTCATAAAGGCACGGCACTTTTGAAGTGGCTTTTACAATGTAAGCCCAAGTAGCGTCAGAACAAGGCTCCATTGGGTTACATTGGAAAAGTCACTTCTGAGGATCTGGCTAGTTGGAATTATGATAAGGTCACTGAGATGAGGAGCAGAATGGCGCTGGATCCCAAAATAAGTGGTGGTAGGTGAATATATTAAAACACTCAAACTACTAAATATAATAACAGGTGGAGTACAATTCGTAACATTCTTGATAAACATTGGTCAATACTTAAGACTGAGCCAGTACTCCCAGAGAGACCACTAATGACTGCAAAGCATAGTAGGAGTCTGGGGGACCTTCTTGTTAAGAGCCACTATGTGGCGAATCCATATTTTCCTTTATAAACTGGGAGACCACGTCTTGGCTGCTTTCCTTGTGGATCCTGCTTGGCATGTCGAAATATAGAAAGGGCAACAAATTTTCCAAATCTGAGAATACATCTCATGCAGCAGTGATTTTGTTGTGTATTATGCGACATGCCCCTGTGGTCTAATATACGTGGAATTGACATCCAGGGAACTATGGGTTAGATTCAGGGAGCATGTCAGAGATATTAAGGCAGCTCAGACAAGTGTCGACATAGTGTCCTTAAAGACCATTCCCTGCCATTTCAGGCTGTGTCATGGCTGCGATTCGGATCTTTTAAAAATACGCGGCATTGACCGCATACGTGGTGGTATTACGGGAGGTGATTTGAGGTGCAGGTTGGCGCAGCTTGAGTGTCGGTGGATAATAAGACTGAATACTATGACCCCTTCAGGTCTTAATGAGAAGCTAAGCTTTTCATCTTTCTATAATATGGATAGAATTCTTGGACCTTATGCCTTTCTATTGATGTTCGTTTAATAAATGCCTCTGGAATACATTCTTAATTCATTAAATTTTAACTGTGTTTTTGTGTTTTTTTTTAGTTTTTTCACTAGCAGATGTTATCTTGGCATTTAACCTGCTCTTTAGTTCTAATTTCCCTCATGATGATGTTTTAACCACCAGCTAGTTGTGGATATAGTGAATGATTCTATGCGATATACACTGCTCAAAAAAATAAAGGGAACACTTAAATAACAGAATATAACTCCAAGTAACGCAAACTTCTGTGAAATCAAACTGTCCACTTAGGAAGCAACACTGATTGACAATCAATTTCACATGCTGTTGTGCAAATGGAATAGACAACAAATAGAAATTATTCGCAATTATCAAGACACCCTCAATAAAGGAGTGGTTCTGCAGGTGGGGACCACAGACCACATCTCCATACCAATGCTTTCTGGCTGATGTTTTGGTCACTTTTGAATGTTGGTTGTGTTTTCACACTCGTGGTAGCATGAGACGGACTCTACAATCCACACAAGTGGCTCAGGTAGTGCAGCTCATCCAGGATGGCACATCAATGCGAGCTGTGGCAAGAAGGTTTGCTGTGTCTGTCAGCGTAGTGTCCAGAGTCTGGAGGTGCTCCCAGGAGACAGGCCAGTACACCAGGAGATGTGGAGGGGGCCGTAGGAGGGCAACAACACAGTAGCAGTACCGCTACCTTCGCCTTTGTGCAAGGAGGAACAGAATAACATCCAAGTAGAGAAAAAATAGCCTTATGAGCCTATGCATTTTGAATCAATATTATTAAATGGTTCTTAGTCATGGCTTTACATTTAGCCTTAACTAATAACCACTTAATATCAGTTCAAAATATGCATGCCCCGAGGTTACAGTGTTAAAATGTCTTCATGTATAGCATTTGGGCCAGAGTTCTAGCTTCACAGCCAGCAGTTTTCCAAAATATAATAACATTTTACCTAGCAATTTGTAATAGGATCGTGTGCATTTTTCTGCAGACTTTGGCTGCACAGCAAAAAGAAAACAAACTACCTACCACAACTTGTAGCTGTTTGTTCACCTGAATCGGAGAGCCACCTCTTCTCTTTTGCGCATCAGATTGCTGTGTGATCTGGTGAGATCACATACTCAGACCTAATAGGCCTAGGAGGCAGAACACCACCTGAGTATCCGGCTAGTTGGGATCCACATTTCTTCTAAATTATAACCTCCTAACAAACCAATCCCTTCTACCTCTGATACTTTGCTGGGTAACTCTTTTAAATCACTGAACTCCGTTTCCTATATAGCTCTGCTATATCGCTGGGTAACCCTGTCTTATTGCTGTGCCAGCTCTATTTTGGACTCTGTTTCAAACGGAGCTCTGCGACATTGCTGGACCAGTTTTGTTGTTGAGCTTTTTATATCACACAGATCTGCTTCACTAGTTCTCATCATTAAAAGATTTCTGCTACACCACTTTCCTTGTCTTTCTTCTGTTGCGTAAATTGCCGTTTAGCCACATCAGCCTCCATTTTTCCAGCTGGATCACTTCGCTGCACCAACGCCATCTGTCCATGCTGCATTAGATCTCCTTTTAGGGTATGTGCAGACGTATGCAGAAAATTCCTGACTGAAAACCGGACTCCTTTCCAGAAAACGCACGTTTTTTTCCAGAGCGTCCCCAGTCTCATAGAAAATAGTTAGAAATGCTGATTTTTCCGCGAAATTAATGAGCATGCTGCATTTTTTACCATGATGCGTTTTTTTCGCGGAAAAAAACGCATCAATTTGCACAAAAAGTGCAGAATTCATTAAAATGAATGGGATGCTTCTTGTAAGCGTTTCTTAAGCATTTTTGCTGGTAAAAACGCTTAAAAAACGCTTACATGTGTACATACCCTAACGGACCAAAGGCATCAAGGATCCACCTCACCAGATGGGACATAACAGGTAAGTATTAGTTACACGCTGTGTGCTACAGGAAATTCTCTGCCTGTGTCCCTCTGACAACACTTCCTGCAAATCCTTTTAACACAGTGCCCCTAGTGGTCAAACTAAAAAACAACTGAGCTTTTAAAAATATTTCCTTCCTCTAATAATATTTGCTGATTCCTCCTCATTTAATTGAAACTTACATGATACTTGCAATCTTAGCAAATAAAGTGAACCCGTAGGTGTCCCAGTCAGCAATAATGTTTTAGGCAGAAAAAATTTTTCTTTTCCAAATTGCTGTCTCGTAATTGACAAATTACTTCCAGCTTTTGTTCTCAGTATTAAAGAGCATTTCCCCCTCAAATAGGAAAAATACATGGAAATAAAAGTCTCTGTCTCTGAGTCGTCCCGTGTTGTGAGAAGTCCTTTAATATTCTATTTTAATCGTATTATTCTTAAGTCTCCTCCAAGGTTACCAGTAATGTCATCGCGTGTCCAATTGGGATCCTCACCCAGATTTCTATTGCCTTTTAATCTGTTCTCTCCTACTGGTGTACACACCAGTGTGGTCAGTGCCTCTGCCATTGCAGTCATGAACCAGGAGGTCCAGGATGAGTAGTGTTACAATGATTTGGTGCTAGAATTTAGAGGAAAACAGATGAAACAATGTAGTTTTTTCTAAATTTTTAACATCATAATGAATTTTAGGGTATGTATCCATGTTCGGTATTTGCTACGGATTGGACGCTGCATACAGCCGCAGCGTCCAATCCGCAGCATCCAGATGTTATAGCATAGTGGAGGGAATTTTATAAAATCCCATATCCACTATGCATACAAAGACACAGGTGGCAGACCTGCGTATACGCACATGTGGCGCGTCTTTATAGACCGCAGCATGTCTATTTATCTTGCGGAGACACACAGTTTCCCTTTCTCTATTTGTCTTTGATTTGTTAATATTTACATCTTGCTAATGTTGATAATGTATATGATGAATGCTTGCGGAACTGCTACATAGGAACATGTATTACCACACACGTTTTTGGTGCTGCCACATTTATCTATGTGTTACCATGCTTTGGAGACTGTGTTTCTTAGTGTTATACTGTATATAATGTAAAGTGATGTATATTGATATTCATGTATAGTTTAGGGTAAGTGCATCATTTTGAGGACATTAGAGGAGGGCACTTTAGTATATAGTTCTTATACATAGGGTAAGTGTAGTTCTGTTGTGGGCCACTAGATGAATGCATACTAGTGGGCCTTGTAGGTGTAGTTTGTAGGATGTTCATAGAGGGTTAATGTTACGCCGTTCTGTCTGTATCTGCTTGTCGTCGTGACAATGCATGTGTTTGCTTTAACCCCTTACTCCTTTCCCCCTAATTGAGCTGGGATACTGCTGGCTGTTACCTGTATGGATCCTACTCAGTTCCCTGCTCTGCTGCGTAGCTGCACATGTGGTGTTAGGTCTATGCTCTGCTGCTTGACCATTCGCATGTGCGGTCCCTGGTTGCTCCTGTGGAAGCTGTCCGCGGGTTGTGAGGTCATTTGCAGCTGTTGCATGACTTTTCCACATGTGTCTAGGCTTGCAGACGATGCCAGGTGCTCTAAGCTGCAGTCCCTGCACTGACTGTGCTGCAATGGTTTCTGTGTGTGCTTAGGGCATGCGCGGCCACACCTCTCCTGCTTTTATCAGGGTTAGTGTGTGTACTTGAAATGCTGTCCCCAGCCAATTGCTGAGGGGTAGCTCCTTTATAAACTTACCCTGCCCTATGGGCGGGGCCAGAGCTAATAACAAAGCTCCTGAACTTTGCCATGTGTGTCTCGTGTCTGTGTCCCTGGACCTCGTCTGGCTCTGTTTTGGTACCAAAGTCCCTGCCTTGATTCCTGCTTTGTCCTGTTCCCTCGCCCTGCCCCGGAGGCGGTATATCCAGCCCTGAATCCATGATCCTGTACCTGTCCTGTACCTGACCCCATCTAAATTTGCCCTGGCCTGGAGGCGGTGTATCCAGGCTTGAATCCTTGATCCTGTACCTATCCTGTACCTGACTATGTCTGAACTGTCTGCTGTGTTATGTTCCTGGAATACCTCTGTTTGGAGCCCCGCACCCAGTGACTCTGAGTCTCTTGTAACCGGTGTTCCTGCTGAGCATCTACTACCCTGTGCTCTGACTACAATGCGGTGCTAGCTCCATGCTGGCCCAGCAATCCTGCGGTTCTAGCACCATCACGCTTGAGTTCCTTCCTAGGTCCGATGCCCGGAGCCTGACGACCGCAGTCTGGAACCTGATGACCGCTGCCTGGAGGCTGGAGCTTGATGATTGCAGTGGTGCCTGTAGGTCGTGTTGGATGTCCGGAACCAAACGACTCCTGTCTGATGTCTGCCGGTGACTCGGTTGTCCTGTCGATGATCCTGATGTCCTGATGACCTCATGTGTCCTGATGACCTCGTGTGTCCTGATGACCTCGTCTGATGTCCGGCCTGTGTCCTGATGTCCTTATAGACCCTTATGTCCTGCCTGTGTCCCGATGTCCCACCTATGTGTGCCTCGGTGATCCGTTGGTGCCTTGGGGTCCACTGGGTGGTACCCTTCTGCGAGGTGTGGAATCGGGAGCCTGGCATAGCCCTTTTTCGTCTATGTACTGTGACTTTACTTTAGTAAACGTTACGTTTTTGATACCTGAAGTTGTGCGGTATTATCTAGTCCTACGTGTCTTCTTTGTCCACATACTCAGCTGCCACAGAATCCCAGTCGCTGCCCTTCCCTAGTTCGGGTAGGCCAGGGTCCCCCTCTGTGGTATAGAGGGTCCATATTGCGTCCCCGGTGGATGCTCGCCCCTCGACTTCGGCGTGGAGGCGCCTGCTGGGCCGCGTCTGTGGCCGCAGTCATGACAGTTAATTGCAGGAGGGGCTGCAGAGTAGTAAGAGAGAAGTTTCTAGGAAGTTAGGTCAGATGGGGCCAGGGTGCCCAAGTGTCCACATGGGCTATAGGCCCGGACAGCTTGGCAGCCATGTAACGTTAAAGTGCTGCAGCCCACGTTACCCACGACCTCTGTGTGTCATAGCAGTGGGCCAGGACATGAAATGAAAGATGTGGTGACTTATTGCCTGGGCAGATGCTTTTAGGGCAGGAGTCAGTTGGATTGAGGAGATGAAGGAAGTTGGAGATTCGACGAGATCGGTACAGACAAGCCGGATGCTTTACCAGAGGCAACCAAACCTGGTGACTGATGATTTTGGGTCTGGGGCGAAACAGGCAGAAGCAATTGTCATCATGGTGAGGTCAGGCCAGGAAGGAGCTGGGGAGCAGTCTAGGACGGTCCGGTCCGGGCGTGTACTACACAGAAGTGACAGGCAAGCAGGGAAAAATGAGGAACCAAGTGAATATCATGATGTACCAACTGTGGATGTAACATGTGAAGTATTAAGTAAAGAGAGTGTTCAAGTTAACTTGGACTGTGTCTCGTGAATGGGGGTTGCCTGAAGGAGGGACCGTCGTCGCCTGGGAAGTGAGTGTACTGCACAGAAGCGACAGCCAGAAAGGGAAAGTGAATATCATGATGTGCCAACTGGATATGTAGGAGGGTGGACTGATATGTGGGCCTGTCTGATGAAAAGTGAAATGTAAAATGTGCAATGTACAATGCTTTATGATAATTTCTATGTATGTGTGGGACAACAGCAAGAATTAGTTAGAGACGGTATAGTACTGAGTTTTGGCCACAAGATGGAGACATAGGGATAATGAGAAGAGGACCTAACAGCAGCTGAAGCTAGGAAACGCCCAGTCATGGTGGGCGGAGTTACGGGGACTAAGGAGGGGAATTCCCAGGAAAGGAAATAAAAGGAAGAAGATTACCAGGGTTAAGGAAAAACTAAGGAGGAGACAGAGTAAGGAAGAGCTCAGGAGGAGACAGAGGCAAGAAGAGCACAGGAAGAGACAGAATAGAGAGACGGATAGTTGGGGGGTGGCCCCGACAGGGCAGCTGCAGAACAAAGGACACCTGGGGTACCGGACAGCTGGACACCGAAGGGGTAGTAAGTGTCGCAGCGGATGGACTCGACCGGGGGAAGCGCTGTGGCCGTGGGCCTAACGGCAGCCACAGTGAGAAAACCCAGAGGGCCGTCGCAAATAGGAGTAAGAGGAGTTGATAGGTACCCGGGCCAGTGTGCAGGAGCTGTCGTATTGCCGTCGATGTCAAAGAAGACACCCAATAAAGTGGGCCTGATTGAAAGTTCACCTGCGTCTGTCTCCAGTCTGTTTCGCAGCCGAAAGGGACCAACCCCCAGTCGGCACACGTTACTACAGATGTAACATGTGAAGTATTAAGTAGAGTGTTCCAGTTAACTTGGACTGCGTCTCTGTTACTGGGGGTCACCTGAAGGAGGGAAAGCCTTCACCTGGAAATCGCTGTTACAGTATCACAGGTCACGACTACAGTCCTGTCCCTTCCTTGCAAAGGAACAATTTGCACTCTCAAATGTAAGAAATATGTTGAGAGCACTCTGGTTTCACCCTAGTTAACCCTTCATATGATATATATATTATATATATATATATATAAATTAATTATGCAGAAATATCAAATTCATTTATCTGGTTTCTGTACATTTGTAAAGATGACCTTTTCGCTTTCAGATGAAGTTAATTTTTAAGTAGTGTCATGTCCAATATCAGTTTCGCTGTGGCATAAAACAGAGAAATCAGGTCAGATCTTGGACCAATTTGCACGGACATCTGAGTAAACCATTAACATGTGACTATATCCAGAATTTCATTTCAGCCTTGTTGATGTGCAGTACATGACATGTCCCAGCATACCATGCATCAGCATTCTGGGTAAGCATACGACTTGCAGCTTCAAATTGATATTCAAGCAGTAGAATAGAGTGCTATGGTCGATTTTCCAGTCCAGGACTGACAATACACGGACTGGCAGGGGATCTCCTGACCCGAGCGTGACAGCCTGAATGAAGTAAATGAAGACCGGTCCATGCATTAGTGGTCTGTGCTCGGACCGATTTGCAGAGATGTCTGAATGAGCCGCTAACCTGTGGATTGCATGGCTGTGACTATTACAATGGAGCGGTGTTGTAGAGCTGTGTATAGGAGTTTCTTACTGCTCATACAATAAGGGGCAGACAACTGTGTAGCTAGCAGCAAATGTCAGTTTTCATTAGTGTAATGGATACAGTTTTGATCCATTTTTAGTTTGTGCGTCCATTTTCACCTTTCGACCGGGGTCACATTGTTGTATAATTCTCTCATGTGACAGAATCGGGCCTATTATGCTAATGTCACTCAGAGTGTCTTGTTACTGTGATCCGATTCTCTCATATGAGAGGATCGTAGCACAAGTGCGCAGAAGACAGAGAACATAATTTCTCCATTGTCTCTGTGCGCGTACTTCAGATGCACTCAGATGACATCAGAGTGCAGTCCAATGTCCATAGAATTGTGCGTGTGAAATCAGCATGAGAAAATAATCGCAGATCTGCACTACCCCGTAGAATAACATTGGGCTGGATGCTAACCGATAACACAGAGCATAATAATAATAATCTTTATTTATATAGCGCCAACATATTCTGCAGCGCTTTACAGTTTTACAGTTTCAACACAACAGTCATAAGTAACAACGTTAACAATACAATAATTAAAGCAAAATAAGGCAACCCTGCTCGTGAGAGCTTACAATCTACAATGAGTTGGGGGAGATACAAAGTACAGGTGTGTATTTACAATGATGGTCCAGCCATCTTGAGGGAGTGAGGGATGGATGGAGATAGTGAATGGGCTACACATGCACACTTACACATAGAATGACTTTGATTAGTGAACGTGATAGGCCACTCTGAACAAATGTGTTTTGAGGGAGTGCCTGAAATTATGCAAATTGTGGATAGTCCTAATTTCTTGGGGTAGAGCATTCCAGAGGGTTGGCACAGCGCGGGAGAAGTCTTGGAGTCGGGAGTGGGAGGTACGGATTAGTGCAGAGGTTAGTCGAAAGTTGTTTGCAAAGCGCAGCGGTCGGTTAGGCTGTAGAGGGGTGTGTTGTGAATTCTCTTTCTGGGCTCCCTCTGGTGGTTATTGAAGGTAGTGGAGCTGGTCAGATTGACAGAGGTGTTGCGAGTTCTCTTTCTGGGCTCCCTCTGGTGGTTACTGGAGGTAGTCAAGCTGGTCAGACTGACAGAGGCTTGCCACCAGGTAATGATAATGATGATTGGAGATCTGGGGTTTCTGACTGGAGTATTTAAGACAGCTGACTTGCTCTTGCTGGGGCTGTGCTGGATCACCGCCCATATGTTACTGCTTGTGTCAGTTTGTTCTGTCCCCTGTTATATTGGTCTCTTTTTGCTTTGCTTTCAGTATATACCAGAGTGCTGATATAGTGGGGGCGATGTTGGATTTTTCAGGGTTTTTTGCGTGATTGCAGACATTGTCTTTCCTTTCCTGTCCTGTCTAGTCAGTATGGGCCCCATCATTTGCTCAGTCTATTTTTCTGCCTGCATTTGTGTTTTCATCTTGTCTCACTGACAATATATGTTTGGGGGCTATCTATTCCTTTGGGATCTGCTCTGGGGCAGTTTAGATTTCACCTTTCTGGCTTTAGGCTGAGTTAGCTCTCCGGCTGTGCCGAGGCATCTAGGGCATCGTAGGTGCGCTCAACGACTACTGCTAGTTGTGTGGACAGGATTAGGGGTCTGCAATTCGCTTAGTTTCCAACCTCTCTGGTTTTCTGTGGCTTAGCCTGGCCCTGCTATCCTCCTCGGTGACTCATTCATAACTCGGGTACTCTAACGAAGGAAAGAATTAAAAAAAAAAAAAGTGTCAGAATTTTTTTTTGTATATTTTTTCCTCTTTTTTTTCTGGGGCCGTAGGAGGATATTTTTTGTCTAAATGGAGACTAAGCAATTGTCTGATCGTGTTGAGCAGCTCACTGCTGAAGTGCGGGGAATTTCTGCCTATCTCGCTCAATCTGCTGTTGAACCAAAAATCCCTACTCCTGATGTGTTTTCTGGGGATCGGTCTAAATTTTTGAATTTTAAGAATAATTGTAAACTATTTTTTGCTTTGAAACCTAACTCATCGGGGAGCTCTGTGCAGCAGGTAAAAATTGTCATTTCCCTGCTGCGCGGCGATCCCCAGGATTGGGCCTTTTCTTTGACACCCGGAGATCCTATTCTGGCAAATGTGGACGCGTTTTTTCAAGCCCTGGGGTTGTTGTATGATGAACCTAATGCTATTGATCAAGCTGGGAAAACCTTATTGGCATTGAACCAGGGTCAGGATTCTGCAGCGTTACATTGTCAAAAATTCCAAAAGTGGGCGGTCCTTACTAAATGGAATGACGATGTCCTAGCAGCTCTCATTCGGAAGGGTTTAGCAGAAACCGTAAAAGATGTTATAGTGGGATTTCCTGTCCCCTCTGGGCTTGACGACTCTATGTCATTGGCCATTCAAATTGATCGGCGTTTACGTGAACGTAAAACTACATGAGAGGCGTTGCCGCCTTTCGAACGAACTTCTGAACCCATGCAATGAGATAGAGTTTTGTCTAGGGCGCAACATCAGGAGTTTAGAAGGCATAATAAGCTGTGCTTTTTCTGTGGGGACGCCTCTCATATTATTTCTGTCTGCCCTAAACGAGAAAAGCGTTTTGCTCACGCATTTGCGGTGGGCAGTGTACAGCCTAAGTTCTTTTTGGCGATTACCTTGATCTGTTCCTTGTCTACATTTTCCGCTAAGGCTTTGGTTGATTCAGGAGCAGCTTTGAATCTGATGGATTTTGACTTTGCCAAACGTTGTGGTTTTTCCATGATACCCCTGCGGACTCCTATCCCTTTGAGGGGTATTGATGCTACTCCTTTGGTGGAGAATAAACCCCAGTTTTGGACCCAGGTGATAATGAAAGTCGCCCCGGACCACCAAGAGAATTGTAAATTTTTGGTGTTGCACAATTTGCATGATACTATTGTTCTGGGTTTTCCCTGGTTGCAAACTCATAATCCTGTTTTGGACTGGAAATCTGTGTCTGTGGTGAGTTGGGGTAGTCAATGTGTTCTTAGTGACACTCCTGTTTTCTCCACCTCTCCCTAGTCTCATGATATTCCTGACTATTTGGCTTATTTTTCTTATGTATTTAGTGAGAGTAAGTCTGCGTCTTTGCCTCCTCATAGGAGTTATGACTGTGCAATTGAGTTAATGCCCGGGTGTAAATTTCCCAAGGGTCAGCTTTTCAACTTATCGGTACCCGAACATGATGCTATGCGATCTTATATCAAGGAGTCGTTGGAGAAGGGTCATATTAGACCATCCTCTTCACCTTTAGGTGCTGGGGTTTTTTTTGTCGTCAAGAAAGATGGCTCATTAAGGCTATGTATTGACTATCATTCCCTTAACAAAATCACTGTTAAATATCAGTACCCGTTACCCCTGATTTCTGATTTATTTTCCAGAGTTAAAAGTGCCTGTTGGTTTACCAACTTGACCTCAGAGGTGCGTATAGTCTTATTCGCATCAAGCACGGGGATGAATGGAAGACGGCGTTTAATACCCCGGAGGGACATTTTGAGTACCTGGTGGTGCCTTTTGGGCTCACTAATGCCCCTTCTGTCTTCCAATCTTTTATGAACGATATTTTCCGGGACTTTGTGGATAAGTTTTTGATCATTTATCTGGATGATATTTTGATCTTTACCAGTGATTGGGATTCTCATGTGGAACATGTCCGGACTGTGTTCTGGATTTTGAGGGAAAATTCTCTGTATGTTAAGGGATCGAAGTGTCTCTTTGGTGTACAGAGGATTTCATTTTTGGCATTCATTTTGTCCCCGTCTGCTATTGACATGGACCCGGCCAAGGTACAGACCATTTATGATTGGGTTCAGCCCACTTCTTTGAAGGCTCTCCAGAAGTTTTTGGGTTTTCCTAATTTCTACCGTAAATTTATAAGCAATTTTTCTGTTATTGTTAAACCACTGACTGATTTGACCAAAAAGGGCGCTGAAATGTTGAATTGGTCTCCAGAGGCAGTCTCGGCATTTCAGGAGCTTAAGCGGAGATTCACTTCTGCTCCGGTTCTACGGCAACCTGATGTCTCACTCCCATTTCAGGTGGAGGTAGATGCTTCTGAGATTGTTGCAGGAGCCATTTTGTCCCAAAGAGATCCGGTGACTTCTAAGATGAGTCCCTGTGCCTTCTTTTCTCGAAAATTTTCCACATCTGAACGTAACTATGACGTAGGGATTCAGGAATTTTTGGCCATGAAATGGGCATTTGAAGAGTGGAGAAATTGGTTGAAGGGAGCTAGACATCAAGTTGTGGTCCTCACCGATCACAAGAATTTGATTTATCTTGAATCAGCCAAACGCTTGAATCCTAGACAGGCTAGGTGGGCCTTGCTTTTCACGCGTTTTAATTTTGTCGTCTCTTTTCTTCTGGGCACTAAGAATGTTAAGGTGGACAGCCTTTCTAGGAGTCTCTTTGCGGATTCTCTTGATGTGACCGAGCCTACTACTATTCTAAATGAGGGTGTAGTTCTTTCCACCATCTCACCCGATTTGAGTTGTGCCCTGGAGGAATTTCAGGAGGACCAACCTGAATGTTGCCCTATGGGAAAGTTGTATGTGGGTCGCCCTCCCAGGACCGTGGGGTACTCGGTACCGGGCCGTTGTCAGCGGGATGTGTCACGGCAGCAGTGACCCGGGCCATGGCCCTGGGCGCCCAAGTAATGGGGGAATTGAATGGTGGAATGTAGTTAATAGAATAGTTTGTGACGCCACCTGTGGTGTTCGGCAAGTGAGATATTAAGCCGACACTGCATGCAGATCCTCTGGGACTGGTGGTGTGGTGCAGCCAAGATGGTAAAGCTCCCCACAGGTGGAGCTGTAGTCCCAGGGCAGTGTAAATGTAGGGGTAGCTGAGAGGCGCAAGTTCCCTGCTCTGCTGCGTAGCTGCACATGTGGTGTTAGGTCTATGCTCTGCTGCTTGACCATCCGCATGTGCGGTCCCTGGTTGCTCCTGTGGAAGCTGTCCGCGGGTTGTGAGGTCATTTGCAGCTGTTGCATGACTTTTCCACATGTGTCTAGGCTTGCAGACGATGCCAGGTGCTCTAAGCTGCAGTCCCTGCACTGACTGTGCTGCAATGGTTTCTGTGTGTGCTTAGGGCATGCGCGGCCACACCTCTCCTGCTTTTATCAGGGTTAGTGTGTGTACTTGAAATGCTGTCCCCAGCCAATTGCTGAGGGGTAGCTCCTTTATAAACTTACCCTGCCCTATGGGCGGGGGCAGAGCTAATAACAAAGCTCCTGAACTTTGCCATGTGTGTCTCGTGTCTGTGTCCCTGGACCTCGTCTGGCTCTGTTTTGGTACCAAAGTCCCTGCCTTGATTCCTGCTTTGTCCTGTTCCCTCGCCCTGCCCCGGAGGCGGTATATCCAGCCCTGAATCCATGATCCTGTACCTGTCCTGTACCTGACCCCATCTAAATTTGCCCTGGCCTGGAGGCGGTGTATCCAGGCTTGAATCCTTGATCCTGTACCTATCCTGTACCTGACTATGTCTGAACTGTCTGCTGTGTTATGTTCCTGGAATACCTCTGTGTTTGGAGCCCCGCACCCAGTGACTCTGAGTCTCTTGTAACCGGTGTTCCTGCTGAGCATCTACTACCCTGTGCTCTGACTACAATGCGGTGCTAGCTCCATGCTGGCCCAGCAATCCTGCGGTTCTAGCACCATCACGCTTGAGTTCCTTCCTAGGTCCGATGCCCGGAGCCTGACGACCGCAGTCTGGAACCTGATGACCGCTGCCTGGAGGCTGGAGCTTGATGATTGCAGTGGTGCCTGTAGGTCGTGTTGGATGTCCGGAACCAAACGACTCCTGTCTGATGTCTGCCGGTGACTCGGTTGTCCTGTCGATGATCCTGATGTCCTGATGACCTCATGTGTCCTGATGACCTCGTGTGTCCTGATGACCTCGTCTGATGTCCGGCCTGTGTCCTGATGTCCTTATAGACCCTTATGTCCTGCCTGTGTCCCGATGTCCCACCTATGTGTGCCTCGGTGATCCGTTGGTGCCTTGGGGTCCACTGGGTGGTACCCTTCTGCAAGGTGTGGAATCGGGAGCCTGGCATAGCCCTTTTTCGTCTATGTACTGTGACTTTACTTTAGTAAACGTTACGTTTTTGATACCTGAAGTTGTGCGGTATTATCTAGTCCTACGTGTCTTCTTTGTCCACATACTCAGCTGCCACAGAATCCCAGTCGCTGCCCTTCCCTAGTTCGGGTAGGCCAGGGTCCCCCTCTGTGGTATAGAGGGTCCATATTGCGTCCCCGGTGGATGCTCGCCCCTCGACTTCGGCGTGGAGGCGCCTGCTGGGCCGCGTCTGTGGCCGCAGTCATGACAGTTAATTGCAGGAGGGGCTGCAGAGTAGTAAGAGAGAAGTTTCTAGGAAGTTAGGTCAGATGGGGCCAGGGTGCCCAAGTGTCCACATGGGCTATAGGCCCGGACAGCTTGGCAGCCATGTAACGTTAAAGTGCTGCAGCCCACGTTACCCACGACCTCTGTGTGTCATAGCAGTGGGCCAGGACATGAAATGAAAGATGTGGTGACTTATTGCCTGGGCAGATGCTTTTAGGGCAGGAGTCAGTTGGATTGAGGAGATGAAGGAAGTTGGAGATTCGACGAGATCGGTACAGACAAGCCGGATGCTTTACCAGAGGCAACCAAACCTGGTGACTGATGATTTTGGGTCTGGGGCGAAACAGGCAGAAGCAATTGTCATCATGGTGAGGTCAGGCCAGGAAGGAGCTGGGGAGCAGTCTAGGACGGTCCGGTCCGGGCGTGTACTACACAGAAGTGACAGGCAAGCAGGGAAAAATGAGGAACCAAGTGAATATCATGATGTACCAACTGTGGATGTAACATGTGAAGTATTAAGTAAAGAGAGTGTTCAAGTTAACTTGGACTGTGTCTCGTGAATGGGGGTTGCCTGAAGGAGGGACCGTCGTCGCCTGGGAAGTGAGTGTACTGCACAGAAGCGACAGCCAGAAAGGGAAAGTGAATATCATGATGTGCCAACTGGATATGTAGGAGGGTGGACTGATATGTGGGCCTGTCTGATGAAAAGTGAAATGTAAAATGTGCAATGTACAATGCTTTATGATAATTTCTATGTATGTGTGGGACAACAGCAAGAATTAGTTAGAGACGGTATAGTACTGAGTTTTGGCCACAAGATGGAGACATAGGGATAATGAGAAGAGGACCTAACAGCAGCTGAAGCTAGGAAACGCCCAGTCATGGTGGGCGGAGTTACGGGGACTAAGGAGGGGAATTCCCAGGAAAGGAAATAAAAGGAAGAAGATTACCAGGGTTAAGGAAAAACTAAGGAGGAGACAGAGTAAGGAAGAGCTCAGGAGGAGACAGAGGCAAGAAGAGCACAGGAAGAGACAGAATAGAGAGACGGATAGTTGGGGGGTGGCCCCGACAGGGCAGCTGCAGAACAAAGGACACCTGGGGTACCGGACAGCTGGACACCGAAGGGGTAGTAAGTGTCGCAGCGGATGGACTCGACCGGGGGAAGCGCTGTGGCCGTGGGCCTAATGGCAGCCACAGTGAGAAAACCCAGAGGGCCGTCGCAAATAGGAGTAAGAGGAGTTGATAGGTACCCGGGCCAGTGTGCAGGAGCTGTCGTATTGCTGTCGATGTCAAAGAAGACACCCAATAAAGTGGGCCTGATTGAAAGTTCACCTGCGTCTGTCTCCAGTCTGTTTCGCAGCCGAAAGGGACCAACCCCCAGTCGGCACACGTTACTACAGATGTAACATGTGAAGTATTAAGTAGAGTGTTCCAGTTAACTTGGACTGCGTCTCTGTTACTGGGGGTCACCTGAAGGAGGGAAAGCCTTCACCTGGAAATCGCTGTTACAGTATCACAGGTCACGACTACAGTCCTGTCCCTTCCTTGCAAAGGAACAATTTGCACTCTCAAATGTAAGAAATATGTTGAGAGCACTCTGGTTTCACCCTAGTTAACCCTTCATATGATATATATATTATATATATATATATATAAATTAATTATGCAGAAATATCAAATTCATTTATCTGGTTTCTGTACATTTGTAAAGATGACCTTTTCGCTTTCAGATGAAGTTAATTTTTAAGTAGTGTCATGTCCAATATCAGTTTCGCTGTGGCATAAAACAGAGAAATCAGGTCAGATCTTGGACCAATTTGCACGGACATCTGAGTAAACCATTAACATGTGACTATATCCAGAATTTCATTTCAGCCTTGTTGATGTGCAGTACATGACATGTCCCAGCATACCATGCATCAGCATTCTGGGTAAGCATACGACTTGCAGCTTCAAATTGATATTCAAGCAGTAGAATAGAGTGCTATGGTCGATTTTCCAGTCCAGGACTGACAATACACGGACTGGCAGGGGATCTCCTGACCCGAGCGTGACAGCCTGAATGAAGTAAATGAAGACCGGTCCATGCATTAGTGGTCTGTGCTCGGACCGATTTGCAGAGATGTCTGAATGAGCCGCTAACCTGTGGATTGCATGGCTGTGACTATTACAATGGAGCGGTGTTGTAGAGCTGTGTATAGGAGTTTCTTACTGCTCATACAATAAGGGGCAGACAACTGTGTAGCTAGCAGCAAATGTCAGTTTTCATTAGTGTAATGGATACAGTTTTGATCCATTTTTAGTTTGTGCGTCCATTTTCACCTTTCGACCGGGGTCACATTGTTGTATAATTCTCTCATGTGACAGAATCGGGCCTATTATGCTAATGTCACTCAGAGTGTCTTGTTACTGTGATCCGATTCTCTCATATGAGAGGATCGTAGCACAAGTGCGCAGAAGACAGAGAACATAATTTCTCCATTGTCTCTGTGCGCGTACTTCAGATGCACTCAGATGACATCAGAGTGCAGTCCAATGTCCATAGAATTGTGCGTGTGAAATCAGCATGAGAAAATAATCGCAGATCTGCACTACCCCGTAGAATAACATTGGGCTGGATGCTAACCGATAACACAGAGCATAATAATAATAATCTTTATTTATATAGCGCCAACATATTCTGCAGCGCTTTACAGTTTTACAGTTTCAACACAACAGTCATAAGTAACAACGTTAACAATACAATAATTAAAGCAAAATAAGGCAACCCTGCTCGTGAGAGCTTACAATCTACAATGAGTTGGGGGAGATACAAAGTACAGGTGTGTATTTACAATGATGGTCCAGCCATCTTGAGGGAGTGAGGGATGGATGGAGATAGTGAATGGGCTACACATGCACACTTACACATAGAATGACTTTGATTAGTGAACGTGATAGGCCACTCTGAACAAATGTGTTTTGAGGGAGTGCCTGAAATTATGCAAATTGTGGATAGTCCTAATTTCTTGGGGTAGAGCATTCCAGAGGGTTGGCACAGCGCGGGAGAAGTCTTGGAGTCGGGAGTGGGAGGTACGGATTAGTGCAGAGGTTAGTCGAAAGTTGTTTGCAAAGCGCAGCGGTCGGTTAGGCTGTAGAGGGGTGTGTTGTGAATTCTCTTTCTGGGCTCCCTCTGGTGGTTATTGAAGGTAGTGGAGCTGGTCAGATTGACAGAGGTGTTGCGAGTTCTCTTTCTGGGCTCCCTCTGGTGGTTACTGGAGGTAGTCAAGCTGGTCAGACTGACAGAGGCTTGCCACCAGGTAATGATAATGATGATTGGAGATCTGGGGTTTCTGACTGGAGTATTTAAGACAGCTGACTTGCTCTTGCTGGGGCTGTGCTGGATCACCGCCCATATGTTACTGCTTGTGTCAGTTTGTTCTGTCCCCTGTTATATTGGTCTCTTTTTGCTTTGCTTTCAGTATATACCAGAGTGCTGATATAGTGGGGGCGATGTTGGATTTTTCAGGGTTTTTTGCGTGATTGCAGACATTGTCTTTCCTTTCCTGTCCTGTCTAGTCAGTATGGGCCCCATCATTTGCTCAGTCTATTTTTCTGCCTGCATTTGTGTTTTCATCTTGTCTCACTGACAATATATGTTTGGGGGCTATCTATTCCTTTGGGATCTGCTCTGGGGCAGTTTAGATTTCACCTTTCTGGCTTTAGGCTGAGTTAGCTCTCCGGCTGTGCCGAGGCATCTAGGGCATCGTAGGTGCGCTCAACGACTACTGCTAGTTGTGTGGACAGGATTAGGGGTCTGCAATTCGCTTAGTTTCCAACCTCTCTGGTTTTCTGTGGCTTAGCCTGGCCCTGCTATCCTCCTCGGTGACTCATTCATAACTCGGGTACTCTAACGAAGGAAAGAATTAAAAAAAAAAAGTGTCAGAATTTTTTTTTGTATATTTTTTCCTCTTTTTTTTCTGGGGCCGTAGGAGGATATTTTTTGTCTAAATGGAGACTAAGCAATTGTCTGATCGTGTTGAGCAGCTCACTGCTGAAGTGCGGGGAATTTCTGCCTATCTCGCTCAATCTGCTGTTGAACCAAAAATCCCTACTCCTGATGTGTTTTCTGGGGATCGGTCTAAATTTTTGAATTTTAAGAATAATTGTAAACTATTTTTTGCTTTGAAACCTAACTCATCGGGGAGCTCTGTGCAGCAGGTAAAAATTGTCATTTCCCTGCTGCGCGGCGATCCCCAGGATTGGGCCTTTTCTTTGACACCCGGAGATCCTATTCTGGCAAATGTGGACGCGTTTTTTCAAGCCCTGGGGTTGTTGTATGATGAACCTAATGCTATTGAT
The DNA here is from genome assembly GCF_039654945.1 of Dendrobates tinctorius. Taxonomy (NCBI): domain Eukaryota; kingdom Metazoa; phylum Chordata; class Amphibia; order Anura; family Dendrobatidae; genus Dendrobates; species Dendrobates tinctorius. Next base: position 27,099,187 of record NW_027361788.1, on the reverse strand, counting down.
CAAGCTGGGAAAACCTTATTGGCATTGAACCAGGGTCAGGATTCTGCAGCGTTATATTGTCAAAAATTCCAAAAGTGGGCGGTCCTTACTAAATGGAATGACGATGTCCTAGCAGCTCTCATTCGGAAGGGTTTAGCAGAAACCGTAAAAGATGTTATAGTGGGATTTCCTGTCCCCTCTGGGCTTGACGACTCTATGTCATTGGCCATTCAAATTGATCGGCGTTTACGTGAACGTAAAACTACATGAGAGGCGTTGCCGCCTTTCGAACGAACTTCTGAACCCATGCAATGAGATAGAGTTTTGTCTAGGGCGCAACATCAGGAGTTTAGAAGGCATAATAAGCTGTGCTTTTTCTGTGGGGACGCCTCTCATATTATTTCTGTCTGCCCTAAACGAGAAAAGCGTTTTGCTCACGCATTTGCGGTGGGCAGTGTACAGCCTAAGTTCTTTTTGGCGATTACCTTGATCTGTTCCTTGTCTACATTTTCCGCTAAGGCTTTGGTTGATTCAGGAGCAGCTTTGAATCTGATGGATTTTGACTTTGCCAAACGTTGTGGTTTTTCCATGATACCCCTGCGGACTCCTATCCCTTTGAGGGGTATTGATGCTACTCCTTTGGTGGAGAATAAACCCCAGTTTTGGACCCAGGTGATAATGAAGGTCGCCCCGGACCACCAAGAGAATTGTAAATTTTTGGTGTTGCACAATTTGCATGATACTATTGTTCTGGGTTTTCCCTGGTTGCAAACTCATAATCCTGTTTTGGACTGGAAATCTGTGTCTGTGGTGAGTTGGGGTAGTCAATGTGTTCTTAGTGACACTCCTGTTTTCTCCACCTCTTCCTAGTCTCATGATATTCCTGACTATTTGGCTTATTTTTCTTATGTATTTAGTGAGAGTAAGTCTGCGTCTTTGCCTCCTCATAGGAGTTATGACTGTGCAATTGAGTTAATGCCCGGGTGTAAATTTCCCAAGGGTCAGCTTTTCAACTTATCGGTACCCGAACATGATGCTATGCGATCTTATATCAAGGAGTCGTTGGAGAAGGGTCATATTAGACCATCCTCTTCACCTTTAGGTGCTGGGGGTTTTTTTGTCGTCAAGAAAGATGGCTCATTAAGGCTATGTATTAACTATCATTCCCTTAACAAAATCACTGTTAAATATCAGTACCCGTTACCCCTGATTTCTGATTTATTTTCCAGAGTTAAAAGTGCCTGTTGGTTTACCAACTTGACCTCAGAGGTGCGTATAGTCTTATTCGCATCAAGCACGGGGATGAATGGAAGACGGCGTTTAATACCCCGGAGGGACATTTTGAGTACCTGGTGGTGCCTTTTGGGCTCACTAATGCCCCTTCTGTCTTCCAATCTTTTATGAACGATATTTTCCGGGACTTTGTGGATAAGTTTTTGATCATTTATCTGGATGATATTTTGATCTTTACCAGTGATTGGGATTCTCATGTGGAACATGTCCGGACTGTGTTCTGGATTTTGAGGGAAAATTCTCTGTATGTTAAGGGATCGAAGTGTCTCTTTGGTGTACAGAGGATTTCATTTTTGGCATTCATTTTGTCCCCGTCTGCTATTGACATGGACCCGGCCAAGGTACAGACCATTTATGATTGGGTTCAGCCCACTTCTTTGAAGGCTCTCCAGAAGTTTTTGGGTTTTCCTAATTTCTACCGTAAATTTATAAGCAATTTTTCTGTTATTGTTAAACCACTGACTGATTTGACCAAAAAGGGCGCTGAAATGTTGAATTGGTCTCCAGAGGCAGTCTCGGCATTTCAGGAGCTTAAGCGGAGATTCACTTCTGCTCCGGTTCTACGGCAACCTGATGTCTCACTCCCATTTCAGGTGGAGGTAGATGCTTCTGAGATTGTTGCAGGAGCCATTTTGTCCCAAAGAGATCCGGTGACTTCTAAGATGAGTCCCTGTGCCTTCTTTTCTCGAAAATTTTCCACATCTGAACGTAACTATGACGTAGGGATTCAGGAATTTTTCGCCATGAAATGGGCATTTGAAGAGTGGAGAAATTGGTTGAAGGGAGCTAGACATCAAGTTGTGGTCCTCACCGATCACAAGAATTTGATTTATCTTGAATCAGCCAAACGCTTGAATCCTAGACAGGCTAGGTGGGCCTTGTTTTTCATGCGTTTTAATTTTGTCGTCTCTTTTCTTCTGGGCACTAAGAATGTTAAGGTGGACAGCCTTTCTAGGAGTCTCTTTGTGGATTCTCTTGATGTGACCGAGCCTACTACTATTCTAAATGAGGGTGTAGTTCTTTCCACCATCTCACCCGATTTGAGTTGTGCCCTGGAGGAATTTCAGGAGGACCAACCTGAATGTTGCCCTATGGGAAAGTTGTATGTGGGTCGCCCTCCCAGGACCGTGGGGTACTCGGTACCGGGCCGTTGTCAGCGGGATGTGTCACGGCAGCAGTGACCCGGGCCATGGCCCTGGGCGCCCAAGTAATGGGGGAATTGAATGGTGGAATGTAGTTAATAGAATAGTTTGTGACGCCACCTGTGGTGTTCGGCAAGTGAGATATTAAGCCGACACTGCATGCAGATCCTCTGGGACTGGTGGTGTGGTGCAGCCAAGATGGTAAAGCTCCCCACAGGTGGAGCTGTAGTCCCAGGGCAGTGTAAATGTAGGGGTAGCTGGGAGGCGCAAGCAGTGTAGAAGCTGGAACCCAGATGTAGCGGTACCAGGTGTGTTGGCGCAAGAGTGAATGGAGGACACCAAGGCTTGTAGTTCCAATGCTTTACTCACAGTCTGTAGTACACACAGGTGCCTGCCTCCGTACAGTGTCCTCCGGGCCAGAGGCTTGATCAACCTCCTGGTCAGATGGAATGCTCCCTTCCAACGCTCCGCCAACATGTACCTTTCTGAACGTCTCCTCTTATAGCGCCTTTAAGTGTGAAGATCTCCTAGTACTGAGTTACACTGGAGTTCCTCCTGACAGATGTTCCCAAGAACTCTACTTGTACGGCAGAAAGCTGTAGCCTTCTTCAGGGACTCCTTACTCCTGAATCCACTATCAATGTTGCTGTTGTGCCCCCAAGTCTTAGATGGGAGTAGTGCATTAACAGCCCACTACTCTACCGGTGTCTGCTGCAGAACCATTAGTGTCCATACAACCTCGGGGATCGGGCCCCGGCCTTGCGCTTAAAACTTCTTGGCAGGGTTCTCTCCTAACCCACGTCCTCTGTTCCCTTTTAGTCCTTCATTCCGTACTAATCTCTCCTTCTCATGGAAGATCAGGTTTCAGTTCAATGTCTTTCTCCTTATTTCCTTTCCCGTGCCAGCAGACCCAGGTCACTTTGGTCTGCTGCAGCACCTCCTTCCTCCATCCCTCTCTCTCAGGGATCTTCGTTCCTCACTCCTCTCTGAATGGCTTCCTCTCACAGACTGACCTACTGACTGACTGAAATCCTAAACCTTCCTGCTCTTTTATGTATTCTAAACTCCTCCCACCTCTCAGCACGTTTCGTGTTGCAAGCAGGGAGCCACCAACGGTGCTCTGCTACACTCCAAGCAGGGAGCCACAATGTGGCTTTGCTGAACTACCGTATTGTGTGGGATGCGAGTGTTGGAGCGTGGTCAGGAGCCTCCAACTTACCTGGATGGTGGGGCACCACACCTCAGGAGGAGGTGCAGTACCTCTGTGGCGACCGAGCCTCAGGGGCGCCACATATGTCCAAGACCAGTGGAGGAAAAGAGTAATGTCTGAAATTCATTGCTCCGCGTTGGCTGGTCATCCAGGTATTTTTGGTACCAGAGATTTGGTGAGTCGGTCTTTTTGGTGGCCTGCCATATCTCATGATGTCAGGAATTTTGTGCAGTCCTGTGGGACTTGTTCTCGGTCCAAGCCCTGTTCTCGTTCTAGTGGGTTGTTGAAGCCCCTGCCGGTGCCCAGGAGGCCATGGACCCATATCTCAATGGATTTTATTTCTGATCTTCCTGTCTCTCAGAGAATGACTGTTATCTGGGTGATCTGTGATAGATTTTCTAAGATGGTCCATCTTGTACCACTCCCAAAGTTGCCATCTTCTTCTGATTTGGGGCTTCAACAGGTGGTTCGTTTGCACGGGATTCCTGAGAACATTGTGTCGGACAGAGGAGTCCAGTTTGTTTCCCGATTTTGGAGAGCTTTTTGTTCCAAACTGGGAATTCAGTTATCTTTCTTCTCTGCATTTCATCCTCAGACCAATGGGCAGACTGAGAGAACAAACCAGACTTTGGAATCCTATTTGAGATGTTTCATATCTGCTGATCAGGATGACTGGGCCTCATTTTTATCCTTGGCCGATTTCGCGCTAAGCAATAGGGCTAGTTCTGCCACTTTGATGTCGCCTTTTTTCTGTAACTTTGGGTTTCATCCTCGATTTTCTTCAGGGCAGGTGGAATCTTCGGCCTGCCCAAGTGTGGATTCTGTGGTAGAGAGAATGCAGCAGATTTGCGACCAAGTAGTGGACAAGTTGTCCCACTCTCAGGAAAAGGCCCAACGGTTTTCCAACCGGCATAGGACACCGGTTTAAAGTGGGTGATATGGTTTGGTTGTCTTCAAAAAATATTCCTATGAAGGTTGCGTCTCCAAAATTCAAGCCAAGATTCATTGGAAATCCTTAACCCTGTTTCTTTTTGCTTGGCTCTTCCAGTTACGTTTAAGATTCATAACGTTTTTCATAAATCTTTGTTGAAGAGGTTTGTGGAGCCAGTAGTTCCCATGGCAGTGCCTCCTGACCCTGTATTGGTTAAAGGTAATTTGGAGTATGAAGATATTGGATTCTCGTTTGGCTAGACGGAGACTCCAGTACTTGGTCAAGTGGAAGGGTTATGGCCAGGAGGATAATTCTTGGGTCTCTGCTTCTGACATTCATGCCGAGAGATTGGTTCATGCTTTTCACAGGGCCCATCCTGACTGGCCTGGTGGCGTGGATGAGGGGTCGTTGACCCCTCCTCAAGGGGGGTACTGTTGTGAATTCTCTTTCTGGGCTCCCTCTGGTGGTTACTGAAGGTAGTGGAGCTGGTCAGACTGACAGAGGCTTGCCACCTGATAATGATAATGACGATTGGAGATCTGGGGTTTCTGACTGGAGTATTTAAGACAGCTGACTTCCTTCAATCCCTGCTGGTGATTTTCTTCCTGTGCCTTCTGAGGTCTGATGTCTCCTGCTCTGTTCCTGCATGGTTCAGCTAAGTGGTTCATTTGCTAATCTTTTTGCATTTGATCTGGTTTTGTCAATCTCTGCTTTGTGCGGGTCAGCTTGCTCCTGCTGGGGCTGTGCTGGATCACCGCCCATATGTTACTGCTTGTGTCAGTTTGTTCTGTCCCCTGTTATATTGGTCTCTTTTTGCTTTGCTTTCAGTATATGCCAGAGTGCCGATATAGTGGGGGCAAAGTCGTGTGATTTCAGTGTTTTTTTGAGCATCAGACGTGTTGGATTTTTCAGGGTTTTTTGCGTGATTGCAGACATTGTCTTTCCTTTCCTGTCCTGTCTAGTCAGTCTGGGCCCCATCATTTGCGCAGTCTATTTTTCTTCCTGCGTTTGTGTTTTCATCTTGTCTCACTGACAATATATGCTTGGGGGCTATCTATTCCTTTGAGGTCCTGCTCCGGGGCAGTTTAGATTTCACCTTTCTTGCTTTAGGCTGTTAGCTCTCTGGCTGTGCCGAGGCATCAAGGACATCGTAGGTACGCTCCACAGCTACTGCTAGTTGTGTGTGTGGATAGGATCAGGGGTCTGCAATCCGCTTAGTTACCAACCACTCTGGTTTTCTGGTGGCTTAACATGGTCCTGCTATCCTCCTCGGTGACCCATTCATAACAGGGGTGCCACACTGTGGAGAGCTTTGTGGGTGAGAACAAGTACTTTGATTTGGATCCTATAATGAATGGGCAGCCAATGTAAGTGTTGGTACGTGTGCCGCCTGGGGGGTGGTCCCTTTCGGCTGCGGAACAGACTGGAGACAGACACAGGAATCCGTTCAATCAGGTCCAAACTTTATTGGGTGGCCTCCTGACATCCACAGCATGCACAACAGCTTCTGCCCCTAGGCCCGGGTACCCATCACCTCCTGCTGTTACTATTGGCAAAGCCCTTCTGGGTTCCTTCACCGTGGCTGCAGTAAGGCCCATGGCCACAGTGCTTCCCCCTAGCTGAGTCTGCCCGCTGTACACCTACTCACTCTTCGGTGTCTAGCCGTCCGGTACCCAAACCTTCCATTAGTCAGTGCTGTCCTGTCCTGTGGCTGTCTTCTCAGGGCCACCCCCCTCTCCAAGTAACCGTCTCTTTCTCTCCTCTGTCCTTCCTGAGCTTCTGCTTTCTCCGTCCTCTCCTGAGCTCTTCCCACTTCTCTCTTCCTCCTGGGTGTCTGCCCTGTCCCCTGTGACTCTCCCTCCTTATATCTCCTTCTTCTGGAAATCCCCTTCCCAGTCCTGTAACTCCGCCCACCATGACTATGCAGTTTCCCTAGCCTAAGGCCTGCTGTTGAGTCCTTTTCTCACTGCTCTCTGTCTCCATCTTGTGGCCAAAATCCGGTACTACGTTGTTCTGTACTAATTTCCAGCTGTTAACCATACACATATAATAAAGCATAGTGCACATCATCCTTTACATGTCCTTCCCACCTCAGACAGGTCCATAGGTCAGTTCACCCCCTACATAAGGACTGGCAAAGAGCAAACACGCCCGAATAATGATTAGCCAGATGGATGACTCTGGCTGCTGCATTAAGTATGGACTGGAGAGGGGAAAGTCGAGTAACGGGGAGGCCAATTAATAGAGCGTTGCAGTAGTCCAGGCGGGAGTGGATCAATGCAACAGTGAGGGTTTTTGTTGTTTCCATGGTGAGAAAAGGGCGGATTCTGGAGATGTTCTTTAGGTGTAAGCGGCAAGCGCAGGCAGGAGATTGTATATGGGATGTGAAGGAGAGATTGGTGTCAAACATAACAAAATGAATGGGTTAAGCCAGCTCACCAGTAACCAAATGCGGAATCTCGGAGCTCCATGCAGACCAACGTCAGGAACATTCAAGGAAAACCAGTTTGGCTCTAGCTGCATAAAAAAATTCTTCTTTATTGGAACAGGTTAAATTAGCTACAAATATTGACTAAAAAAAAGAGAGAGGAGCCAGTGCCGCTTAAGGATAGAACGCATAGCATAGAGTGCATATGCACATAATATCTAACTGTATTCAAAATGAGATATTTGGCAAAAAAATTGATCAATTCAATTGAGCCACCCTGCCGCGCCAAGGCAATCTCATGTGGGGGGTCCTACTCTACGTTTTTAATAAACACTGTGCCATACGGCCTCCTAAATACATTAAAAGCAAGACCACATTAGGTGCAATCCGTACCTGAGCATAACTTGATCGCTCCCATGAAGCCAGATAAGGCAAGTGCAGATGAAGGCCAACCAGGTCTGAATGTAGACATGTCAGGTTTAGCCTCCACACTCTGCCCAACCAGGAAACATAGATGAAGGGCGATGCAGGTTCAAACACAGGTGCACAATTAAATAAAGGTTGGGGCAGGGTGGGGCTGCTGTGTGTGCAGATTGCACTTAATGTGGTCTTGTTTTTAATGTATTTAGGAGGCCGTATGGCACAGTGTTTATTAAAAACGTAGAGTAGGACCCCCCACATGAGATTGCCTTGGCGCGGCGGGGTGGCTCAATTGAATTGATCAATTTTTTTGCCAAATATCTCATTTTGAATACAGTTAGATATTATGTGCATATGCACTTTATGCTATGCGTTCTATCCTTAAGCGGCGCTGGCTCCTCTTTTTTTTTTTTTTGTATACAAATATTGACTCTTCATATAGCCACTAGAGTTGAGCGAAACGGGTCGAAAAAATTCAAAAGTCGCCGACTTTTGGCAAAGTCGGGTTTCATGAAACGAAACCCGACCCTAGGATGAGGTCGGCCACGAGGTCGGCGACTTACGAGCCAAAGTCGCGTTTCAAAAGTTTGTTTTGCGCTCTTTTTCAGCCAATCAGGATCCACGGACACTGTGGGCAACGTGATGACCTAGGCACGGGTCACCACCATCTTTCAGAAAGGCATGCAAGTGATTGGCTTGCTTTGGTGGGCGTCACAGGGGGTATAAAAGGGCGTGCACGCCGACCGCCATCTTACTTCTGCCGATCTTAGTATAGGGAGAGGTTGCTGCTGATTCTGTAGGGAGAGCGTTAGGCAGGGAAGAAGACAAAAAAACTGCTTCTGCTGCTAGCGATTTGGCCTGCACAACACACAAGTCACTGTGTGTGCAGTGCAAGTGGAGGCTATATTGTGGTGTATCAGTGGTGTTGGTTGTTGGGCTGCCTTTTAAGGCTTCCTGACACGCTGGCATTGCTGTTTACCCACTGCTCCGCAAACTGCTTTTTTAAAAGCAATCCAATCTCCCTTATCCTCTAGTCACTTTTGTCACAGCTGTGCCATCGAGCCTGTCACATAGCGCTCAGATATCAGTGGGCCTCACACAATCCACAAGTGTCCAGTGTCCAAAAGTGTGCGCAGAGATTCAAAATCTCCATTATCCTCTCGTCACTTTGGTCACAGGCAGCTGTGCCATCGAGCCTGTCACATAGCGCTCAGATATCAGTGGGCCTCACACAATCCACAAGTGTCCAGTGTCCAAAAGTGTGCGCAGAGATTCAAAATCTCCATTATCCTCTCGTCACTTTGGTCACAGGCAGCTGTGCCATCGAGCGTGTCACATAGCGCTCAGATATCAGTGGGCCTCACACAATCCACAAGTGTCCAGTGTCCAAAAGTGTGCGCAGAGATTCAAAATCTCCATTATCCTCTCGTCACTTTGGTCACAGCTGTGCCATCGAGCCTGTCACATAGCGCTCAGATATCAGTGGGCCTCACACAATCCACAAGTGTCCAGTGTCCAAAAGTGTGCGCAGAGATTCAAAATCTCCATTATCCTCTCGTCACTTTTGTCACAGGCAGCTGTGCCATCGAGCCTGTCACATAGCGCTCAGATATCAGTGGGCCTCACACAATCCACAAGTGTCCAGTGTCCAAAAGTGTGCGCAGAGATTCAAAATCTCCATTATCCTCTCGTCACTTTGGTCACAGCTGTGCCATCGAGCCTGTCACATAGCGCTCAGATATCAGTGGGCCTCACACAATCCACAAGTGTCCAGTGTCCAAAAGTGTGCGCAGAGATTCAAAATCTCCATTATCCTCTCGTCACTTTGGTCACAGGCAGCTGTGCCATCGAGCGTGTCACATAGCGCTCAGATATCAGTGGGCCTCACACAATCCACAAGTGTCCAGTGTCCAAAAGTGTGCGCAGAGATTCAAAATCTCCATTATCCTCTCGTCACTTTGGTCACAGGCAGCTGTGCCATCGAGCGTGTCACATAGCGCTCAGATATCAGTGGGCCTCACACAATCCACAAGTGTCCAGTGTCCAAAAGTGTGCGCAGAGATTCAAAATCTCCATTATCCTCTCGTCACTTTGGTCACAGGCAGCTGTGCCATCGAGCGTGTCACATAGCGCTCAGATATCAGTGGGCCTCACACAATCCACAAGTGTCCAGTGTCCAAAAGTGTGCGCAGAGATTCAAAATCTCCATTATCCTCTCGTCACTTTGGTCACAGGCAGCTGTGCCATCGAGCGTGTCACATAGCGCTCAGATATCAGTGGGCCTCACACAATCCACAAGTGTCCAGTGTCCAAAAGTGTGCGCAGAGATTCAAAATCTCCATTATCCTCTCGTCACTTTGGTCACAGGCAGCTGTGCCATCGAGCGTGTCACATAGCGCTCAGATATCAGTGGGCCTCACACAATCCACAAGTGTCCAGTGTCCAAAAGTGTGCGCAGAGATTCAAAATCTCCATTATCCTCTCGTCACTTTGGTCACAGGCTGCTGTGCCATCGAGCGTGTCACATAGCGCTCAGATATCAGTGGGCCTCACACAATCCACAAGTGTCCAGTGTCCAAAAGTGTGCGCAGAGATTCAAAATCTCCATTATCCTCTCGTCACTTTGGTCACAGGCAGCTGTGCCATCGAGCCTGTCACATAGCGCTCAGATATCAGTGGGCCTCACACAATCCACAAGTGTCCAGTGTCCAAAAGTGTGCGCAGAGATTCAAAATCTCCATTATCCTCTCGTCACTTTGGTCACAGGCAGCTGTGCCATCGAGCCTGTCACATAGCGCTCAGATATCAGTGGGCCTCACACAATCCAAAAGTGTCCACTGTCCACAAGTGTGTGCAGAAATTCTAAATCTCCCCTGTCCTATAGACACCTTGTACCTTGTTTTACATTACTATATAGTTTGTTGGATTTTGTCTACATTTCTACCAAAAATGAGGAAGGCTGGTGGAAGAGGCCGTGGAATTGGGCGGGGGTTGGCAGCTGGTAATGATGGTGTTGGTGGTGGATCTGATGGTAGTGGCAAGAGCAAAATAGGACCGAATGCAGGAGGTGCTGACCCTGCGTCATCGTCTGGCTACATAAGGCCTCGAACGCTTAGCTTTCTAGGAGTTGGCAAACCGCTTTTAAAGGCAGAGCATCAGGAAAAAGTTTTGTCTTACATTGCTGACTCAGCCTCCAGCTCTATCGCCTCCTCTTCTTCAGTTGTAAAAAGTAAAAGCACTGAGTCGTCATTGGAGGCTCATGTTCATGAACCACACCTTTCCTTGTGTCCTTCACCCCAACCAAGATTGAAGGATGACGCAGGCCATACTACTGATTACTCCATGGAGCTGTTTTCACATACCATGCCTGGATTATCAAGTGAAATGGTGAATTACCCAGGCCAAGATGAATCTGACATGGAGTGCACTGATGCACAGCCGCTGATGGATGATTCTGCTGGTACATTCACTCAGAGCACTACATTGTCCTCGCAGTGTACAGAGCCAGATTTTGACCCTGATGAGACTCAGGTGCCCCTTCCCGCACACTATACCACCATACACGGTGACTCAGAGAAAGGTGCACATGACATAGAAGAGGAGGTGATGGATGACCCAGTTGTTGACCCAGATTGGCATCCATTGGGGGAAGAGGGTGCTGCTTCCAATAGCTCAGATGAGGAGCATCCACAGCAGACATCGACATCGCAACAGCTGTTATCTTGCAGGCCCGGAGCACTCCAAAGACAGGTTCCAAACATCAAAAGAGTTGCTGGACAGCTTGTCCAGAGGGTCAAAAGATCACAGCGTGCTAGGCCGCAAAATGTCTGCCAAAGTAGGAAGAGTGCAGTGTGGCACTTTTTTGAACAAAATCCTCATGATCAGGCCAAGGTTATCTGTAAGAAGAGCGCAAAGACCTTTAGCCGAGGGAAAAATCTGAAAAATTTGAATACCAGTTGCATGCTTAGACATTTAACCAGCATGCACTTGCAAGCGTGGACACAACACCAAACCTCAAGTGCCACATGTGCAACTGATCACAACGAAGGTAGTCAGCAACGCTACATTGTTTCCCCCACTGTAAGCCCACCGGTTAGCACAGCAGCAAATGTTGAGGTGTCGTTGCAAGACCACAGCAGTCAGGGAATCCCACTGTTATATCAACGAAAGACTGATTCTAGGCCATCAGAAAGAACACCAACTCCATCACCATCATCAACCCTCTCTCAGTCCGCCCTGTCCACCGCTACTTCCACCATATGCAGCTCTCAAGTCCAGCTCACCCTCCCAGACACTATGAGTAGGTCAAGAAAGTACTCAGTCTCTCATCCGCGTACACTGGGTTTGAACGCCCACATTGCCAAACTAATCTCGTTTGAGATGATGCCCTTTCGGTTGGTGGAAAGCACAGCTTTCCGCGAACTCATGGCCTATGCAGTACCACGCTATGACCTACCCAGTCGCCACTTCTTCTCTCGCAAAGCCATCCCAGCCCTCCACCATCATGTGAAAGACCGCATTGTCCATGCACTCAAGCAGTCAGTGAGCGGAAAGGTGCACCTCACAACTGATGCATGGTCCAGTCGGCATGGCCAGGGCCGTTACGTGTCCATCACTGCACACTGGGTTAATGTGGTGGATGCAGGGTCCACAGGGGACAGCGGTGGTGGGACAGTGCTGCCTAGCCCACGGTATAGGAAACAGTTGGCTGTAGGCGTTCGACCCTCCTCCTCCTCCTCCTCCTCCTCCTCCAGAAGCGAAAGCTCGTCCACAGAGCGCAGTCGTACGAGCACTCCATCTGCAGCTGCCACTGTTGCACACGATGTGTCCCCCTATCGAGCAGCTAGTGGAAAGCGTTAGCAGGCTGTGTTGCAGATGATGTGTTTGGGCGACAGACACACCGCCGAGGTGCTGGCCGAGTACTTGAAGCGACAAACTGAGTCATGGCTGGGCAGTGTACATCTTGAGGCAGGCAAGGTAGTTAGTGATAACGGCCGTAATTTTGTGGCAGCCATAGCCCTTTCAAAACTCAGCCACATACCTTGCTTGGCTCACACCTTGATCCTGGTGGTGCAGTGCTTCCTCAAAAATTATCCGGAGTTAACAGCCCTGCTCCAGAAGGTGCGAAGACTGTGCGCGCACATCCGCCGGTCGCCTGTACACTCCGTTCGTATGCAGAAGCTGCAGCGATTGCTCCACCTTCCCAACCACCGCCTCATTATCGACATTGCAACAAGGTGGAACTCCACCCTGCACATGGTGGAGCGGCTGTGCGAGCAGAGGCAGGCCATAATGCATTTGTGGGAGGATACACGGCCAGGCACTTTGAGAGCAGACATGGAGTTGACAGGCGTGCAGTGGTCGAAGCTGAAAGACCTTTGTAAAGTCCTTCAGTGTTTTGAGGAATGCACACGGCTGGTAAGCGCAGACGACGCCATCCTAAGCATGAGCATCCCACTTATGCGTCTGCTCATGCAAACTTTGACGCACCTTAAGGAGCAGGCGTCTGCAGCCAATGTTGATGAGGAGGAAGAGGAGGAGGGAATCCTTGATGACATTCAGCCATTGTCTGCTCAGGGACCTCTCCTGGACGAGGTGGAGGAAGAAGAGGAGGAGGAGGAGGATGATGGGGATGATTACTTAGGGGAGGAGGATGCATCTCGTGGGGCAAGTGAAAATGTTGGCGTGGCAAGGTCTGGTACAGGGTTTGTGCGTGACTGGAGGGATGTGGATTTGCCAGAAAGTGCTCCTCCACCCAGCACTCGCAGTGCATCATTGACACCGGGAACATTGGCCCACATGTCAGATTATGCCTTGCGGATCCTAAAAAGGGACCCCCGCATTGCCAAAATGATGAACGATGACGACTACTGGTTGGCCAGCATCCTGGATCCACGCTATAAAGGCAAATTACAAAACATCATGCCACAGGAGAACCTTGACCTAATATTGGCTAATAAACAAGCAACTCTGGTAAATCGGTTGCTTGAGGCATTCCCAGCACACAGCAGCGGTGATGGTTCTCACACGAGCCGTACGGGCCGGGGGCAGCTTGGCAGAGGTGTTCGTGGTCCACACAGCAGAAGTGGCGTTGGAGACAGGGGTTTCATGACAATGTTGTGGACTGATTTTTCAAATACCGCTCACACAACTGGTAATACTGCATCGATGGAAAGTGACAGGAGACAGCAGTTGTCAACTATGGTTACAAACTACTTTTCCTCCCATATCGATGTTCTCCCACACAGGTCATTCCCCTTTGACTATTGGGCCGCTAAACTGGACACCTGGCCTGAATTGGCCCAATATGCCTTACAGGAGCTCGCTTGCCCAGCTGCAAGTGTGCTATCGGAAAGAGTCTTCAGTGCAGCTGGATCAATCCTGACAGAAAAAAGGACCCGTCTGTCAACCCAAAATGTGGATGATCTAACCTTCATTAAAATGAACCACGCATGGGTTTCCAAGGATTTTGTCCCACCTTCCCCTGATGACACATAGGGTGACAGAAAAATGGCTTGCTTTGGTCCACCTCTTCCTGGTACTTCACCTATTTCGCCTTTTGCATCAGCTGAATGTCCAACATCAACATATGCCACTTTCTAAAACTCCCTAACTGTGCTGCCTCCCCCCCCATGGCCGGGGTCACCACCTACCGCACGACACCGTGCGAGTGCCGTTGCCCTGGACAGGTGGGTAGGCCGACTCTTGGGCGCGGGCACTGGCACAGGGTCCCTCATAGTGCAATCAAGTGTCTCTGACGGTGGTGGTGCACACCCGCCGTCAGACACACCGCTGTACTATGAGGGGCCCAGTGCCAGTACCGACGCCCACGAGTGGGCCCCCCTTGCTTGGGCAGGGCCCCAGCATTTGCAATCTTTACCTCTCCCTGCTCCTCCGCTGTGTAATCTGGGCCGTCAAATCCATACTGTGCCTGACACCGTCTGAGCCTGCCTCCTGAGACATATATTTTGAATGTGTACGCTATCCATACATGTTATCCGGGGATACGGTACCCTTTCTAACCTTTGTGCAATCACGTGCAATCCATACTGTGCCTGACACCATAGAATCATAGAATCATAGAATCATAGAATCGTAGAGTTGGAAGGGACCTCCTGGGCCATCTGGTCCAACCCCCTGCTCAAAGCAGGATTCGCTAAATCATCCCAGTCAGATGTCTGTCCAGCCTCTGTTTGAAGACTTCCATTGAAGGAGAACTCACCACTTCTCGTGGCAGCCTGTTCCACTCATTGATCACTCTAACTGTCAAAAAGTTTTTTCTAATATCTAATCTGTGTCTCCTCCCATTCAGTTTCATCCCATTGCTTCTAGTCTTTCCTTGTGCAAATGAGAATAAAGTTGATCCTTCTACAATGTGACAGCCCTTTAGATATTTGTAGACAGCTATTAAGTCTCCTCTCAGTCTTCTCTTTTGCAAACTAAACATTCCCAAATCCTGCAACCTTTCCTCATAAGACAGGGTTTGCAGACCGGTCACCATTCTGGTCGCTCTTTTCTGAACTTGCTCCAGTTTGTTGATGTCTTTTTTAAAATGTGGTGCCCAAAACTGGACACAATATTCCAGATGAGGTCTGACCAAAGAGGAGTAGAGGGAAATAATGACTTCACGTGATCTAGACTGTATGCTTCTGTTAATACATCCTAGAATTGCATTTGCCTTTTTTGCTGCTGCATCACACTGTTGACTCATATTCAGTCTGTGATCTATTAGTATACCCAAGTCTTTTTCACATGTGCTGTCACTTAGCCCTATTCCTCCCATTCTATATATGCTTTTTCCATTTTTATTGCCCAGATGTAGTACTTTGCATTTCTCCCTGTTAAAAACCATTCTGTTAGTTGCTGCCCACTTCTCCAGTTTATTTAAATCTTTTTGAATCCTCTCTCTCTCTTCTCTAGTATTAGCTATCCCTCCTAGCTTTGTGTCATCAGCAAATTTAATCAGTTTACCCTCAATTCCTTCATCTAAATCGTTGATAAAGATGTTGAACAATACAGGGCCCAGGACAGAGCCCTGTGGTACCCCACTTGAGACATTCTTCCAACTGGATGTGCAGCCATTTACGACCACTCTTTGGGTCCGATCACTAAGCCAGTTATGAATCCACCTAACAGTTGCCTTGTCCATTCCATACTTAATCATTTTTTCAATAAGGATTGTATGAGAGACTTTGTCAAATGCTTTGCTGAAGTCAAGATATACTATATCTACAGCATTTCCTTGATCCACCCAATCAGTGATACCGTCATAGAAGGAAATTAAGTTAGTCTGACATGACTTATTAGTTACAAACCCATGCTGACTCTGTTTAATCACTTCATTCTTATCCAGGTATTGACATACATGTTGTTTAATAATTTGTTCAAAGATCTTTCCTGGTATAGAAGTCAGACTCACCGGCCTATAGTTACCTGGGTCCACCTTCTTCCCCTTTTTGAAGATAGGAACAACATTTGCTCTTCTCCAGTCTTCTGGCACTTCTCCTGTTCTCCAAGAATTTTCAAAGATTATAGAGAGGGGTTCAAAAATTTCTTCTGCTATCTCCTTCAGTACTCTGGGGTGTAATTCATCTGGACCTGGAGACTTGAATTCATTTAGGCTAGCTAAGTGTTTCCTCACTATCTTTCTGTTTATAGATATCCTGGATTCTTCTATTCCCTTAATAGGACAGTGAATAACAGTTGATGTTACATTTCCTTTCTGAGAGAAAACAGATGCAAAATAGGAATTTAAAAGTTCAGCCTTCTCAACATCCTGTCTTACCATTTCATCATTTTCATCCTGTAAAAATCCTATAGCATCTTTGACTTTTCTTTTACTTTTGACATATCCCCAAAATCCTTTATTATTGCTTTTGACATCTCTTGCAAGCCTCAATTCATTTTCAGCTTTAGCTAATCTGATTTGTGCCCTGCAGGTTCTGCAGACAGCATTATATTCTTCTTTAGATATGCCTCCCTCTTTCCATTTTATAAACATTTTTTTCTTCCTTTTTAGCATGTGCTTAAGTTCTGTGTTCATCCATCCTGGTTTCCTTAACTGCTTCCTATTCTTCCCTCTTTTCGGAATTGTTAACAACTGTGCTTTGAGAATTTCATTTTTCAAGATTTCCCATCCTTCCTGGACATTTTTGTCTTTAAGGATATCCAGCCATTGGATCCCTCCAATTCTCTTTCTGAATCCCTTAAAATCTGCCTTTCTGAAATCTAACCTTGACGTCTGAGTCTTCACAGGTCTTCCGCCTCTAGTTATCCAAAATTCTAAAATAGCATGGTCGCTACCTCCTAGGGTCCCAGCCACTTTTACCTCCTCAACCATTTCCTCCCTGTTTATAAGGATTAGATACAAGGTAGCAGTTCCCCTTGTTTTCTCCCTTACCTTTTGGAAGATAAAGTTGTCAGCAAGAGAGGATAAGAATTTCCTTGACCTGTTAGTTTTGCCTGAGAGAGATTCCCAACAAATGTCTGGATAGTTGAAATCCCCCATGACAACTATGTCATATTTTTTGGAGAACTTGGCCATTTGATGCATAAAGAGTTCATCCATAGCTTCAGCTTGCACAGGCGGCCTGTAGTAAATGCCTACAATGGTGTCCTTTCCATTGTTCTGTCCTTGTATTCTTACCCAAACAGTTTCCACAGAACTCCCAGTCTCTGAAGCTTCAATCTCTGTGCAGATATACGCGTTTCTAACATACAATGCGACACCCCCTCCTCGTTTATCAAGTCTGTTTCTTGCAAATAAGTTGTATCCTTCTAGTCTTGTATTCCAATCATGTGTATTGTCCCACCAAGTTTCAGTGATTCCAATGACATCATATTTCTTTTCCTGTGTTAGTAGTTCCAATTCTCCTTGTTTGTTGCCCATGCTTTGTGCATTAGTATAGAAACATTTTAGTTTGTGATTGGTTTCTCTTTCTCCAATATTTTTATTAATTAGATTCTTTCACCGTCTGAGCCTGCCTCCTGAGACATATATTTTGAATGTGTACGCTATCCATACATGTTATCCAGGGATACGGTACCCTTTCTAACCTTTGTGCAATCACGTGCAATCCATACTGGGCCTGACACCTTCTGAGCCTGCCTCCTGTGACATATATTTTGAATGTGTACGCTATCCATACATGTTATCCAGGGATACGGTACCCTTTCTAACCTTTGTGCAATCACTTGCAATCCATACTGGGCCTAACACCGTCTGAGCCTGCCTCCTGAGACATATATTTTGAATGTGTACGCTATCCATACATGTTATCCGGGGATACGGTACCCTTTCTAACCTTTGTGCAATCACGTGCAATCCATACTGGGCCTAACACCGTCTGAGCCTGCCTCCTGAGACATATATTTTGAATATGTACGCTATCCATACATGTTATCCGGGGATACGGTACCCTTTCTAACCTTTGTGCAATCACGTGCAATCCATACTGGGCCTAACACCGTCTGAGCCTGCCTCCTGAGACATATATTTTGAATGTGTACGCTATCCATACATGTTATCCGGGGATACGGTACCCTTTCTAACCTTTGTGCAATCACGTGCAATCCATACTGTGCCTGACACCGTCTGAGCCTGCCTCCTGAGACATATATTTTGAATGTGTACGCTATCCATACATGTTATCCAGGGATACGGTACCCTTTCTAACCTTTGTGCAATCACGTGCAATCCATACTGGGCCTGACACCGTCTGAGCCTGCCTCCTGAGACATATATTTTGAATGTGTACGCTATCCATACATGTTATCCAGGGATACAGTACCCTTTCTAACCTTTGTGCAATCACGTGCAATCCATACTGGGCCTAACACTGTCTGAGCCTGCCTCCTGAGACATATATTTTGAATGTGTACGCTATCCATACATGTTATCCGGGGATACGGTACCCTTTCTAACCTTTGTGCAATCACGTGCAATCCATACTGGGCCTAACACCGTCTGAGCCTGCCTCCTGAGACATATATTTTGAATGTGTACGCTATCCATACATGTTATCCGGGGATACGGTACCCTTTCTAACCTTTGTGCAATCACGTGCAATCCATACTGGGCCTAACACCGTCTGAGCCTGCCTCCTGAGACATATATTTTGAATGTGTACGCTATCCATACATGTTATCCGGGGATACGGTACCCTTTCTAACCTTTGTGCAATCACGTGCAATCCATACTGTGCCTGACACCGTCTGAGCCTGCCTCCTGAGACATATATTTTGAATGTGTACGCTATCCATACATGTTATCCAGGGATACGGTACCCTTTCTAACCTTTGTGCAATCACGTGCAATCCATACTGGGCCTGACACCGTCTGAGCCTGCCTCCTGAGACATATATTTTGAATGTGTACGCTATCCATACATGTTATCCAGGGATACGGTACCCTTTCTAACCTTTGTGCAATCACGTGCAATCCATACTGGGCCTAACACTGTCTGAGCCTGCCTCCTGAGACATATATTTTGAATGTGTACGCTATCCATACATGTTATCCGGGGATACGGTACCCTTTCTAACCTTTGTGCAATCACGTGCAATCCATACTGGGCCTAACACCGTCTGAGCCTGCCTCCTGAGACATATATTTTGAATGTGTACGCTATCCATACATGTTATCCGGGGATACGGTACCCTTTCTAACCTTTGTGCAATCACGTGCAATCCATACTGGGCCTAACACCGTCTGAGCCTGCCTCCTGAGACATATATTTTGAATGTGTACGCTATCCATACATGTTATCCGGGGATACGGTACCCTTTCTAACCTTTGTGCAATCACGTGCAATCCATACTGTGCCTGACACCGTCTGAGCCTGCCTCCTGAGACATATATTTTGAATGTGTACGCTATCCATACATGTTATCCAGGGATACGGTACCCTTTCTAACCTTTGTGCAATCACGTGCAATCCATACTGGGCCTAACACCGTCTGAGCCTGCCTCCTGAGACATATATTTTGAATGTGTACGCTATCCATACATGTTATCCGGGGATACGGTACCCTTTCTAACCTTTGTGCAATCACGTGCAATCCATACTGTGCCTGACACCGTCTGAGCCTGCCTCCTGAGACATATATTTTGAATGTGTACGCTATCCATACATGTTATCCAGGGATACGGTACCCTTTCTAACCTTTGTGCAATCACGTGCAATCCATACTGGGCGTGAGAACGGCTGGCGAGCTGTTAAGCAAGCTACAGCACCTGTCCAGACAAGTACAGGGATTCCCTAGCGAGGAGACTTATTTGATTGTTTTCAATGTTGGGACAGCAATTTTTGGGGAGCACTATACTCTGGAGAATGATAGATGGGGCCCACCATACACTGGAACATTCCAAAGGTGGACATCAGACACTGGAGCAGCATTTACAGGGCCCATTATACACTAGAGCATTAGAAATGGGGCCCATTATGTTTGGAGCTTTATTTGGGCCCATAAGACAGTGGAGCTTCATCCATGGGGACCAACATATACTGTAGCATTATGTGGAGCTCATCATATACTGTTTCAAACATTATATGGGACCAATGATTCTGTATGGAGAAATAGATGGGCCTCGTCATGAGATGTAAAAAGTGAGGTATTTTTCATTGTACTATACCGCTATTTATCTGCCGTATCGGAGCATGATGAGTTGTGGTATGTGTTAAAGGGGCGCTCTTTCGCCCAGGGCACATGAAAACCTGCAGCCAGCCCTCCCCCCCCCACAACTTTAGCCAAATAACCCCCATTTTTCAGTGCGTAACTTGTATTATGAAGTTAATTAAGGTTGACAAGCTTAAGTAAGAAGAATTGATGCTTTTGGCATTCAAATGGGCACTGTAGGTGTGTTTCCTGTCCTCCTCTCACTGCCGACTTTTATTCCCCATTGACTTACATTGGGTTTCGTGTTTCGGGACGACCCCGACTTTTCCCTATAATCGGACGATCTTGCTCGACCCGACTTTTGGAAAAGTCGGGTTTCACGAAACGAAACGCGACCCTAAAAAACCAAAAGTCGCTCAACTCTAATAGCCACACATCGGACAAAGGCTACGCGTTTCGATCTGTGCGGTCTTTGTCAAACATAACACCCAGACAGCATGCCTGCCGCCAGGGTGTTATTATGGTGCCACACACAGAGAAAGAAATGTCAGATTTAGGGCTCATACTCACTTGCAAGAGACTCGCACGAAAACATGGCACTGCCGCCGGCATTCGGACCGGAGTGTGCGGCTGCATAGAAATACATGTAGCAGCACACTCCGGTCCCAGTGCCGGCGGCAGTGCCAGGTTTTCATGCGAGAGACTCGCACCAGAATTGTGCAAGTCTCTCACAACTGAGTATGAGCCCTTAGCATAGCACTCGGCCGTCTTATACACACACATGTGAACGAGTCCTTAGTGTGGCATAATTTTTTTTCATGTGAGAAGAAAGTAAGAAAAATTTCCAAGGCTCTCCTACCCATTTAAAAAGCAGACATTACTCAGATGACTCACAGGAAGCGAGCGTTTTTTTCTCACGGACCCTTTCAGTTTGATCAGCAAATTGGATCAAAAATAGATATGTTCCATGACATTCAGTCCACAAAAAAAGAAAAGCAACCAAGACAGGTGAAAAGCTTCATAGGGTATAATGGTTACGTGTTGTATTCATGAAAAACATAGAACACGTATGAAACACAAATGTGTAGAAGCCTAATGCTTATTCCTGTAGCTCATCTCTATTTGGGCACAGTCGACGATCACATCGCAGAGCATGGACTGGCCGCCGGTCTCCGGACCTTAACATGATGGCTGCATATAAATACCGGATGTCAGGAGAGCCATCGGCCAGTGTGAGTATTGCGATTGTCGTCCGAGTTATATGGCTGTCTGACTGCGCCCTAAGGGCTCATACTCACTTGCGAGAGACTCACACAATTCTCATGCGAGTCTCTCGCATGAAAACCTGGCACTGCCGCCAGCACTAAGACCCGAGCATGCGGCTGCATAGAAATACATGTAGTCGCAGTGGTGGTGGCTGCCGCTTGCCCCAGTCTGGGGGCTGCGGCCCAACCGTCCAAAGACTCCGCTGGGGCCTGTGGTGCTCCCGTGTCATCAGAGCGCGGGAGCGCTCGAAGACTTCGTCTACACTTCAGCAACTGGACCCAGCGACTGCTGCGCCGAAAGACCACCATTCCGAACGGAACGGAAGTTGACTATATAATTAAGGACCCGTAGTCGGCCATACCGCGGCCCTATAGTGACCGGCTATTGCCGGACGTAGTCGTGTTCTACCCCGTTTGTGTTTGCTTGTATAGAGCCCCTGCGAGGGCAACCCTTGTTACCCCTTTTGCTGATCAGGCCGGGATTGAGGCAAGTTACCTCTAGTCCTATAAACGTTATTATAAAAAGCACCAAACCGTCTCGCGACTCGTCACTGCATCCTGCGTACCTGCTAGCACCACAACACTGCAGTACGTTAAAGCCCCAGTAAAAAAAAAAAAAAAAGAATTGTGTGTTTGGCACACACAGTGTGATTGGCACACACAGTCTAAGTTAAATTTGTCCCAATAAGTGGAATATCAGAGATCAGCAACCTTCTGCACACTGGATGTTATGAAAGTACAGCTCCTAACATTCCCTGGCAGCTGCCTGATTTCCTGTGTCTGTCAGAGAATGATCGAAGTTGTAGTCCCACTCAGCTGGTACTTGTTGTAGATTGATCACACACATATACATGGGGAATGCTGAGGTGGCAATCCTATAGAACTTTGGTGATTGGCCTGGCTCTTTTTGCAGCTGCTCCAGTCACATCCAAGAATCCACACAATCATCAATGGGAACCAGTCACCTCCAGAAATTATATTTACGTGCAAATATAGGGATCATCTGCTGGGAAACATTTAAATATTGTGTAGTCTGCTTGCCGGAGCAACTGCTACATGAAGAAAATTCATTTTTCTCTGGCCGTAGCGGCTCGTTTCCAGTAATAGGGGCAGTGCAGAAAGCAGTTACCGTCACTGCTCACTATACTGTAAGTGACAGATGTAATCACTCCCTGGCAAATTGATTGACCGCCTGCTATGGAGCACACATGTGCAGCAGAAGCTGCAGCTCAAGCTGTCAAGAGTGCCATGGAGAGATTACAGCCGGGCTCACTGTATAGCGAGCGATGACAGTAAGCGATCCCTGCTCTGCCCCAATGACTGGAAGCTGAAGAGAGGAAAGAACTTCATTTTCTTCCTGTGACCGCTGTTCCAGTAAGCCGAGTAAACAGGATTTAAATGCTATTTACCTGATTACCCCAATATCTGCAGGTAAATAAGCACTTCCAAAGGTGACAGGTTCCCTTTAATGCACTTTGTTGCAAATTTCACTCTTTTTTTTTATATATGCTATACTCATGGAGCCATAGAAGTGATGAAGCTAAAGCTCAACTGTTTAACCCACTAGTCCTGACCTGCAAACATCTGCATTTATGAGGAAATAATTTCTGCTGAAGATGAAGCTTTCACATATCTAAAGTTTGCAGTTTAGCATGTTCCCCTTTCCCACAACATCTGGTGCATGAGAATAGCCCATACAAACTAAATTGTCAATTTGCCCACCTAAAAACCAGCAGGTTGCACCAACATTCATCTGATGCGTCTAGTGCCTCCCCAACTCTCTAATGGAGTATGGCCTAATTTTATTCTTTAAAACACCTCAGTCTCCATATAATCTTGGAGGCCTATAGCTGGAAATGGCATCATACTGTGGATGCATAGTACATACAGTATAGCCATACCATAATGCGAGAGTCTCCATGAAATGTGTATGGGTCCTGTAGTGCCACGGTACCATGCTTCCAGGAATTACATTAATAAGGAGAAAATCTATCTTAGGCTGTGGTCACACTTGCGAGTGCAATGCGAGAAACTTGCGCGAGTCTCTCGCTTCAATACCCGGTACTGCCACCGGCACTCGGAACCGGAGTGTGCGGCTCCATGTATTTCTATGCAGCTGAGCTCTCCGGTCCGAACCGCCGGCAGCAGTGCCGGGTATTGGAGCGAGAGACTCGCATGAGTTTCTCACATTGCACTTGCAAGTGTGACCCCGGCCTTAGGGCACTTTCACAAGTCTGAATATTTCCGGTACTGGAAAAAAAACAGTACCGGAGATATCAGTGTCTGTGTGTAATACTTATGGCATACATGTGGCAACTAGTGTTGAGCGACTTTTGGTCTTTTAGGGTCGAGTTTCATTTCATGAAACCCGACTTGTCCAAAAGTCGGGTCGAGCAACATCGGCCGACTATAGGGAAAAGTCGGGGTCGTCCCGAAACACGAAACCCAATGTAAGTCAATGGAGAATTAAAGTCGGCAGTGAGAGGACAGGAAACACACCAACAGTGCCCATTTGAATGCCAAAAGCATAAATTCTTGTTACTGAAGCTTGTCAACCTTAATTAACTTCATAATACTAGTTACGCACTGAAAAATGGGGGTTATTTGGCTACAGTTGTGGGGGGGAGGGCTGGCTCCAGGTTTTCGTGGACCCAGGGCCAAAGAGCACCCCTTTAACACATACCACAACTCATGATGCTCCGATACGGCAGAGAAATAGCAGTATAGTACAATGAAAAATACTTCACTTCTTACATCTCATGACTGATATCCATTTTAAATTCTCCAATACCTCCAAAAACGGACATTATATAACTCCGTACAGTATTATGGCCAGCGCTTAGTGCGCTATACAGAGTAATGAGGCCCATATATTTCTCCATACGGAATCATTATTCCCATATAATGTTTCAAACCGTATATGATGAGCTCCACATAATGCTACAGTATATGTTGGTCCCAATGGATGAAGCTCCACTGTCTTATGGGCCCAAATAATGCTCCATATATAATGGGCCCCATTTCTACTGCTCTAGTGTATAATGGGCCCTGTAAATGCTGCTCCAGTGTCTGATGTCCACCTTTGGAATGCTCCAGTGTATGGTGGGCCCCATATATCATTCACCAGAGTATAGTGCTCCCCAAAAATTGCTGTCCCAACACTGAAAACAATTACATAAGTCTCCTTGCTAGGGAATCCCTGCACTACTCTGAATTCCTTGTCGTCCCCATCTTCCATCTCACTGCACTTGGCTGTTTAGGCCCTCCCACCGGCAGCGACACTTTTGCGTACTATGCGGTGCCCTGTGCCAGTGCCATCGCCCATGAGTATGCCCCCCCACCTGCTCAAGGAACCTGCACTTTCATCTGCACCTTCCTCTTTGTCACCGTGTAAGGTGGTATAGTATGCGGAAGGGGGAACCTGAGTTTCCTCTGGGTCAGATTCTGGCTGTGTAGAGTGCGAGGGGAATGTAGTGGTCTGGGTCATTGTACCAGCAGCATCATCCAGCAGTGGCTGGGCCTCAGTGCACTTGTGGCGTCCCCAAGAGTACGGTCGCCACTGTGGCATTGCCTTCCTCCTAGGGAGTGTGTTGTCAAGCTTGGGAGCAACGAAGGATCTCTCTAGCAGTGAAACCAACACACAACACATTTCCCACTCCAGGCCAGCAGGGAGACCTCTGAACCTGACTGCTGAGGAGTTGCTCTCTGTGGTCGGGAGGAGGTAAGTTAGGGCACTCTGTGCAGGGAAGGGGAAGTGTGTGGACGTGAGAAGGGGAGCTGGAGGATGAGCAGAGTTAAGGCTCACTCCTAGCTGGAGCACATGGTACGGATTCCGGTCTCCGAGTTTGTAGGGACACTGACATTCCTGCAGCAGAAACCGGGGGAAGTAGCAGCTATAAATGCTCTGTACCCAACTAAGGCTCGGAGGCCCCAGCATCGACGTGTGGGAGGCAGAAGGAAAAGGCTACAGCTGTCTGCCATACAAGTAAAGTCTGAGGAACATCTGTTAGACAGGAGGCGTTTCAGTGAACCACGGTCCTGTGAGTGCTTCCCCCACAAGCGCTAGAAAGGAGGCGTTCAGGAAGGTACATGTTGGCGGAGTGTTGGAAGGGAGCTTTCCATTCTGGTCCCGGAGGTTGGCAGAGGTCCTGACCAGGAGGACACAGCACGGAGGCAGGCATCTGTGTAACCTGCAGACTGTGAGTAAAGCTTTGGAACTGCACGCTCTGGTGTCCTACAGTTATTCCAGCACCGCTACATCTGGGTACCAGCACCTACACCGCCTGTGCCTTTCCCCCATCACTACATCTACACTTCCCTGGGACTCCAGCTCCACCTGTGGGGAGCTTCACCATCTTTGCTGCACAACACCATCAGTCCCAGAGGATCCCCATGCAGCGTCGGCCTAACATCTATGTTGCCGAACACCACAGGTGGCGTCAAACTATCTATATAAACTCTTTACCATTATACCACGCCATTTACATGGGCGCCCAGGGCCACCGTCCGGGTCACCGCTGCTGTGACACATCCCACTGACACCGGCCCGGTACCGAGTACCCCACAGCCCTGGGAGGGCGACCCATATGCCGGCTGCTGATCGGGCGGCGTTTTCCCACGAACCTCCAAACAACGTCCCTGAAGGCAAAGTTTTTGGTTTCCGGGGGCAGTATGATTGCAAAGCTGAACCTTAAAGGAATGTCCAAAAGGGCGCCACCAGGAGTGGAGCCTATGGCTTAATTGGACTGCACCCGGGAAACCACTACCATACAAGCTACAGAAAAGATGGACAGATTGCAAGCTTTGTCGATTCTGTGTGTGGTGTGGTATGTCCGTTTGTAGTTGTGCTAGCGATTTCTCAGCTTTATTCCGTTAACGACCGAGACTCCTGCATGGCCCCGCGGTACACGTCAAGCTTACTAGAGTGATACGCGAGGCTGTGGCAAGTGAGATCAAGCAATAACAGGTCTAGCATTCCAGTACATGTCCGGGGCTGCATGCACGCTACACTGAAAGGACCAGCTTTTGTCGCTTACAGGTGCAGATAACCTGCTGAACTCCGTTAGTGATGGGGATCTGGGATTCAGATTATTCCCCACGAACGATGATTTCCCAGTAAGTTCAGGTCAACCGCAATTCCGGAGTTAGGCCTAACCGTCATTCCTGAAAAAATTACGTGTCCAAACCACAGGTGCTGTAGCTTGCTTAACAGCTCGGCAGCCGTTCTCAGACCCAGTATGGATTCAACAACATAGCAGAAAGTTGATAAAGGGTACAGTTTCACCGGATAACACGTATATATGTAGCCTAGTTTACACATTAAAAATATATGTCTATAGATCAGGAGGCAGACTCAGATGTTCTCAGGCTCAGTATGGATTTGACCAGATTGTACAAAGTTGAGAAAGGGTACTTTATCACTGGATAGCAGGTATATATAGCATAGTTTAAACATGTAAAATCTCCGTGTTCTCAGTATGGATTACACAGCAATATAAAAACTGGAAAAAAGGAAATGCATTTGAGGCGTACACAACTATATACTTTTGGTGTTATTTTTAAATCTTCATATATATTTCTGTCTCAGTAATACAGTCCAGCCTCTCCGCAATAGGAAATGAGATGCATACAATTAGTGACATAAAGGCTATTGATTGCAGAAATCTAGGAATTATTATTCAAGGGAAAAACTTCCGTCACAATTCTCATAGGCGATGCTGACCCTCAATTAATTTGTGTGTTGAGACAGTGAAAACATTTTTTTGTGAATAAAGTCTTGCTGTATCGCACTTCCGTTGATTCCATCACTGTTACTCATCTCAATCCAATTTTTATCACAGGGAGTGATGTAAACATGGTGCTCACTAGCTATCATGATCTGTCACGTAACTCTGGAGTGCAAAAGACAGAAGCCACAGGCCGTAGGCAATTCTATTTGATTGGCATGAGAGGGCACATTTTGAAATGTGCGCCGGAATGTCACACATTTGTGAGTAGAAAAACTGTGAAAGCTCATGATAAACCACCACTGCATGTAATTGTGAGTCGACGTCCATAAGAAATGGAAGCCACTGATCATCTGGAGCTAGAGCCCGGCCAGCAGGACAGGGCATAGCTACATCTTAACCATCATCTTTCTGTTCAATCAATTTGTAGTGGCAGTCCCAGTGAAGGATTTGACAGCCCAGACGACACAACGGAGGAGCAGGGAGAGGTAAACATTGCAAATGCTGGGGCTCTGCCCAAGCAAGGGGGGCACACTCGTGGGCGTCGGTACTGGCACTGGGCCCCTCATAGTATGGCGGTGTGTCTGACGGTGGGTGTGCACCACCACTGTCAGAGACACTTGATTGCACTATGAGGGACCCTATGCCAGTGCCCGCGCCCAAGAGTCAGCCTACCCACCTGTCCAGGGCAACGGCACTCGCACGGTTTTGTCCGCTAGGTGGTGACCCCGGCCATGGGGGGGCCGCCCACTTAGGGAGGTTTACAAAGTGGCATATGTAGATGTGGGTCATTCAGCTGCTGCAAAAGGCGAAATAGGTCAAGTTCGCGGAATAGGAGGAGGACCAAAGCAAGCCATTTTTCTGGCAACCTATGTGTCATCAAGGGAAGGTGGGACAAAATCCTTGGAAACCCATGCATGGTTCATTTTAATGAAGGTTAGATCATCAACATTTTGGGTTGACAGACGGGTCCTTTTTTCTGTCAGGATTGATCCAGCTGCACTGAAGACTCTTTCCGATAGCACACTTGCAGCTGGGCAAGCGAGCTCCTGTAAGGCATATTGTGCCAATTCAGGCCAGGTGTCCAGTTTAGCGGCCCAATAGTCAAAGGGGGATGACCTGTGCGGGAGAACATCGATATGGGAGGAAAAGTAGTTGTTAACCATAGTTGACAACTGCTGTCTCCTGTCACTTTCCATCGATGCAGTATTACCAGTTGTGTGAGCGGTCCGTGAAAAATCAGTCCACAACATAGTCATGAAACCCCTGTCTCCAACGCCACTTCTGCTGTGTGCACCACGAACACCTCTGCCAAACTGCCCCCAGCCCGTAT
Organism: Dendrobates tinctorius; assembly: GCF_039654945.1. Classification (NCBI taxonomy): domain Eukaryota; kingdom Metazoa; phylum Chordata; class Amphibia; order Anura; family Dendrobatidae; genus Dendrobates; species Dendrobates tinctorius. The sequence continues at coordinate 27,070,842 of NW_027361788.1, read as the reverse complement.
GGCTCGTGTGAGAACCATCACCCCTGCTGTGTGCTCGGAATGCCTCAACCAATGGGTTAACCAGAGTTGCTTGTTTAGTAGCCAATATTAGGTCAAGGTTCTCCTGTGGCATGATGTTTTGTAATTTGCCTTTATAGCCTGGATCCAGGATGCTGGCCAACCAGTAGTCGTAATCGTTCATCATTTTGGCAATGCGTGGGTCCATTTTTAGGATCTGCAAGGCATAATCTGACATGTGGGCCTATGTTCCCGGTGTCAATGATGCACTGCGAGTGCTGGGTGGAGGAGCACTTTCTGGCAAATCCACATCCCTCCAGTCACGCACAAACCCTGTACCAGACCTTGCCACGCCAACATTTTCACTTGCCCCACGAGATGCATCCTCCTCCCCTAAGTAATCATCCCCATCATCATCCTCCTCCTACTCTTCTTCCTCCACCTCGTCCAGGAGAGGTCCCGGAGCAGACAATGGCTGAATGTCATCAAGGATTCCCTCCACCTCTTCCTCCTCGTCAACATTGGCTGCAGACGTATGCTCCTTAAGGTGCATCAAAGTTTGCATGAGCAGACGCATAAGTGGGATGCTCATGCTTAGGATGGCGTCGTCTGCGCTTACCAGCCGTGTGCATTCCTCAAAACACTGAAGGACTTTACAGAGGTCTTTCAGCTTCGACCACTGCACACCTGTCAACTCCATGTCTGCTCTCAAAGTGCCTGGCCGTGTATCCTCCCACAAATGCATTATGGCCTGCCTCTGCTCGCACAGCCGCTCAACCATGTGCAGGGTGGAGTTCCACCTTGTTGCAATGTCGATAATGAGGCGGTGGTTGGGAAGGTGGAGCAATCGCTGCAGCTTCTGCATACGAATGGAGTGTACAGGCGACCGGTGGATGTGTGCGCACAGTCTTCGCACCTTCTGGAGCAGGGCTGTTAACTCCGGATAATTATTGAGGAAGCACTGCACCACCAGGTTCAAGGTGTGAGCCAAGCAAGGTTTGTGGCTGAGTTTTGAAAGGGCTATGGCTGCCACAAAATTACGGCCGTTATCACTAACTACCTTGCCTGCCTCAAGATGTACACTGCTCAGCCATGACTCAGTTTGTCGCTGAAAGTACTCGGCCAGCACCTCGGCGGTGTGTCTGTCGACCAAACACATCATCTGCAACACAGCCTGCTGACGCTTTCCACTAGCTGCTCGATAGGGGGACACCTCGTGTGCAAGTGGCAGCTTCAGATGGAGTGCTCGTACGACTGCGCTCTGTGGACGAGCTTTCGCTTCTGGAGGAGGAGGAGGGTCGAACGCCTACAGCCAACTGTTTCCTATACCGTGGGCTAGGCAGCACTGTCCCACCACCGCTGTCCCCTGTGGACCCTGCATCCACCACATTAACCCAGTGCGCAGTGATGGACACGTAACGGCCCTGGCCATGCCGACTGGACCATGCATCAGTTGTGAGGTGCACCTTTCCACTCACTGACTGCTTGAGTGCATGGACAATGCGGTCTTTCACATGATGGTGGAGGGCTGGGATGGCTTTGCGAGAGAAGAAGTGGTGACTGGGTAGGTCATAGCGTGGTACTGCATAGGCCATGAGTTCGCGGAAAGCTGCGCTTTCCACCAACCGATAGGGCATCATCTCTAACGAGATTAGTTTGGCAATGTGGGCGTTCAAACCCAGTGTACGCGGATGAGAGACTGAGTACTTTCTTGACCTACTCATAGTGTCTGGGAGGGTGAGCTGGACTTGAGAGCTGCATATGGTGGAAGTAGCGGTGGACAGGGCGGACTGAGAGAGGGTTGATGATGGTGATGGAGTTGGTGTTCTTTCTGATGGCCTAGATTCAGTCTTTCATTGATATAACAGTGGGATTCCCTGACTGCTGTGGCCTTGCAACGACACCTCAACATTTGTTGCTGTACTAACCGGTGGGCTTACAGTGGGGGAAACAATGTAGCGTTGCTGACTACCTTCTTTGTGATCAGTTGCACATGTGGTACTTGAGGTTTGGTGTTGTGTCCACGCTTGCAAGTGCATGCTGGTTAAATGTCTAAGCATGCAACTGGTATTCAAATTTTTCAGATTTTTCCCTCGGCTAAAGGTCTTTGCGCACTTCTTACAGATAACCTTGGCCTGATCATGAGGATTTTGTTCAAAAAAGTGCCACACTGCACTCTTCCTACTTTGGCAGACATTTTGCGGCCTAGCACGCTGTGATATTTTGACCCTCTAGACAAGCTGTCCAGCAACTCTTTTGATTTTTGGAACCTGTCTTTGGAGTGCTCCGGGCCTGCCAGATAACAGCTGTTGCGATGTCGATGTCTGCTGTGGATGCTCCTCCTCATCTGAGCTATTGGAAGCAGCACCCTCTTCCCCCAATGGATGCCAATCTGGGTCAACAACTGGGTCATCCATCACCTCCTCTTCAATGTCATGTGCACCTTCCTCTGTGTCACCGTGTATGGTGGTATAGTGTGCGGGAAGGGGCACCTGAGTCTCATCAGGGTCAGAATCTGGCTCTGTACACTGCGAGGACAATGTAGTGCTCTGAGTGAATGTACCAGCAGAATCATCTATCAGTGGCTGTGCATCAGTGCACTCCATGTCAGATTCATCTTGGCCTGGGTAATTCACCATTTCACTTGATAATCCAGGCATGGTATGTGAAAACAGCTCCATGGAGTAATCAGTAGTATGGCCTGCGTCATCCTTCTATCTTGGTTGGGGTGAAGGACAAAAGGAAAGGTGTGGTTCATGAGCATGAGCCTCCAATGACGACTCAGTGCTTTTATTTTTTACAACTTCAGAAGAGGAGGCGATAGAGCTGGAGGCTGAGTCAGCAATGTAAGACAAAACTTTTTCCTGAAGCTCTGGCTTTAAAAGCGGTTTGCCAACTCCTAGAAAACTAAGCCTTCGAGGCCTTGTGGAGCCAGACGATGACGCAGGCTCAACACCTCCTGCATTCGGTCCTATTTTGCTTTTGCCACTACCATCAGACCCACCACCAACACCATCATTACCAGCTGCCAACCCCCGCCCAATTCCACGGCCTCTTCCACCAGCCTTCCTCATTTTTGGTAGAAATGTAGACAAAATCCAACAAACTATATAGTAATGTAAAACAAGGTACAAGGTGTCTATAGGACAGGGGAGATTTTTTATTTCTGCACACACTTGTGGACACTGGACACTTTTGGATTGTGTGAGGCCCATTGAATATCACAGCGCTATGTCACAGGCTCGATGTCGCAGGTGTGAAAAATGTCACTAGAGGATAACGGAGATTTTGAATTTCTGCACACACTTGTGGACACTGGACACTTTTGGATTGTGTGAGGCCCACTGAATATCACAGCGCTATGTCACAGGCTCGATGTCGCAGGTGTGAAAAATGTCACTAGAGGATAACGGAGATTTTGAATTTCTGCACACACTTGTGGACACTGGACACTTTTGGATTGTGTGAGGCACACTGAATATCACAGCGCTATGTCACAGACTCGATGTCGCAGGTGTGAAAAATGTCACTAGAGGATAACGGAGATTTTGAATTTCTGCACACACTTGTGGACACTGGACACTTTTGGATTGTCTGAGGCCCACTGAATATCACAGCGCTATGTCACAGGCTCGATGTCGCAGGTGTGAAAAATGTCACTAGAGGATAACGGAGATTTTGAATTTCTGCACACACTTGTGGACACTGGACACTTTTGGATTGTGTGAGGCCCACTGAATATCACAGCGCTATGTCACAGGCTCGATCTCGCAGGTGTGAAAAATGTCACTAGAGGATAACGGAGATTTTGAATTTCTGCACACACTTGTGGACACTGGACACTTTTGGATTGTGTGAGGCCCACTGAATATCACAGCGCTATGTCACAGGCTCGATGTCGCAGGTGTGAAAAATGTCACTAGAGGATAACGGAGATTTTGAATTTCTGCACACACTTGTGGACACTGGACACTTTTGGATTTTGTGAGGCCCACTGAATATCACAGCGCTATGTCACAGGCTCGATGTCGCAGGTGTGAAAAATGTCACTAGAGGATAACGGAGATTTTGAATTTCTGCACACACTTGCGGACACTGGACACTTTTGGATTGTGTGAGGCCCACTGAATATCACAGCGCTATGTCACAGGCTTGATGTCGCAGGTGTGAAAAATGTGACTAGAGGTTAACGGAGATTTTGAATTTCAGCACACACTTGTGGACACTGGACACTTTTGGATTGTGTGAGGCCCAGTGAATATCACAGCGCTATGTCGCAGGCAGAAATTGGCTAGTGCATGACAAACTACAAGGTGTATATAGAATTGGGCAGAATAGGAATCTCCCTAGAGTGTAGGTCTGTAAGAGCGGAACAAGTCCTCGACTTATCCTTACAGAGCGACACACAGCTTCACTGTGGCCGTGATAACAGCCGTTACACGGTACTGAGAGAGGAGCGTGCACGCACACGGCTGTCCGGTGTACATAAAATTGTCAAGCTCCGTGTTTTTTAAGTATACGGACTGACACATGCTGTCTATAGTTTTGAATGTGATCAAACAGCAAATATATTTAACTGTTTGAAAACTAGACAAAAGTAGAAGGTGCAGGTCTGTAAGAACGGAACATGTCCTTGACTTATCCTTACAGAGCGACACACAGATAGCTTCACTGTGGCCGTGATAACAGCCGTTACACGGTACTGAGAGAGGAGCGTGCACGTACACGGCTGTCCGGTGTACGTAAAATTGTCAAGCTCCGTGTTTTTTAAGTATACGGACTGACACACGCTGTCTCTCTATAGTTTTGAATGTGATCAAAAAGCAAATATATTTAACTGTTTGAAAACTAGACAAAACTAGAAGGTGCAGGTCTGTAAGAACAGAACATGTCCTCGACTTATCCTTACAGAGCGACACACAGATAGCTTCACTGTGGCCGTGATAACAGCCGTTACACGGTACTGAGAGAGGAGCGTGCACGTACACGGCTGTCCGGTGTACGTAAAATTGTCAAGCTCCGTGTTTTTTAAGTATACGGACTGACACACGCTGTCTCTCTATAGTTTTGAATGTGATCAAACAGCAAATATATTTAACTGTTTGAAAGCTAGACAAAACTAGAAGGTGCAGGTCTGTAAGAACGGAACATGTCCTCGACTTATCCTTACAGAATGACACACAGATAGCTTCACTGTGGCTGTGATAACAGCCGTTACACGGTACTGTGTGAGGAGTGTGCACCACTGTATGGTGTGAAAAAATGCACGCTCAGTACCTCACCAGGACAAAAAAAAAAATTGGGATTGCTTTTAAAAAAGCAGTTTGCAGAGCAGTGGGTAAACAGCAATGCAGCCGTCAGGAAGCCTTAAAAGGCAGCCTAAGAACCAACACCGCTGATCCAGCAAAATATAGCCTCCACTTGCACTGCACACACAGTGACTGGTGTGTTGTACAGGCAAAATCGCTAGCAGCAGAAGCAGTTTTTGGTGTCTTCTTCCCTGCCTAACGCTCTCCCTACAAAATCAACAGCAGCAGCAGCTCTCCCTATTCTGAGATCAGCATTAGTAACATGGCGGTCGGCGCGTGCACGCCCTTTTATACCCCGTGACGCCCACCAAAGCAAGCCAATCACTTGCATGCCCTTCTGAAAGATGGTGGTGTCCGTGGATCCCGATTGGCTGAAAAAGAGCGCAAAACAAACTTTTGAAACGCGACTTTGGCGCTTAAGTCGCCGACCTCGTGGCCGACCTCATCCTAGGGTCGGGTTTCGTTTCATGAAACCCGACTTTGCCAAAAGTCGGCGACTTTTGAAATTTTTCGACCCGTTTCGCTCAACTCTAGTGGCAACCATGTGCCGCATCAGTATCGCATGTACCGGCACCTGGGAAGCAGCGGTACTGCTGAAGACAGCTCTCATCATCCTCTCCTGCTCGCACGCGCTAGCACGGGAGAATTTTTAGAGTTATATTCAACTGATAGTGAGAGCAGGCGCCAGCTGGTGGGAGTATTCGTCAGCCGCTGCCTGCATCTATATATATATGAAAATGAATGTATGTGTGTATGTATGTATCGGCCACGCCCACTCGACATAGTCTCACCCAATCACTAAGCATCTTTCATTTCACCAGAGCTGTTTAAAAGAAGCTGAGCTTTGATTGCTATGAGCAACAGTTTTCTCACTTTACAACACCTCAGCAGACACTGACCGGGTGGGAGAAATCTAGTATCCCAGGGAACATAAGCTCCCAGGCATTGTCTGCCTCCCCAGAGAGGAGCAGACAGCACATGACAGAAATGAATCACCCCCTCACGTGCCCATACACCCATCACACACCCTCATCCCATAGTACCATCTTCCCTCTTAAAGGGATCTCCGGTATGGAAGTTAGGGCAAATCCCTCAGCGCTCGGATTCTGACCCCAGACTTCTATCAAAGGGATCATTGGTAAGGAAATCAGGACAAATCCACTCTGCGCTCTGGTTCTGACCCCAGGCCCCTCTTAAAGGGATCCCCGGTATGTAAGCTAGGGCCGTTCCACTCAGCGTTCTGTTTCTGACCCCAGACCACTCTTAAAGGGATCCCCGGTATGGAAGTGAGGTCAAATCCACTCTGTGTTCTAGTTCTGACCCCAGGCCCCTCTTAAAGGGATCCCTGGTATGGAAGCTAGGGCCGTTCCACTCAGTGCTCTGGTTCTGACCCCAGACCTCCCTTAAAGGGATCCCTGGTATGGAAGTCAGGGCAAATCCACTCTGCGCTCTGATTCTGACCCCAGGCCTCACTTAAAGGGATCCCCAGTATGGAAGTTAGGACCGTTCCACTCAGCGCTCTGGTTCTGACCCCAGGCCTCTCTTAAAGGGATCCCCGGTGGCCGATACACACACACATACATTTATATATATATAATCATTATAATTTGTTATAACTATCTGTAGTCAGTTACTATGCCAGGGCAATGCCGGGCTCTTCAGCTAGTTATAAATACATTTTAAAAAACAGCATGGGTCCCCCTGTATTTTTGATAATCAGCCAGGCAAAACTAACAGCTGCAGTCGTCAACCCTCAGCTGTCCACTCTAGCCAGGCTAGTATGTGAAAGAGGCCTTATACCTATAAAACGCTCTGCCTGGAAGAAGAGATACATTATGGACTATTAGATTTCTATTGGCACTGTACTACAAATCCATAGCAGGAGTCCATGCTGCTTCATTTGAATTTTGTTAAAAAACACACCACGACTTTGTTTTACAGACATTAATAAGTTCCAGCAAAGCATCTCATCTCCTACATTGTCCATAAAGTGGAATATTATGTTTGCCTTGTCCTCCAATGTTTGGCCCAGTGAAATCAACTTTATTACCATTAATCTTACAGGGGTGGTCCCAAACTATTATAAGGCATCCACAGGAATGTTAAATGTATGATTGTTGGCAGCTGACATCCCACTCATCCCGAACACAAGGGGCCCAATGTGAATGGAGTAAGCGTGAGCATGTGTGGCCACCACTCCAATACTCAGTGAATGGAGGAGTGGTCACAAATTCTCACAGATTGACCCCTTGACATTTTTTATGATGCACAATGGTGATACATTACCTTTGAGTTTCACTACCGTGGCGTCCTCTGTTGTGCAATTATGGGTGTTAATATATACACTCACTGGCCACTTTATTAGGTACACCTGTCCAACTGTGTGTTAAGACTTAATTTCTAATCAGCCAATCACATGGCGGCAACTCAGTGCATTTAGGCATGTAGACATGGTCAAGACAATCTCCTGCAGTTCAAACCGAGCATCAGTATGGGGAAGAAAGGTGATTTGAGTGCCTTTGAACGTGGCATGATTGTTGGTGCCAGAAGGGCTGGTCTGAGAATTTCAGAAACTGCTGATCTACTGGGATTTTCACGCACAACCATCTCTAGGGTTTACAGAGAATGGTCCGAAAAAGAAAAAAAATCCAGTGAGCGGCAGTTCTGTGGCCGGAAATGCCATGTTGATGCCAGAGGTCAGAGGAGAATGGGCAGACTGGTTCGAGCTGATAGAAAGGCAACAGTGACTCAAATTGCCACCCGTTACAACCAAGGTAGGCAGAAGAGCATCTCTGAACGCACAGTGCGTCGAACTTTGAGGCAGATGGGCTACAGCAGCAGAAGACCACACTGGGTACCACTCCTCTCAGCTAAGAACAGGAAACTGAGGCTACAATTTGCACAAGCTCATCGAAATTGGACAGTAGAAGATTGGAAAAACGTTGCCTGGTCTGATGAGTCTCGATTTCTGCTGCGACATTCGGATGGTAGGGTCAGAATTTGGCGTAAACAACATGAAAGCATGGATCCATCCTGCCTTGTATCAACGGTTCAGGCTGGTGGTGGTGGTGTCATGGTGTGGGGAATTTTTTCTGGGCACTCTTTGGGCCCCTTGGTACCAATTGAGCATCGTTGCAACGCCACAGCCTACCTGAGTATTGTTGCTGACCATGTCCATCCCTTTATGACCACAATGTACCCAACATCTGATGGCTACTTTCAGCAGGATAATGCGCCATGTCATAAAGCTCGAATCATCTCAGATTGGTTTCTTGAACATGACAATGAGTTTACTGTACTCAAATGGCCTCCTCAGTCACCAGATCTCAATCCAATAGAGCATCTTTGGGATGTGGTGGAACGGGAGATTCGCATCAGGGATGTGCAGCCGACAAATCTGCGCCAACTGTGTGATGCCATCATGTCAATATGGTCCAAAATCTCTGAGGAATGCTTCCAGCACCTTGTTGAATCTCTGCCACGAAGAATTGAGGCAGTTCTGAAGGCAAAAGGGGGTCCAACCCCTTACTAGCATGGTGTACCTAATAAAGTGGCCAGTGAGTGTATATATACTACACTTTATTATCCTTATATGCATTCTGCCTCTGTCTCGGGCCTCTCTCAATGCTGTGCATCTCTTCTGAGCCATGTGACAACTTCTGGTCACTGCCCGTTGTGTCACACACCATGACGAGGGTGGTTGGACAGTCTGAGGATCACAGAAGCTGGTCAATGCGTGGTGGATACATTAGACCACATGACTTCTCCGAGACAGCAGTGATTAGTATCTATGTAACTTCTTGCTGGGATGACACCAAAGGCAAAAGAAATTTCCAGAAATGTGCATTGGGGATGACAGCATCCCAGGAGAAGAGGACTTGCATAGGCATGTTACAATCTGTATATCCTAATACTTACCTCCATTACAGTCTAAAACCTTTGGAATTATTCTTTACTCCATGCATTTTCTTTTTGATACCTTATCATTACCTCTATATTTTTATTGTCCTCTCTTTCTGTGTAGGATGCTTTCTTTACTGTGGGGCACATAACCTGTTCTTGCACAGGAGTCCGCTTGCATTTGTCTCCACCACCACTGATTAATTCAATACAGTTTGCACTTTTGTCACACATTTAGTTTATTGTGGGCTGATCACCAATAATTTTTTGTCCTCTCCCTCTTTCATTTTGAGGTTTACCATCGATCTTGTGAATATGCAATAAATATTGTTTGGAGGACAACCCATTGAAACATAAAATGACCCCAATATGTTTATACGTGTGAGCCAAATGGGGTAGGTATGTCACACAAGACTGAAGGGATAAAAAATTGCAACAAAATAATGAATTAATTGGTAGGGTTTTCGCACCACCGGACTCTTCTCAAACCACTTGGAACCGGACTAGTCTACAATACTGGGTCAGTGTTGCATTTTTCGATGTGATTTTCTATTGACACAGTTCTCAGTTCTTGAATCCGACATTCTCTTTTCTTGGCATATATGAGGGATGATGACTGGTGACCTGAAGGCCAAGATTGGTAGTCAATACAGACTCTTGGATTGAAAAGAAGTTAAGGAATGAGCATCTCACAAATGATTATGAGCTAAATTCACCAAAAACAACAATTCATGACCTCGGGCAGTTAAGAGGTTAAGTATCTTTTCCTGCCTTAACATTCCATTGGAATTATGTTATAGTTATTTAGTATCACTTTCTGCTGAAATAATATGTGACAAATGCCTCATTTCATGTTGGACGCGTCCCAGAAGACAATGTGGTATCCGGTCTACTGGTCTTCCTCTCTGGAGCAGCCCCCCTCTAGCCTGTCCCATCGTATCAATGTCAAAGGTGACTTTACAGCTTTCTGCAAGGAGATAGCAGGCTTCCAAGAGGAAATAGCCTGAGCGCTAATTTCAGATTAACCCTTCTCTCCGGGGCTCCTATGATGGTGTCATTTTGCCGAGGTCGCGCGAGTAAACCGACAGTCATGGTGAGCCAGTGAGGTGGCGCTTTTTATTTTTTAAACAAGCATTTCCTGTTCTTGAAAGGAATGTCTCCAGCTGGAGAAAAGTGGAAAACTGGAGGGGGGGGGGGGATTATGAAAAACAGGAGTCAAGTCAGGGGACCTCAAATGTTTCCTTGAAGTCATTTACTGCTCAGGAAAACAGGAAGAGAGTTAAGGATATCAACAATCTAAGGACAGACAGAAGGGGATCGGGGTTGAAGAACGCACCTTCCTACAGGAAGAAGGGCAAATTCTTTCAAGTCTCTGGATGGGATTAGATGACGTGTGAGACCAGCGATTGGCAGACAGAGCGACACTGACCTGAATGTTCAAACACTCTGTGCCAAAATTGTTCTGTTTGTGTAAATGTGATCTCTATAATTTTTTTTTATTTTTGAGGGGTGGGGGGAGAGAATAAGGCCAAAAAATGTCATGTACAGAGAAAAATAAGGCATATTTGCTTTCTTTTTGTTCAGCTTTGCTGTTTATTTAAGGGCGTCAAGGGCTGCGCTGACTTGTTTGAAGACGTCGTCCACTGATCCTTCTGCGTTCATCTGTTGAGAGAAACAATAAGTGAAGGGCTCTAGTGATATTTCTTTGATACATTATTACATGCACCTGAACAAGACTGCGATATTGCCCCTAATTTTCAAGTGTGGCGCCGCTGCTCCAAGACAGCTGCCACTTTTTTTTTTTTTATCTCTTGCCTGTCACGTCCATTCATTTTATGTATTAAGTACTGGGAATAGAGATCGGGGATCCCAATTTAAGAAAAACGTCTGCACGTTGTTTTAGATTTTTCCCATCGATGTTAATGAGAGGGGTAGGAGTAAAAAAAAAAATAGTATTATTGAAAATTTTGTCAGCAAAATCCACAATTATGGATTTTTATATTTCACAACAAATCTGCATAAAATTTGCACCAAAATCCAGTGAGGATTTGTTTTGTAGACTTTCCTGTAGATTTTTGTCACGTTTGCTACATAATTACTTGACACGTGTGGACCTACCTTTACAAGGTTATCGGCAACAGTAAGGCCTCTTTCACACGTCCGTTTATTTACGGTACCGGAAAAAACAGTACCAGAGATATCCGTGTCCGTATGTGTACTACGTATGGCACACGTGTGGCAACCATGTGCCGCATCAGTACCACACGGACAGCCACCGGAGAAGATGCGCTACAGTAAGCACTGTGTCCCGGCGGCAGATGCTGATGTCAGCTGTCATCATTCTCCCCTGCTTGCTTGCAGAGCAGGGGAGAATGAGCGCCATCTCCAGCACCTGCCACTGGGGAAAAGCGCTTACTGTACCGCTTCTTCCCCGGTGCCAATGCGTGGCACGCGGAGGACATCAATGTGTGTTCTCCATGTGCACGTGTGTGGGAGGTTTTGCTGTTCGTGTTGATGGCAAAGGACATGTCAGCGTGTTTTGCCCACGGACACATGAACCGTGGAAACACACTGACATGTGCACAGACCCATTCATTTGAATGGGTCTATGTGAGTACGTGTCTCCGGTACGTCTGAAAACTGTCACCACACGTACCGGAGATAAAGACATGTGAAAGAGGCCTTAAAGTTATTACTTATCCACAGGATAAGCGATAACTTGGGGATCTGATCAACAATGTCCACACTGCTCCAAGAGGCCCTGTCTGAATGGAGATGATTAGAGATACAGCAAGAGCAGAGTGAGCATTCATAAAGGTTCCCACATAGATTAATCTGTCTCTGGTCACATAGTGTTTGAGTCTTGTCAGCGATCTATATGTTGTGGATTACTCAACATATACCTCCGACAGACATCGGCAACATAGACCACTGTATAGGTATACTGTGGGATAAGATGCCAAAAAGCTCACATTAAACATGCCGATTTCTTCGTTCCCAAGTGTTCATGCATGTGTATGGAAAACGTAATCACACCTATAGGTTATGACCATAGCCTGTGACTTGCTAGGAGAGCGTACCTTTCTTACAATGCCTCTGCCTTCATACATGGCAATGACGGGTTCGGTGGCTTTGTAGTATGTCTCCAGTCTCTTCTTAATGGTTTCTTCATTATCATCAGCCCTGCCACTGGTCTCACCACGTTTCAGTAACCGTTTCACCATCGTGTCAGCCCCGGCATCAATATAGAGCAACAGTGAAGGAGCAGCAATCTGCAAGGAAAACAGAAGAACTAATTAGAATTGGGGTAATTACAGGATATACAAGGAAGAAAGTGGACAGTCAATGGATATGATGGCCCCAGCTTGTTAGATGTAGTAGAAGTTGCTCACGTGTGTATTGCACTGTAGGGTGAGGAAGAGGGATGACCACTCAGCCAGATGTCCTCACATTCTTGTTGCAGACATCCAGGAGAGGATTATGAAAAGCCCAAGGAAATTGACATGATTAGTCCAGCAGGACAACATGTCACTGTGTACTAAACTCACTGATGATAATGCCCAGACCGGCCACAGGTGTCCTGAGCCGAACTTGATAGCTTCATAGAAATATAGGAGGCTGTTGGGTTCAGGTCAGGAAAGTGTCACATTAGGGTCTATAGTGTGAAACTTGAGTTAAAGATAGGGGGAAATAATTAAAAAAAATCTTGCAGCATATTGCGGGTATCACACTGGCTCAGTGGTTAGCACTTCAAATGCCACCAAGGACAACATATGCAAGGAGTTTGTATGTTCTCCCCATGTTTCAGTGGGTTTCCTCCGGGTTCTCCGGTTTCCTACCACACTTCAAAGACATACTGATAGGGAATCTAGATTGTGAGTCCCAATGGGGACAGTGCCAATAATGTCTGTAAAGTGCTGTGGAATTAATGGCGCTATATAAGTGAGTAAAATAAATATTGCAAATGGTTACCGGTTATTATCTTACGTGGCCTTTGGACCCATTACATTATATCACGTCTGAAGTATGGCTCCATTTAACTGTATAATATGTAGTACTAACAGACAAAATTCATAAGCTGTAGCATCAGCCCCTCATTACCCAAAAATCAGCAATTATTGCATATCTATGGGTTTGCAGATTTTGGGTCCACTATAAATCCCTTTGCACAACAAATTCTTTAATACCATAATGTAATTGACACATTTTGGGGAACAGTCCCCTTCCTCTGATCCAATGAGAGAACTGTGCACTAACACATTACAAGATGCAGCCAAAGCATTAAAAAGTTGACCAAGACTAAGATATTGAAGACCTATCCGTAGGATACCTTTTCTTAGATGCTGCTGCTCAGCTCCCATTCACTCCACTAGGTGCTGAGCTGCAGTACCCAGAACGGGCCAATACACAATGTATGGAGCTCTGGTGGTTCGACTACATAGACGCTAACTATTGGAATTATAGAAGGCCCCCAACCAATCTGAAAATGCTCAGGAAAGGTCATTAGATTGGACAAACCCCCCTCCCCTCTTCCCCAATGGATAATTAAAGGAGTTATAGTGGTCCAAATTATATTAATTATTTGCATTTGGGTGGTTGATGAGGGGTCTGGAAAGTGACATTGACTGGTTATCTAATGCGTGATATGAGTGGGCCGTTGCAAAGAAAATCATGTGGGAACGAAGACAAAATCCGCTGTAACGTAACCAGATAACTTCCTATAATTTTTTATCAGTGTTTGCGGTGTTTATTGAGAGGCTGTAGTGAAGATATTAGACAATGGAAAATATCTTGAAGGATTTCCTCATCTCCCAGGTCATGCAACTTTTACTTTTGTAAGTCACTACAGTAAATGTTGCTGTGAGCTGAAATCCACACAAGTCGTCCCATATACAGTAATAGTCGAAAGTGTTGAAACCATTAAAATTGTTCCAGAAAATGAAGTATTTCTCCAAGAAAATTATTACAATTACACATGTTTATTTCTTTTGTGGTGTGTATGTGGAAAAATAGGCAAATTGGACATCATTTCACACAGAACCCACAAAATGCGCCAGACAAAATTGTTTACACCCTCAATTTAATATTTGGTTGCACACCCTTTGAAATAAATAAGTGCAATCAATCACTTCCTATAACCATCATTAGGGCCGCCATCAGGGAATTACTGCCTTGACTGGTGTATGGGGCCCGATCAGCCTGGGGCAGAATGGAGACACGGGGGGAGGATGGGAGACATGGGGGTTGGATGGGAGACACGGGGGGCAGGATGGCGATAGATGGGGCAGGAATATAGGGCAGGATGGAGACAGATGGGGCAGGCTCATGGGACAGATGGGGCAGGATGGGAGAACATATGGCTGGAGCCAGGAATGAGGCACACGGGGGCCAGGATGGGGGATATTATTACCATAGTGGCTAATTAAGGGATTAAGGGAACTGCAGTGTTGTATGTATTTTAGTTTTTGAGGATACTGTTTTAAATGGGGGAGGCGGTCCTGTTACTGTGCAGAGCAACACTGTCACCATTTCTTCTTCATCTGGTGTAGTTTAGAATTTGGGAAAAAAATAAGTAATGTTTTCTGCAAAAGGTGTTCTACATAACTTTGTTATTTCTTGCAGAGATGAGCCTTGGCTGGAAGAAGTGATGGCGGTCTGTGCTGGATAAAGATGAAAAGCGAAGATGAATGACTTCACCTAGAGACGTCACTGGTGAGTCATTGTGTTACCTATACACTGACACTATACATTGTATACTGTATACAGCGGTCCTGTGTACAATGTCACCAGTGATCACTGTATTACCTTTACACTATATACAGAGCTCCTGCGTGTAATGTCCCCAGTGATCACTGTATAAGGCTAGGTTCACATTAGCATCTGAGTCCGCAGCGTATCATCTGCATCTGCAAACACATGCCAAAATGCATGTTTACGCAGCGTTTTTTATGCGCATCATCTTACACATGACTGAAAAAACTGCTGCATGTGCATGCGTTTGCAATGTTTATGCGCATACGTTCGATGTGACATGAGACAAAAATGGACATGTCTCATGGGATTTCTATTTACAGTAATGCATTTTTTGACGCACTCATCTGCATGCGCATGCCTGCGCATATTTGATGGATTTTTGACGCCTCAAAAACTACAACATGTTACATTCGCCGGACCCCGCCGCACACAGCAAAATGACGCATGCGTACGCATCCGCAAGCGAATGCATGCCCCTGCGTACACCATGTTAAAGATATGTACACATGACGCATGCGGATCTATGCGGAACAAACGCTGCATGCACAAACGCAAATGTGAAACCAGCCTTATCTGTACACAGACACTGCATACTCAGTACAGATCACTTATGGTGATATTAGTATAGGGATTTTTTATTACTGATCAGTATTGTAGCGTGGTGGTAATACGTTGTCCAGCCATGGTGTGGTGGCATTTGTTCCTTATATGTGCCATTGTTTGGTCACTATGTGGTGGTAATATGTGGTCTGGTCATGGTGTGGTGGTATTTGTTCCTTGTATGTGGTATTATTGTTCATCATGTGGTTGTAATATGTGGTCTGGACATGGTGCGGTGGTATTTGTCCCTTATATGTGATATTATTTGGTCACTGTGGTGGTAATATGTGGTCTGGACATGTTGTGGCGGTATTTGTTCCTTGTATGTTGTATTATAGGTCACTATGTGGTGGTAATATGATGTCTGGTCATGGTGCGGTGGTATTTGTCCTCTGTATGTGATATTATTGGTCATTATACCTAAATTGTATTGGATAGTTTAACAAATGTTTAATAGGTTAGAGTAGAGTAGGGCCTGGCCAAAAGAGTCTACCTTGTCATTGTGGCGGCTTAAAAAAATCCTTTGACTGTGGACAGTTCGAGGGGTGGAGGTGGGGCTGGGGTGGAGCCAGTGCAGAGTCTCAAGAGGGCCCTGAAAATTGTGCCAGTGTGGGGCCCTGGAATTCCTAGTGGCAGCCCTGACCATCATCAAGCTTCTTACAACTCAACAACTGGAATTTTGGATCACTCTTTGTTTGCAAACTGGCCAAGGTCTCATCCATGAAGGCGCCTTCTCCCAACAGCAATTTTAAGATCGCTTCACAGGTGTGCAATGGGATTTATATCCAATCTCATTGCTGGCCAATTCAGAACTCTCTCCAGTGCTTTGTTTTCATCCATTTCTGGGGGCTCCTTGATGTATGTTTGGGGGTCACTGTCCTGCTAGAAAACCCATTACCTAGGAGGCAAACCCAGCTTTCTGACACTGGGCACTACAATGCGACTGAAAATCATATGGTAATCTTCAGATTTCATGATGTCTTGCACACCGTCAAGGCACCCAGTGCCAAAGGCAACAAACAACCCCAAAACATCTTTGAAACTCCACTATATTTGACTGTAGGTACTGTTTTCTTTTCCTTGTAGACCTCATTCAATTTTCAGAGAATAGTAGAATTATGTGCTTTACCAAAAAGCTTTATCTTCGTCTCATCTGTTGACAAGACGTTTTCACTGAAGGATTTTGGCTTACTCACGTACATTTTAACAAACTGCAGTCTAGCTTTTTATGTCTCTGTGTCACCAGTGGGGTCCTCCTGGGTCTCCTGCCATAGCTTTTCATTTAATTTAAATGATGTTTGATAGTTCACGCTGACACTGATGTGCCCTGAGCCTGCAGGACAATTTGAATTTATTTGGAACTTGATTGGGGCTGCTTATCCACCATCCGGAGTATCTTGCATTTTAACCTTTCATCAATTTTTCTCTGCCATCCAGGGAGATTAGCTACAGTGCCATGGATTGTAAACTTCTTGATTATGTTGTGTACCGTGGACAAAGGTACATCAAGATCTCTGGAGATGGACTTGTAACCTTGAGATTGTTGATATTGTCCAACAATTTTGGTTCTCAAGTCCTCAGATTCTTCTATTCTCCTCTTTCTGTTCTCCATGCTTAGTGTGGAACTCACAGACACACAATGCATATCTGCTTTCAAGTGTGATTGTCACATTGCCCACACCTGTTACTTGCCACAGGTAAATTTGAGCGAGCAACACATGCGTGAAACAAAGTTGGTTACCCACAATTTTGGAAAGGTGTCAACAATTTTGTCTCAACCATTATTGGGGTTGTGTGTGAAATCATGTCTAACTTACCTTTTTTACCAGTTTTTTTGTGTTGTTCTAACACCCACTCAAAGGAAATAAACATGTGTATAACAAAACATGTATAAAACTGTGATAATTTTCTGGGAGAAATACTTTTTCTGAAACAATTTCAGGGGTGCTAACACTTTTGACCATGACTGTACTGGTCTTGAGTGAAAATTAAAATGCTCCAACATGACCTTATGTGAACAGCAGTGACAATTTACTATCAAAATCAATAGAAAAAGTTTTCACAAGTGGTTTTTGAGGAGGATTTTGAAGTAAAAACCTTCTGGAAAAAAACAGCGTATGGGTCTATTCACACTTTTCTCTCAGTTGCAGGAGAGAAAAAAAAAACACCCGAAAAGGCTTGAAAGACTTTCCTATTAATTTTTCTTATTGTAAAACCATTTTGCTGTTCATAAGTTCAGGTTTTTGAGAACTTTAACTGCATCACGTTTCCAAAAATGGTAAGGGGTTAAAACTATTGAGTGGACCATTCTTCAGATGGGTTTCCAACTATGAACTTACTCCATAATTTACAACAGATGTGACTGAGAAGGCTGAAAATAAAAAGGCTAGCGTTTTATTCATTTCTTATTGGGCATAAAAAACAATAGAAGATCTCACCCCCCCAAATAAAAAAATGCTTTAAGAAAAAAAGAAAACCTGTGAAAGCGACCATGTAGCAATGTCATCACCACTTCTCATGGCGAGGAAGTATAGGTGGTGTAACTATTGTGTACTTGCCAACTGTCCAGAAGTTGCTGGGACTGTCCTGGCAAGTTTGCAGTCTCACGCTGAAAGGGGCAAGATTCATACAAACCCTCCCACATACAGCATGACTAGAGAGGTCCCATATGGTACTAGGGGCAGGACTAAAGCATCCTTATATTGCCAACACTAATGTTGGTAACTACTTGCTGGCCATTGCGGGTGCAGAGGTTCAAGTTGCGCTTCGGCTGTGGTGCCTAAGGCAGATGAAAATATTGTTTTGCCCAGGCTGCAATTATACCTGTAGTAGTACCTATAGTACTGGCAGAATGCTGGTTAAGAGGAACCCCCCCCCCATCAAAACTGGTGGATGGCAAGTAACAGACCATGAGACTTGGGATAATTCCTGGACATATTAGACGAATATGGGTATCAAAACCAGTTTTACCTTCTTATGGAGGATGAGGGTGGCAGGATCGTGCTTTTACTCTGGCAAACACCTGACCTAGCTCTGCTTTTTTCAAGACTGGATGCATCTAAACATGTAGGAATTGGCCTGTTACAAGAAAGTATGTTGAGAGACTTAACGTTCCTTACCTTCTTCTCAAACTCTTCTCCCTGCTTAACCTCACGGGGGTATCCGTCTATGAGGTATCCTTTGGTGGTGTCAGCCTTGGCGATCATAGCATCTCTCAACATGTCCAGAACGGTGTCCTGGGGAAGGAAGAGATACTTGAGAACATGAAGATTTATTTGCTATTATTGCACAATTTTCTTAGAATAATGAGTAAATGACACGTACCAACATAATAACAATAAATGACATGTAAACAGGACATTAAACCCCCATGGAAAAATCTTACAGCGCACTGACCTGCTGCAGGTCACACACATCGCATTGTTTAGAAGACTTCAATTTCCTCCATTTCCTAAGACTAATTAAAGTTGATGCCCTTTATTAAAGAAGATCCTTTATTGGTGTGTTAATGGTCGCAACTGCAGGGAGCGACCAATCATCAGCTGCCATTGCCATACATCACCCAGTCATACGTGACCCCCGCCATACGTCAACTAGCCCTACGTCACCCAGCCATACTTGATTCCCGGCATACGTCACCCAGCCATGTGTGACCCCCGCCATACGTCACCCAGCCATATGTGACCCCCGCCATACATCACCCAGCCATATGTGACCCCCGCCATACATCATCCAGCCACATGTGACCCCCGCCATACGTCAACTAGCCCTACGTCACCCAGCCATACTTGATTCCCGGCATACGTCACCCAGCCATACGTGACCCCCGACATATGTCACCCAGCCATGTGTGACCCCCGCCATACGTCACCCAGCCATATGTGACCCCTGCCATGCATCACCCAGCCATATGTGACCCCCGCCATACATCATCCAGCCACATGTGACCCCCGCCATACGTCAACTAGCCATACGTCACCCAGCCATACTTGACTCCCGCCATACGTCACCCAGCCATACGTGACCCCCGCCATACGTCACCCAGCCATGTGACCCCACCCATACGTCACCCAGTCATATGTAACCCCCGCCATACATCACCCAGCCACATGTGACCCCCGCCATACGTAACCCCGTCCTGCTGTTAAGAGTAGGATTTAATGACTCAGTATATAACAGGCAAGATGTCAATTAGAGGAGGAGGGTGGCGGTATAGGGGACCTAAAACTGGAGTTTATAAAAAGGGTTATCCACAGGACAAGTGATAAGTATAATCAAGGAGCTATGGCCAGTGATGGATGAGAATTCAACCTCTGGGATACTTACGTTATGGTAAAATGAATTGTGTCATTGACACTTACAATGTTTCCCACAATAAAACAAGCCCTCATAAAGCTATATCGGGTGAGGGGGAGAGGAGGTTATGACTCTTGGAAAACAAAGGGAAAGAAAAATCTAGACTATGAAAATCACTCAAGAAGGGGTTAAATAATTTACAAGCGATAAAGTTACACATTTTTTGCTCCTGACATATTTCCTTTAAAATCGATGCAAATACTTTTCTGTCCAACGCCAACATGAAAAAAGAATTCTCAGTGATACCTTTATTGGCTAACCAGAAAAAATAGATATGTTTGCAAAGTTTGCTCTGAAAGCTTGAAAACATATTTTTTTTCTGGTTAGCCAATAAAGGTATCACTGAGAATTCTTTTTTCATGTTGGACAGAAAAGTATTTGCATCGATTTTTCTGTCTAACACAATATAATTTGTTATTTTGTACATTCCTTTAAAATCTGAAATTTTCACTTTCACTAAAAAAACAAAAATAAACAGAGAGAAGTGGCTGGAAATAGGCAGAAGGTAATGGAGGTGACCACTGGTCCAAAATATGTGTTACAATTTACACCAGAAGTTACAATAAATTTTAGTGCACATATGCTCCTTTATATAGTGGTTTTAAATGTCAATTTCTAGTCTAAAATACACCACATTAATTTTAAAAAATCCTCTTCTTTATACATTTGGTGCATTTTACAGTAAAGCACTTTGCTTTAATACTGGAGTAGAGAAGTAAATGTCCCTTGGAGTGTATACAGAATAATGTGCAGACAGCACCACCTAGTGGAAAATAAGAAGAACACATTGACATGCAGGGAGAATGTGGAGGGATTGAACACTCGTCCATATAGCAATTTAGAAGTTCAGTCACTTGCAGTATTCCTATGCAAAATCCAAATTTATTTGATATTGAACTTACCAAAGGCACTAGCTCTCCTCTCTCCATGATGGCAGACAGGGTCTTCCCCCGCTCTGATCCGGAGGAAACTTCTGCCCTTAGTAGGTCTCCAGTGGACAGATGAGTGTAGCCATATTTTTGCACGATTCGCTCACACTGGGTCCCCTTGCCAGAGCCAGGTCCTCCTGAAATCACCAACAATATAAACTTGTCACAAGACTGAATGAACGATGAAGTGACTGAACTCCACCACCGATCCTAAAGTGATGCCATACGCTAGTAACGAATACTGAGCAGAGTCAGGAGTGGAGTCGGCAGCAATATATAGCCTACTGCAAGGACTAGGATGAGAGGAAACTCTGATACTGGCTGCTTAACCCCTAGATGTCACAGACAATAGCGACCGCAGATGTGTATGTGAGCGGTTTGATTTTTTTTGTTCCGAGAGCGCATAGACCCATTGTGCACGTTCTATTCTGATGCTCAAAATCGGATAATGGGACATGCTCGGAGAGATTTTCTCACAATGTGGGAATAGATCCATGAAATTATAAGTAAATTACCGTATTTTCTTGATCAAAAATAAAAAAGCCGCCGCACTGTTAAAGGTTAAATTATTGAGATATGTGCATCATCTTCTCATCCCAAGTGTTGATGCATGGAGCGTCAGTCATGGTCCTGAACTAGAAACTCTATCCTCAGTATATGTGATACTTACCAACCACGAAAATGATCTTACTGTTCTTTAATTTTTCTGAAAAAAAATAGAAACACAATATATTAATCTCAAAGGCTCGGACAGATCTGAAGTCCTGGAGTCAGCCCTACCTATATAAAAAGCACGTCCAATTGGGAAATAATGGGAGAAAGACTTGTGTATCTCCAACTGAGATTTTGACATTTTTCCTTCCATATTTTGCCTCAATATATGCAGCCATTAGGCTATGTGCACACCTTGCGGATTTGGCTGCGGATCCGCAGCAGTTTTCCATGCGGTGTACAGTACCATGTTATCCTATGGAAAACAAAAACCGCTGTGCAAATGCTGCAGAAAATTCCGCGCAGATTTGCTGCAGTTTATTTTCTACAGCATGTCAATTCTTTGTGCGAAATCCGCAGCGTTTTTACAGCTCTTCCATTATAGGAATACGCAGATGTAAAAACGCAGGGGAAATGCGCACAAAATCTGCAGAAAATCTGCACTAAATCCGCAGGTAAAACGCAGGTCATTTTACCTGCAGATTCAGCAAAATCTGCGCTGAAAAATCCACAGCCAAATCCGCAATGTGTGCACACAGCCTTAGAGCAATCATTGGTTCATATGGTTTCCTGCAGCAGGCCTCAAATTATGTAAGCTGAGCTCCCATTATTTCTCATGCCACCCCATGGATCTGCCAGAAAGAATTCTATGAGGCTAAAGCCCCCGTTACACATAACGATGTCCCAGCGATCCCACCAACGATCCAACATGATGGGATCGCTGGGACATCGCATCGTTAGACTGATCGCTGGTGAGCTGTCACAAGACAGCCCCTCCAGCGATCATGACCAGCGACGCAGGACGTTGGTCTCTCGCTGCCACACGCAGTGATGCATGCTGGCCAGCGGGAGACCAGCGATCGAAAAACGGCCCAGGCCGATCGAGGACGATCAGCGATAACCGGCAGGGGGGCCGGTGCTGATCCCCGTCACACACAGCGATCTCGCTGGGGAGATCGCTGTGGCGTTACAATTTCTTTTCCTGAAGAGGTTTTGGAAGGGTTTTTTTTCTCCTGAAGCATTCTTATTTGCAGCTTTTGATTGGACAGTGCCTAGTTTGGAGCAAGTGCAATCAGCATTTGCTTCAAAGAAGTGACATATATGTTTTATTTCATTAATTGTTTTTTCAAAATCTCTTGAGGGAAAAAAAAAATCTCGGGTGAACCACAAATGAGATTTCCCACAGAAATACAGTTGTGGCCAAAAGTATTGACACCCCTGCAATTCTGTCAGATAATACTCAGTTTCTTCCTGAAAATGATTGCAAACACAAATTCTTTGGTAATATTATCTTCATTTAATTTGTCTTAAATGAAAAAACACAAAAGAGAACGAAGCAAAAAGCAAAACATTGATCATTTCACACAAAACTCCAAAAATGGGCCAGACAAAAGTATTGGCACCCTCAGCCTAATACTTGGTTGCACAACCTTTAGCCAAAATAACTGCGACCAACAGCTTCCGGTAACCATCAATGAGTTTCTTACAATGTTCTGCTGGAATTTTAGACCATTCTTCTTTGGCAAACTGCTCCAGGTCCCTGATATTAGAAAGGTGCCTTCTCCAAACTGCCATTTTTAGATCTCTCCACTGGTGTTCTATGGGATTCAGGTCTGGACTCATTGCTGGCCACCTTAGAAGTCTCTAGTGCTTTCTCTCGAACCATTTTCTAGTGCTTTTTGAAGTGTGTTTTGGGTCATTGTCCTGCTGGAAGACCCATGACCTCTGAGGGAGACCCAGCTTTCTCACACTGGGCCCTACATTATGCTGCAAAATTTGTTGGTAGTCTTCAGACTTCATAATGCCATGCACACGGTCAAGCAGTCCAGTGCCAGAGGCAGCAAAGCAACCCCAAAACATCAGGGAACCTCCGCCATGTTTGACTGTAGGGACCATGTTCTTTTCTTTGAATGCCTCTTTTTTTCTCCTGTAAACTCTATGTTGATGCCTTTGCCAAAAAGCTCTACTTTTGTCTCATGTGACCAGAGACCATTCTTCCAAAAAGTTTTAGGCTTTTTCAGGTAAGTTTTGGCAAACTCCAGCCTGGCTTTTTTATGTCTCGGGGTAAGAAGTGGGGTCTTCCTGGGTCTCCTACCATACAGTCCCTTTTCATTCAGACGCCGACGGATAGTACGGGTTGACACTGTTGTACCCTCGGACTGCAGGGCAGCTTCAACTTATTTGGATGTTAGTCGAGGTTCTTTATCAAACATCCACACAATCTTGCGTTGAAATCTCTTGTCAATTTTTCTTTTCCGTCCACATCTAGGGAGGTTAGCCACAGTGCCATGGGCTTTAACCTTTTTGATGACACTGCGCACGGTAGACACAGGAACATTCAGGTCTTTGGAGATGGACTTGTAGCCTTGAGATTGCTCATGCTTCCTCACAATTTGGTTTCTCAAGTCCTCAGACAGTTCTTTGGTCTTCTTTCTTTTCTCCATGCTCAATGTTGTACACACAAGGACACAGGACAGAGGTTGAGTCAACTTTAATCCATGTCAACTGGCTGCAAGTGTGATTTAGTTATTGCCAACACCTGTTAGGTGCCACAGGTAAGTTACAGGTGCTGTTAATTACACAAATTAGAGAAGCATCACATGATTTTTCGAACAGTGCCAATACTTTTGTCCACCCTCTTTTTTATGTTTGATGTGGAATTATATCCAATTTGGCTTTAGGACAATTCTTTTTGTGTTTTTTCATTTAAGACAAATTAAATGAAGATAATATTACAAAAGAATTTGTGTTTGCAATCATTTTCAGGAAGAAACTGAGTATTATCTGACAGAATTGCAGGGGTGTCAATACTTTTGGCCACAACTGTACATAGGAAGAATCTTCAATTGTTTGAAGATTTTGGGCAAATCCACTCTAAGGCTATGATCACATGTTGCGTCTTTGCGGTGTGTTTTTTTTTAAGGCAAATTTAAGCTGTGTTTAGCTGCTTAAAAAAAAGCAGGTGTTACTGCGTTTTTTGGTGAGTTTTGGTAAGGGTACATTTGTCTCTTATGCATGCTAACAAAGATTAGTGCATAAAAAATATTAATCTGATTCAACGTCATCAGGCTTTGACACCAAAAACAGAGAAAAACCTGATTCCTGCATTTTTTGCAGCGTTTTTTGTATAGCTCTTTGACAAAACCAGATAAAAAAAAAAATGTGTGTGCATGAGATTTCTGAAATCACAGACTTTGCTGGTACTGTGAAATGCAGCTGAAAATTTGCATTAACAGGTGCAGTAAAAAAAGCTGCAAAAACGCAACACGTGGACATAGCTCAAGAACACCCCCCTCCTCCAAAAAAAAAAAATTGCAAAAAAATTTCCGAAGTGGTTTCTGCTTGAAAAACTGGAATTTGAAGAACAAACAAAAAAACCTCTGCTTTAGGGTATCCTAACAGATTATTTTTACACGGCTTTTGGAGCAGATACTACATCAAAATCCACATAAAAATTATTCAAAACTTATTCAAGTACCTTATTATTCACTTCAGTAGGAAACAAGCCTATTGTGCGCATGGTGACATTTTTTCTTAGCAAAAGCAGCAACATGGCAATTTTTTAGGGTACGTTTCCACGTACCATTAACGTAGTGCTTTGGACGGAGCGGAAAACCCGCTCTGCCCAAAGCCCCGCCCCCTTCTGTGCACGCAGTGATCCCGGATGTGCTCATTCAACACATCCGGAATCACCGCAAGGTACCCATAGAGTATGCATGTCCGGTTTAGCGGATGTGTCACCCGCGTAATCAGACGCATAGTGGACATGGGATTTCATAAAATCTCCTCCACTATGCAGGAACATGTGGCCGTTGAGGATTAAACACTGCGGCAGGACGCAGCGTTCAATTCGCAGCAAATACTGAAAGTTTCTGGTCCATGGAAACATACCCTTAGGGTATGTTCACAGTTTTTTTTTTAGCAGAAATTTTCCCCAAAACCTTGGAGTTTCTACTTAGCTTCCATTTCAAAAACTCAACAAAGAGACTCAGCCTCATCACACCCTTTGCTTGAAAAATAAAAAAGTTCCAAAATTTGACAACCAAACAAGACATAGAAAAAAAAAACTATAATTTTTTTAAGAATTATTTACGTACAATTTTTCAGCCAGAAAAGAACCTTCAAGCCCAAAAAAGTCTGCAAAGTCTGCAGTAAAAATCGAAGCCAAAACATGTGAATGTTATATTAAAGATTGCCACAGACATTAATGCTTGTTATGGTTCACCCCTATTCTAAATATTATGGTCCCTGGTACACTCAAGGGAAAAAACAACAACTAACCAATACACAACATTGTAAAGAAGTGGCGCCCTACCTACCCTGTTCTCTATTGATATCATACCATTACTCGAACAATCATTATTGATATGAGGCCACTTTCAGCCTAAGGGCTCGCTCTCACTTGCGTTTAAATCGGACTAATGCAATCATATCAAAAATCGGATTGGATTCAGTCCAATGTTATTCTGTCTTCATCTGTCTTTTTTTTTCCAGCTCGGATCACTATTGAGATGCTTAAAAAAAAAAAAAAAATCGCACAGAGCTCGGACCATGCAAGTGCAGTCTGATTTTTACACACGCATCCTTGAAAACCCATCATTTCAGCAACCTCGTACAGTAAAATCACAGCGTGAACCGGCAAAATTGAAAAGATTTATATATATAAAATAGATATAAAGATGCCAGTGACATATAATTAGTACAGTGCCTGTGTAGCTTACTGTACATGTATTTTTTTGCTGAAAAAATTTTCTGAAAAAAAATGGCGTGGGATCTCCCAACATTTTATTAACCAGCAGAGGGAAAGCAGACAGCTGGAGGCAAATGTTTATAGCCAGGGGAGGGGTCAATACCCATGAAGCTTCCCAGGCTATTAATATCAGCTCACAGCTGTATACTTTGCCTTTCTTGGTTATTAAAATTGGGGACCCACAAAAAGAAAAAAATTATATAGCGTCCTTCTATCATTAATAACCAGTA
Source organism: Dendrobates tinctorius (assembly GCF_039654945.1). NCBI lineage: Eukaryota > Metazoa > Chordata > Amphibia > Anura > Dendrobatidae > Dendrobates > Dendrobates tinctorius. The sequence continues at coordinate 27,044,306 of NW_027361788.1, read as the reverse complement.
AGGGCTAGGCAGACAACTGCGGGCTGATATTAATAGCCTAGGAAGGGGTCCCCTCACGGACCAAAAACATCAGCTCTCAGCTGCCCCAGAAAAGGCGCATCCATAAGACACGCCAATTTTGGCACATAGCCTCACTGTTCACAGTTGACCTGGTGCGTTGGCAAGTGGGGTGATAGTATTGGGGTTGATGTCACCTTTGTATTGTCAGGTGAGATCGAGCCCAGAGTTTAGAAATGGAGAGGTGTCTATAAGACACGCTCATTACTAACACCATAGTCAAATTGTTAAAAAAAGTAATGCACAGAATAAAGTCCTTTATTTGAAATAATGACACAGACCCTTTAATGAATCTACATTTACCAAAAACACGTATACTCATGTCAATGCCCAATCCACTGAAGCCATGGTCTCCTGAAACAGAATTAAAATAATAAATAACCATTTTCCTCACCTGTCCGCTGAGAAGATAATAATCCATTTGTCCCACGATGCATCTAGCTCTGCTGCATACAGATGTTAGGCTGCATTGTTGCATGATGTGACTATACAGTAGGGTGACCGCAAAAAATCGATGTCGGAATTTTGTCCGTCTGGACCCCACAAAACGATTCCCCTTTCCAGATATTGAGATAGCCAAAATTTGAGCTCGATCAAACGACGTTAACCCGTGCCGCTCGTCGCTCAAAGTTTGAAAAAATCCAAATTGAGGTTTTTTAAGATTTAGGTATTTTGCATAGTCTGTTAGACTATAAAGAATGTGACAACAACATTGCAGAAATAGCCCTGACCAAATTTTCGAACCATTTTTGGTATTTGAATGCAGAGTTGGTGGGATTATCGTTTTTTGATCCCACCATTACAGACAATGAAAAGTTGTTAATGGCTAATAAATTGCTCAGTAGCACAGATGAACCATCAGAGCACGCTAGGGTTGTAAAGCCAAAAGTTAGGAAAGAAAAATTAAAAGAGGTAGGAAGTAACCGACTTTAACGACCTTCTGACAAAAGATGAAGAACAAAAGCAATATGTCCTGCAAGTTGTAAGCAAATGCCAGGCATTATATTCTGACGTTTCAAAAACTACTTTAACAAAAGCTCTAGAATAGATTAGATAACTATGTAAAATTATCAACTCATGTAGGTTAGCGTGCTCTGATGGTTCATCTGTGCTACTGAGCAATTTATTAGCCATTGACAACTTTTCATTGTCTGTAATGGTGGGATCAAAAAACGATAATCCCACCAACTCTGCATTCAAATACCAAAAATGGTTCGAAAATTTGGTTAGGGCTATTTCTGCAATGTTGTTGTCACATTCTTTATAGTCTAACAGACTATGCAAAATACCTAAATCTTAAAAAACCTCAATTTGGATTTTTTCAAACTTTGAGCGACGAGCGGCACGGGTTAACGTCGTTTGATCGAGCTCAAATTTTGGCTATCTCAATATCTGGAAAGGGGAATCGTTTTGTGGGGTCCAGACGGACAAGATTCCAACATTTTTTCCCCCCCATATGAGATCCGGTCACCCTACTATACAGCCTGCTATCTAGCAGACAAACTGAGCTGTACATGCTTGCTCAGTTCAATGCCTTACGGTGAACTCCTTTCATCTCACTGATGTCACTGCAAACATGAAAAAGTTCTCACGCTCGCAGTGCCACCAGAAAGGTCCTGGGAGTTCAATGAACTCATTTCAACAGTGTGAACGCCATGGGAAAAGTTTGACACATCTTATGGAGGCGCCTTTTCTGACTAAGAGCTGATATTTTTAGTCTGGGAGAGGGCCAATATTCATGGCCCCTTCCTAGGCTATTAATATCAACCCGCAACCGTCTGCCTAGCCTTTGCTTGTTGTTAATTATAGGGGACTCTACGTCATTTTTTTGGAAAGGGGTCTCCATTTTAATAACCAGGAACGTCTAAGTATACAGCTGTGAGCTGATATTAACCCCTTTACTCCCAAGGGTGGTTTGCACATTAATGACCGGGCCAATTTTTACAATTCTGACCACTGTCCCTTTTATGAGGTAATAACTCTGGAACGCTTCTATGGATCTCAGTGATTCTGGGACTGTTTTCTCGTGACATACAGTACTTCATGTTAGTGGTAAAATTTCATTCATATAACTTGCGTTTATTTGTGAAAAAAATGAAAATTTGGCAAAAATTTTGCAATTTTCAAACTTTGAATTTTTATACACTTAAAACACAGAGATATGGCACACAAAAAACTTAATAAGTAACATCTCCCACATGATTGCCTTGCATCAGCACAATTTTGGAACCAACATTGTTTTTTGCCCTTTTTTTTTAAGGGGTTCACTAGTGGGACAGTTTTATAGGGCGGGTCGTTACCGACGCGGCGGTACTAAATATGTGTACTTTTATTGTTTTTTTTATTTACTTTATTACTTTGTCCAGGGAGGGGGACATCACTGCATAGTGTCAGATCGCTGATCTGACACATTGCAGTGCACTGTGTCAGATCAGCGATCTGATAGCCTCCTGCAGTGCCTTTCTCAGCATGCACTGAGAAAGCCGCCTCCCTGCAGACCCTGAAAGCCCCCGCGGCCATATTGGATCCGGAGGCCTGCAGGGAGGAGACCCTCGGAGCAATGCAAGCCCATCGTGTTGCTCTGAGGGTCTTAGGGAAGCACGCAGGGAGCCCCCTCCCTGTGTGATTCTTCTCTATGCCCCCGGTACACTGCCATCATGTTGGATGGCAGTGTGCCAGGGGTTAATGTGCCGGGGGCGGTCCGTGACCGCTCATGCCACATAGTGCCGGGTGTCAGCTGTGATAATCAGCTGACACCCGGCCGCGATCAGCAGCATTCCTCCCGTGAGCGCCGCTGATCATGTGTGACGTACTACAGGCTATTAACCCCTTCCTTACATTGGACGTACTATTCCGTCCATGTGACCTGGGACTTAAGTCCCATGGACGGAATAGTATGACTAATGTAAGGAAGGGGTTAATAGCCTGTGAAGCTCCATGGGTATTAAACCCTTCCCAGGCTATAAACATCTGCCCCCAGCTGTCCGCCTTCCCTCTGCCGGTTAAAAAATATGTTGGGATATTCCACGCCTTTTGCTTTCTGAAAGGAATTCATTTACTAAAAAAAACATGTACAGTAAACTACACACACAAAGCACTGATTTATATATCTCACTCACATCTCTTGAATATTTTCTCGGAAAACTATGAGTAAATTACATAGAGAATTGCTAATGTAAAAGCTCATGTTAACATCTCATTGCAATTGGATCACATTCACATGTAAATCGGATGATAGGTGTTAAAAATTGGATTGTACTCATGCAAAAACGCATGACACTCGTCTGACTTTTCAGGAACAAAATCAGACTGATTTTAAAAACGCTGGTGTGTCTCCAGCCTAAATATTACAAACAATCTGACAACTACTTTAGGGTTACCTGCTCCTGTGGCTTCTGGACACGTTTTGGTTCTACGATGGCATGTGCAGCATGCTCCCATTTTGACTGTGACCTCTGATGCCTCCTTACACCTGTACACTAATGACTTGGCGCTGACATTGCAGATTCTCAAAAGTTTTTAGAGTTAGAAAAGTAGGAGGAAATGTGTTTAGTTGTGTGCTGTTCTGGCAACCACTGCTCTCCTCCCCGAGGCCGGGACCTGTGGTTAGTAGCGGCGTGCCTGTTTCTCAGGAGACAGCCAGTGGACAGATACCCACATCAACAGTAAACAACAGTCACAGACTCTGCTACTACTCTCCTCATCATTGCACACAAGAGCCATCCAGTGCCGTTATGTGAACCAAGATTTACAGGAGTGGAAGAATTTTCCTATCTCACCTACTGTAGTAATTTTGAGGTCTTGGTATTGGAGGCCACTTTCTGGAATATCTGTCCAACAAAACAGATCTCACAGGAGATATCTTCCAACAACGTATCTGAGGGCCATAATGGCATTAATGTCCAGATCTAAACGGCTCTGGAAAATGAATCTGTAAATGTAGTCATCGATTTGGGAAAGCTTGGAGACAATCGATACGAAGGCTATAATGACAGCCATATTGTCACAACTAATGTACAAGGAGAAGTGGCTTCAGCAAAACTCCCGATGCTGCTCATCTTGGGGTAAGCAAGTCATCGAGTCAGAAAAATCTAACTTTTGACCCAGGTCCTGCAAGTGGCAAGCCCAAGCAAGGGATGGAGCTCACTTTGCCCTGGTTTCAACTTGTGACTTTTCTCTTTACATGTATGACGGATGCATGATTATATATAACAAAAAAAAAAATTGAGAAGTACACAAAATAATTTGTTATCACCACATGTGTATCTTTATGGACCAATAAAATATCATAATATTTACTCCATAAGGTGGACAATGGAATAAATTCTGAAAAAGCAGAATTATATTTTTATTGAATTAACCTCCCCATGGAAAACAAAAAAGAAAAAAAAAAAAATCAGAAACTTATAAGGACCCCAAAATGGTAATGATATGACAACTACAGCTTCGCAGCTGAAAAAAAAAAACAAGCCCTGATACAACTGTAGCCTTCAAAAAAATAAAAACAAAATTCTAACTTTTGAAAGTGTAGGTTGAAAAATTGAAAAGAAAGGTCACTTAGGACCATTGCCCATGGGCTGCCATAAACCTGGAGCAGCTCCTGGCTGGACATTAATAAACACTAATAGCCGATTAACTCTTCATTTTGAAGGGACTAATGCTTAATGTAATGGATAAGTCCAGCCCACGGATCACAGATGTGCGGATACAACCTCTAGAATCATGGAGGATTTTTCCAGTAGCACATATGCAATATTGTAAGCTCAGTAATTAGAAAAACACATGTTGCTGAAACATGTACTTACACAGCTATAAATAGGGTAGAGGTGGGGAAAGGACACTGCTGCTGCTAACATTTGCCTGACTTCTAAGTATCACATTTTTGGCTGAAAGATCTGTGTAATGGGAATCTCAGATGTTTCATGTCTATTCCACTTAAAGGGGACCTCTCAGCTGTCCTGGCATATCTGCTGTAATAAATACTTATGGGAAACAGAAATAATAGTTCTGGAGCATCATTTCTATTTATTCTGGATTTTGTCGATCCTCTGTTATTACTCCCACAAATTAAAGGGCAACTGTACTTTCAAGCAACTTTTCTGACAAAAAGTTGCATGTGAGCAATAACACCATTTCTGGCAATTATATGGCTAATATTCTGCATTTTCACCAGTCTTCCCTTCTGAAGGCTCCTTTTCTGAATGTGCATTGACTCTGAGCTGCTGTGAGTAGACTAGCTGCTGTGATCTCTCCCATATGCAGCTCAGCACACACAGAGGGACTCCTACGCTTCACTACTTAGTTAGCACACAGACAGGAGCAGCTCTAAGCTGTGCACATGTGAATCCAGCTCTGGGGTGAAGTAAAAGACTTGTTAGGAAGCTCAGCATGATCTTCCTGTGTCTCACTCTGCACTTATTTCCTCCACCAACCTCTCATCTCTATAGAGTATAATAGTATTAATATTAATAATATAAGGGATGCAACCTGACCCCTCACTGTGCTGGCAGTCTCTCTTAGATGAAATAGAGTTAAACTGGACTTTTTTTCAAATTGAATGTCAAATTCAGAAAGCAGGTGAGGTGAAAGGAGTGGCTCCTACGTGGGGAAAGAAACAGAGTGCTGTGCTTGGAAAAACTAGTTTTTTATATTTAGTAAGATGCAAGTCTTCCAGGCGCCCCGGCCCCGCTTATTTCCAAGAAATCAAAGGACTGGATATATAAAAATCCAGTCCAATCTAATCGTGTATATTAATATATCTCAGCTTTATTTATGCAGCATGTCACTGACTACCATTACTGATGATCTGCAACCATCATCTTTGTTATTGATATTTGTCGCATAGAAAACAAATTAGCCAAATTAATGTAATTTTAGCTTAATTTTTACTGTTTTACTCATCTTTGTTGAGTTGGAGAACATACTGTGGCATCAATGTCAATATGCGGAAGCCAAAAGGAAGATTATGGCACAGGCATATATTTGGAAAAATGGAGCAGGGGAGAGAGTAACGCTCTTACCTGCCATTTCCGTAGGATTGGGGCTCAAGGTAACCTCTATCTGGAAGGGAAAAAAATGAATTATTAAAACACAAAACTAATTATTAAATATTTTATAGTCCTAACTTTTCTAAAAGCAAACAAAAAAACAGACAAATGACGGCTGAATTTTGGTAAAAACTGGAAGAGCCTGTATTGGGGGCTACATCCAACATGAGACACCAGGGAAACTTGGTATAATTTTAGTATCAGGCCCAAGAAACTCCAAGCTCGGCTTCATACGCCATTCAGGGTCACCACGCTTTTGGGCTCTGTGGCTGCTATTCCTACTAGTCAGCTTAGAAAGTCCAACGTTTGTTAGATCCAAATAAATGTATAATAAAGGAAAATTCAAATGTCCAAAAAGTAAACAAATACAATTCTTATTCCTACTGATCTGCATTGTGTCACTTTGAGCGCTGTCCGAGACCGAGAGTCTTGTAAGATCTACATTATCTTTGTACTGTCCTGGCAGAGTTTGTGGCTGTGAAATTTGAGGCTCCCCCGTCCACATATAAGAGCAGAACCATTCTTGTTGAGAATGTACCTTATGTATTACTGCAATGCATGTGTGAATTACACTTTATGTTCATCCATACTGCATTGTGGAAGGTTGTGGTATTTGACCCCAGCATGTCGGTAAAGCAGGCCCGGTAACATACAGGGCATATCACTTTATAAGGGTCAACACATGATGTTAGCAACGTGCAGCCTCATAGGGGTTGCGCTATGTTGTTAGGCAAATGCTGTAGAGACAACATAAGGGCTCTGTCAGATGTCAGTTTTTCTTGTACGAGTGATATCAGTGTTTTTTATATATAGAGCTCGCACCTGGGCAAACTGCGAATGGCTGAAACAGTGGCCTACTGGCTACACCCCCACCTGCTGTCCATCCACCGCCACCAAGATGCAGAAAGTGGTGAATATATTGGTGGAGGTTGGGGCCGCTGGCTCCATTTTCCACCAATGTGTGATGCAGCAGACGTGATGACGTAATTTCATCGCACTGCTGCTGAGTCACTGTGCACAGGAGACAGGAACAGAACACTGGGGCAGCAAGGTGAGTATGTTTTTTTTTTATGTGTATGCATTTTGCATGTATTTGCATGTATGCAAGAGGCTATGTGGGAGCTCACGCAGAATGCAGGAGGCTATGTGGGAAGGCTCACGCTGAATGTAGGAGACTATGTGGGGGGGCTCACGCTGAATGTAGGAGACTATGTGGGGGGGCTCACGCTGAATGTAGGAGACTATGTGGGGGGCTCACGCTGAATGTAGGAGACTATGTGGGGGGGCTCACGCTGAATGTAGGAGACTCTGTGGGGGGGCTCACGCTGAATGTAGGAGACTCTGTGGGGGGCTCACGCTGAATGTAGGAGACTATGTGGGGGGGCTCACGCTGAATGTAGGAGACTATGTGGGGGGGCTCACGCTGAATGTAGGAGACTCTGTGGGGGGGCTCATGCTGAATGTAGGAGACTCTGTGGGGGGCTCACGCTGAATGTAGGAGACTATGTGGGGGGGCTGACGCTGAATGTAGGAGACTATGTGGGGGGGCTCACGCTGAATGTAGGAGACTATGTGGGGGGGCTCACGCTGAATGTAGGAAACTGTGGGGAGGCTCACGCTGAATGTAGGAGACTATGTGGGGGGGGCTCACACTGAATGTAGGAGACTATGTGGGAAGGCTCACGCTGAATGTAGGAGACTATGTGGGAAGGCTCACGCTGAATGTAGGAGGCTATGCAGGGAGCGCACGCTGAATGTAGGAGGCTATGTGGGGGGCTCACGCTGAATGTAGGAGACTATGTGGGAAGGCTCACGCTGAATGTAGGAGACTATGTGGGAAGGCTCACGCTGAATGTAGGAGACTATGTGGGGGGGCTCACGCTGAATGTAGGAGACTATGTGGGGGGGCTCACGCTGAATGTAGGAGACTATGTGGCGGGGCTGACGCTGAATGTAGGAGACTATGTGGGGGGGCTGACGCTGAATGTAGGAGACTATGTGGGGGGGCTCACGCTGAATGTAGGAGACTATGTGGGGGCTCATACTCTAGGAGTCTGTGTCGAGGCTCAATACTGTATATTGGTGGCACTGTGGGGCTCAATACTGTATATTGATTCATTGTGGGGGCTGAATACTGTATATTAGAGGCGCTGTGGTTGCTCAATACTGAATTTTCAAAGCTATGTGGGGGCTCATATTGTATATAGGAGGCTATCTGGGGGTTCAATACTGTCTATTGGAGGCTATTTAGGGGCTCAATACTGTATATAGAGAGGATATATGGGGTCTCAATACTGCATATAGTCATACAGTATATAGGGGCATGTCAGCATATTTAATTCTGCTCAATATTAAGTGATACACTTGATAATTATAATTAATACGTTAATGTTAATATTGAGCAGAATTCATTTCAGCCTATTGGTTCAGCCTCCACATGAGTCACGGTCTTTCTTGTGGCCCCTCAGGAAAATGAATTGCCCTCCCCTGGTCTATGGGGTAGTTCATATGTCCAATTTTTTCCTTGGACTGAGTGTTCCACACAAGAGCAAGGAGAGTTGTCCTATAGCAATCCAAGTGTCAGATAACAAAAAAAAAAAATCAGATATCACACAGAGGTGCTGTCTCTTTTTCACAGACTGTTGGATAGGAGAAGCTTCCGAGAGCTCAACCAGTTTTTTCCTCCATCTGAGAAAAACTGATGAAATTGTGACCACTGATGATACAAGCTGACACTGACCAAACTCTGATGAGACACTGATCAAATAAACACTGATGAAACTCAGACCATTTTAATTTTTTGCAAAACATGTGTCCTCTTAGGGGCTGTTCACATGTTGCATTTTTTCTGTGAGAAGGGGGGGGGGGGAAACACTGTTTTACAGTACCAGCAAAGTGGATTATATTTCTGAAATTCCATGCACCGGCATGTCCTCTACATGTAAATTCTTTTAGTACTTTTGCAGAATAAAAAGTGGAAAAACTTCATAAAAATGGATATTTTAAGCATAGAGTTATGTTTTTGGTGCAGAAATTTTTTGATTTCATGTAAACACTAAAATCCCAAAATGAACAAAATGCAACTTGGGTTAATGTATTCCAACCTCCACATGGCCACGTCCCACCTACATATTATGGAGAGAATTTTATGTGCTTGGCACCATCTCCCAATAAATATCAGCACTGATGTAGTAGCATTTATTAGAACACTGAACAATGACACCATTATTTTATGAAGAATTTCCCCTACGCCCCCTCAGGCACCAAACACAAGACCTGGCAGCATTCACGCAAGCCGATGAGCAAAGCTCAAACCCCATATAAATGCAATAATGCCTACAGATCAGCCACATGCCCTTACAAAGGGAACCCAATGATAAAATATAATACACCATAGAGAGCTACACATATAGGTGCACACATGTTACCTAGAGAAAACACTGATGACCTTGACGTTGCAGAGGGCGCCTCCTCAGGTGACAGGTGAGCGGTGCAGTGGGATGGCAGGGCTCAGCATGTCAGCCTTTTGCCATAAATGAGATAAATAACATTCAGAAGAACAGGGAGCTGCAGAAGAGCGGAGGCTGAGAGCAAGAAGCAGAATGACGCAGGATGTGATGGAGCGAAAGGAGTTAACTCTTGGACTTCCAAGCTGAAAGCGAAGCACTGTTCACCTGTCGAGCTCCATCTGTTATTACCTGATCTCTGATCTCACACCTTGATAATGGGAGGTGCTTATACTGACAAGAATAGATATATATATATATATATATTTATTTATGGAAAACATATTGTGAAACTTCCACATCCTGTGATCTGATTTCCGTAAATTAATTTCATACATAAATCTTATTCCTCCTGTATAATTAATCCCTTCCCATGACGACAATTTTAATTTTTGCATTTTCATTTATTCCTCCTTTTCTTCCAAAAGTCAAAGCGCCGGCTGTGGGGTTTTTTCACCGCCGGCGTCTTTGTTTTAACTTATACTGTGTAAACTAGTGGAAGTGAAGAACGGTCAGATCACTTATTTTATCAGATTTGCATATTTTGAAATGTGAAGACTTTAAAAGAAGCTCCAAAGACTGAAAGAAAGTCATTTTTTGACACTACAGCACATATGTACATTTGTTTATCATTTATTTAGAGCTTTTTCAGGTGAATTAAGGCGAAGACTAGCTTGAAAAAGATGTCGTATTCATATACCCAGAGGCAGACACTGACAGTCTGGGCCCCCTTCCTTTTATGATATATAGATATACTCTACATATACATACAGTACATACAGTGGGTACGGAAAGTATTCAGACCCCTTTAAATTTTTTGCTCTTTATTTCATTGCAGCCATTTGGTAAATTAAAAAAAATCATTTATTTTATCATAAGGGTATGTGCACACGTTGCGGATTTGCTGTGGATCCGCAGCGGATTTGCCCCTGCAGATCCGCAAGTGATTTACCGCACAATGTTATTCTATGGGGAAAAAAATGCTATGCACATGCTGCAGACAAATCCGCGCGGAAGCGCAGTGTTTTTTTTCCGCAGCATGTCAATTCTTTGCGCGGATTCCAAAGCGTTTTACACCCATTCCATTATAGGAATCCGCAGGTGTAAAAACACATGCCAAATCCTCAGGAAATCCGCATAAAAACACACGGAATTTGACCTGCGGATTCTGCCAAAAGATGCAGATTCCGCTGGGAAAATTCCGCACAGCAATCCGCAACGTGTGCACATACCCTTAACGTATACTCTGCACCCCATTTTTACTGGAAACAAAAACAGAAATGTAGAAATTTTTGCAAATGTATTAAAAAAGAGAAACTGAAATATCACATGGTCATAAGTATTCAGACCTTTTGCTCAGACACTCATATTTAAGTCACATGCTGTCCATTTCCTTGTGATCCTTCTTGAGATGATTCTACTCATTCATTGGAGTCCAGCTGTGTTTAATTAAACTGATAGGACTTGATTTGTAAAGGCACACACCTGTCTATATAAGGCCTCACAGCTCACTGTGCATGTCAGACCAAATGAGAATCATGAGGTCAAAGGAACTGGTCAAGGAGCTCAGAGACAGAATTGTGGCAAGACACAGATCTGGCCCAGGTTACAAAAGAATTTCTGCAATACTCAAGGTTCCTAAGAGCACAGTGGCCTCCATAATCCTTAAATGGAAGAAGTTTGGGACCACCAGAAGTCTTCCTAGACCTGGCCATCCCGCCAAACTGAGCAATCGTGGGCGAAGAGCCTTGGTGAGAGAGGTAAAGAAGAACCCAAAGATCACTGTGGCTGAGCTCCACAGATGCAGTAGGGAGATGAAAGTTCCACAAAGTTAACTATCACTGCAGCCCTCCACCAGTCGGGCCTTTATGGCAGAGTGACCCAATGGAAGCCTCCCCTCAGTGCCAGACATATGAAAGCCCACATAGAGTTTGCTAAAAAACACATGAAGGACTCCCAGACTATGAGAAAGGAGGATCCGGAGGCAGTCAGCACCCATACTTCTCAGGAACCAGTACCAGGCTCTCACGCAGGAAAACGATGAAGAAATACATCAGGATAAGACTTTGCCCACAAACAGCAACCTTGTACGCCTTCAGAATCCTCCTGGATGGAGAAAGAAGAATGTTGTGAAGAAGAAACGGAGAGTGGTGGTCATGAGGGATTCCATGTTGAGAGGAACAGAGGCCGCTATCTGCAGACCAGATATAACTTCAAGAGAAATGTGCTGTCTTCCAGGTGCAAAAATTAAAGATGTGTCTGACAGGATATCAGGACTCTTCAGACCTACAGATGACTACCAATTCCTGCTACTACATGTGGGGACAAATGACACCGCCAGAAATGACCTGGAAACCATCTGCAGAGACTTTGAAGACTTAGGCAAGAAAGTGAAAGAACTAGGAGCGCAGGTGGTCTTCTCTTCCATCCTTCCAGTGGATGGCCATGGAACAAGGAGGTGGAATAAGATTCTGCAGGTGAACAACTGGCTACGTCAATGGTGCCGTCAGCAACGATTTGGATTTATGGATCACGGAATGAATTACCTTTACGATGGACTACTTGCTAGAGATGGGGTGCACCTTACGAAGACTGGAAAACATGTATTTGGAAGTCGCCTTGCTACACTTGTAAGGAGAGCTTTAAACTAGAACAACATGGGAAGGGAAGCAAAAGACCAGAAAAAGCCATACACCTGACAAATGCTATTGAGAACTCTGCTATTAGAAGTGGAAAAGAAAAACAAAGACAAAAGAATCTAATTAATACAAATATTGGAGAAAGAGAAACCAATCACAAACTAAAATGTTTCTATACTAATGCACAAAGCATGGGCAACAAACAAGGAGAATTGGAACTACTAACACAGGAAAAGAAATATGATGTCATTGGAATCACTGAAACTTGGTGGGACAATACACATGATTGGAATACAAGACTAGAAGGATACAACTTATTTGCAAGAAACAGACTTGATAAACGAGGAGGAGGTGTCGCATTGTATGTTAGAAATGCGTATATCTGCACAGAGATTGAAACTTCAGAGACTGGGAGTTCTGTGGAAACTGTTTGGGTAAGAATACAAGGACAGAACAATGGAAAGGACACCATTGTAGGCATTTACTACAGGCCGCCTGTGCAAGCTGAAGATATGGATGAACTCTTTATTCATCAAATGTCCAAGTTCTCCAAAAAATATGACATAGTTGTCATGGGAGATTTCAACTATCCAGACATTTGTTGGGAATCTCTCTCAGGCAAAACTAACAGGAAATTCTTATCCTCTCTTGCCGACAACTTTATCTTCCAAAAGGTAGGGGTGAAAACAAGGGGAACTGCTACCTTGGATCTAATCCTTATAAACAGGGAGGAAATGGTTGAGGAGGTAAAAGTCGCTGGGACCCTAGGAGGTAGCGACCATGCTATTTTAGAATTTTGGATAACTAGAGGAGGAAGACCTGTGAAGACTCAGACGTCAAGGTTAGATTTCAGAAAGGCAGATTTTAAGGGATTCAGAAAGAGAATTGGAGGGATCCAATGGCTGGATATCCTTAAGGACAAAAATGTCCAGGAAGGATGGGAAATCTTGAAAAATGAAATTATCAAAGCACAATTGTTAACAATTCCGAAAAGAGGGAAGAATAGGAAGCATTTAAGGAAGCCAGGATGGATGAACACAGAACTTAAGCACATGCTAAAAAGGAAGAAAAAAATGTTTATAAAATGGAAAGAGGGAGGCATATCTAAAGAAGAATATAATGCTGTCTGCAGAACCTGCAGGGCACAAATCAGATTACTGAAACTGACAATGAATTGAGGCTTGCAAGAGATGTCAAAAGCAATAATAAAGGATTTTGGGGATATGTCAAAAGTAAAAGAAAAGTCAAAGATGCTATAGGATTTTTACAGGATGAAAATGATGAAATGGTAAGACAGGTTGTTGAGAAGGCCGAACTTTTAAATTCCTATTTTGCATCTGTTTTCTCTCAGAAAGGAAATGTAAAATCAACTGTTCTTCACTGTCCTATTAAGGGAATAGAAGAATCCAGGATATCTATAAACAGAAAGATAGTGAGGAAACACTTAGCTAACCTAAATGAATTCAAGTCTCCAGGTCCAGATGAATTACACCCCAGAGTACTGAAGGAGATAGCAGAAGAAATTTTTGAACCCCTCTCCATAATCTTTGAAAATTCTTGGAGAACAGAAGTCCCAGAAGACTGGAGAAGAGCAAATGTTGTTCCTATCTTCAAAAAGGGGAAGAAGGTGGACCCAGGCAACTATAGGCCGGTGAGTCTGACTTCTATACCAGGAAAGATCTTTGAACAAATTATTAAACAACATGTATGTCAGTACCTGGATAAGAATGAAGTGATTAAACAGAGTCAGCATGGGTTTGTAACTAATAAGTCATGCCAGACTCACTTAATTTGCTTCTATGACGGACTCTCTGATTGGGTGGATCAAGGAAATGCTGTAGATATAGTATATCTTGACTTTAGCAAAGCATTTGACAAAGTATCTCATACAATCCTTATTGAAAAAATGACTAAGTATGGAATGGACAAGGCAACTGTTAGGTGGATTCATAACTGGCTTAGTGATCGGACCCAAAGAGTGGTCGTAAATGGCTGCACATCCAGTTGGAAGAATGTCTCAAGTGGGGTACCACAGGGCTCTGTCCTGGGCCCTGTATTGTTCAACATCTTTGTCAACGATTTAGATGAAGGAATTGAGGGTAAACTGATTAAATTTGCTGATGACACAAAGCTAGGAGGGATAGCTAATACTAGAGAAGAGAGAGAGAGGATTCAAAAAGATATAAATAAACTGGAGAAGTGGGCAGCAACTAACAGAATGGTTTTTAACAGGGAAAAATGCAAAGTACTACATCTGGGCAATAAAAATGAAAAAAGCATATACAGAATGGGAGGAATAGGCCTAAGCAACAGCACATGTGAAAAAGACTTGGGTATACTAATAGATCACAGACTGAATATGAGTCAACAGTGTGATGCAGCAGCAAAAAAGGCAAATGCAATTCTAGGATGTATTAACAGAAGCATACAGTCTAGATCACGTGAAGTCATTATTTCCCTCTACTCCTCTTTGGTCAGACCTCATCTGGAATTTTGTATCCAGTTTTGGGCACCACATTTTAAAAAAGACATCAACAAACTGGAGCAAGTTCAGAAAAGAGCAACCAGAATGGTGACCGGTCTGCAAACCCTGTCTTATGAGGAAAGGTTGCAGGATTTGGGATTGTTTAGTTTGCAAAAGAGAAGACTGAGAGGAGACTTAATAGCTGTCTACCAATATCTAAAGGGCTGTCACATTGTAGAAGGATCAACTTTATTCTCATTTGCACAAGGAAAGACTAGAAGCAATGGGATGAAACTGAATGGGAGACAGATTAGATATTAGAAAAAACTTTTTGACAGTTAGAGTGATCAATGAGTGGAACAAGCTGCCACGAGAAGTGGTGAGTTCTCCTTCAATGGAAGTGTTCAAACAGAGGCTGGGCAGACATCTGACTGGGATGATTTAGCGAATCCTGCTTTGAGCAGGGGGTTGGACCAGATGGCCCAGGAGGTCCCTTCCAACTCTACGATTCTATGAGAAGACTCTGTCAGGGTCTTGTAATGAATTAGGAGGTGGCAGAGGATGCTCGGTACCTGATTATATCTTCTCCCACTCCCAAATTCATTATGATGCTATTAGGTCGCATTCCCAGGGCTGTGGGGTACTCGGTACCGGGCCGGTGTCAGGGGAATGTGTCACAGCAGCAGTGACCCGGTCCGTGGCCCTGGGCACCCAAGTAATGGGGGTTGTAGTTAATGGAATGGAATAGTTCGTGACGCCACCTGTGGTGTTCGGCAAGGGGGATGTTAAGCCGACGCTGCAGACAGCTCCACTGGGACAGATGGTGTGGTGCAGCAGTGATGGTATAGCCCTCCACAGGCAGGGCTAATGTCCCAGGGCAGTGTAGCTGTGGTTGTCACGGTGATGTAGCAGTGCCGTAAGGGTGGGAAGCAGACAAGACACAGCGGGGTGCAATTTCTGTACCTTTACTTGATAACTGCAGTCCAGGGTCCTGATTACAGATGGTATTGGAGCAGGCTAGCCTGGAAGCAACTCAGGGATTCTCTCTTACAGACGGGCTGTGCAGTCTCCTTCCTAATGCTTGTTTGAATGAAGTACTCCAGTACTAAGTTACTCTGAAGTTCCTCCTGTCAGATGTTCCATGAACCTCACTTGCACGGCAGACAGTTGTAGCCTCTCTCTCGGGGACTCCTCTCACTCTGAGTCCTGGCTCTCTATCCAAGCTGCTGTTGTGCCTCAAGTCTTAGATTGGAGTAGGGCACTTACAGCCTCCTACTCCTCTGGTATCTGCTGTAGGACCTTTAGCATCCGTACAGCCGTGGAGACTAGGCTCCAGTTCGTGCTCTCTCAAGCTGAGGGAGCTCTCCTTCCTAGCTCAACCTCCAGCATTGTTCCACACGTCTGCACACTTCACCTTCCGCAGACTAACTGACCACTCCTTCCTCTTGGCCCTCAGAGGGCACCCCTCCCCTTAAACCTGGTTCAGAGTTCCCCCTGCTGGCCTGGAGTGGAACTGTGTTGCATGTATGGATTGACTGCGAGAGAGACCCATCATTGCCTCCAAGCCTGGCATTACCCTCCCCTGGAGGAAGGCAAAGCCACTGTGGCGACCATACTCCTGGGGGCGCCACACTATCAAGGACTTATAATGAATGATAGGGACACAGGACAGGGACTAAGGCTATGTGCACACGTTCAGGATTTGCAGGAGAAAATTCTGCTGCATGTCCTAATGTGCTGGCAGGAAAAAAGTTTTATAAAATACATATATTTTTTTCCACATTTTTCCCACGCTTTTGTTGCATATTTTTTCCATTAGTACAGGTGAAATATGCTGCAATAATTAACATTATGCAGATTTTAATCTGCTGAAAATCTGCAAGGAAAAAATAAGCAGCGTGTGCATGAGACTTCAGGGATCTCATTCACTTCGCTTGTACATTAAAACCTTGCATATATTCCATGTGCACATAGCCTTACAGGTAATTGGGGAGAGTCACAGACTTAATCATTTTTATTATTGGGAGGCAGAGATCATAGTTAATGAGGGGCACAGTGCTGCGTATCACATTTTTATTTTTAATGGTGTGTGGCTAATCGTATCTTAATGGTGGGGTACACATCTGTATTCGGAGGGAGACCCATGTATGTATACAATGTATGTGACCTTGTTATTTTCAGGGGTGCGACGATCATCGTGACAAGATGAGTTGTGGCTGGGAGATGTTGACATGAAAGCCTGACCAGATGGAGAAGAAACAGGAGAAAGTGGCTCTAATCAGACAAGCGTCAGCGGTAAGTACCTGGATGTAGATATTATTCTGTATCTGCACTGTGTGACGTGGAGAGATAATGTTATCTGTAAATTCCCTTATTCTACATTTTCACATTTGTGTGAAATGTCCATGTGCTTCTAGGTTTTTTATCGGATGGCACACTTACTCATAGCATTTTATAGGTCCATTCACACATACATGAAAATCATGGATCTGAGAATGAGATCCGTGAGAGTTAGGCCGGAGTCACACTACAGCGAGATACGGCCGAGTCTCGCAGGTTAAAACCAAGCTCTGGCACCGGCACTCCGGAGCGGAGCGTGCAGCTCCATGTATTGCTGTGCGGCTGCACGCTCCGCTCCGGAGTGCCGGCGCCAGACCTTGGTTTTAACCTGCGAGACTCGGCCGTATCTCACGGTGTGTGATCCCGGCCTTAGAGAATGTCCTGTACTGATGCGATTTTGAGGATCAGAATAGGACATACTCAATGCATCTGTAAAAGCGAGCAGCACACCGACTGCACACAGATACAGGAATGTAGCCTTATTATGTATAGCACAGTCCCTAAGTATATAGTGTACTCACTTATGTATAGCACAGACCTTTAGTATATATTGTACTCACTTATTATGAATAGCACAGTCCCTTAGTATATAGTGTAATCACTCATTAGGTCTAACACAGTCTCTTAAGGCCTGTTTCACACTTCCGTTTTTGTGTCCGCCAAACGGATCCGTTTCCGTTTTTTTGACGGAAACTGATGCAAACGGATCCGTTTTTTTAAAAACGGATCCGTTTTTTTGACGGATCCGCGGTAACCGTAATGGAAGTCTATGGGACAAAAAAAACGGATCCTGCAAAAAATGGCGGATCCGTTTTTTTACGGAAAACAACGGATTTTGACGGATTTGAAAAAACGGAAGTGTGAAACAGGCCTAACATATAGTGTACTCACTTATTATGAATATCAGAGTCCTTAGTTACCTGGTTTCCTATTTTATTATGTATAACACCATGCTTTATTATATACCATCCTCTGTGGTTATATATGAATACATCCCTTATTGCATAGCTTCCTCTGCTGTTACGTGCAGTGCTGTCTCTTACATAATGTATTTTTGTCATTTTTGCTATTCACAGCACCCTCTTTTATTATATAGTCCCCTCTCTTGTTAGATATAAAATGACTGCTGATCGAGCAGCCGGTGACCAGACAACCAGTCCATCAGCTCCTCCATTAGAAAAGAAACATTCCTATGCTCCATCAGCCATCATTGCATTATATATCTAACAAGAGAGGACGGTATGTAATAAAAAACAGGGCTCTATATAATCCAGTATGCAAGGGACGGTGCTGTATATAACGAGAGGGCACTGTATTATCAAGGGATGGCAATCTGCATAATAAAGGAGACTATGTAATATATATACATTTATGTGTGTGGAGATATATATATATATATATATATATATATATATATATATATATATATTATATAAAATGTACAGTGGGTACGGAAAGCATTCAGACCACCTTAAATTTTTCACACTTTGTTTCATTGCAGCCATTTGGTAAATTCAAAAAAGTTAATTTTTTTTCATTAATGTACACTCTGCACCCCATTTGGACTGAAAAACACAGAAATGTAGATATTTTTGCAGATTTATTAAAAAACGAAAACTGAAATATCACATGGTCATAAGTATTCAGACACTTTGCTCAGTATTGAGTAGAAGCACCCTTTTGAGCTAGTACAGCCATGAGTCTTCTTGGGAATGATGCAACAAGTTTTTCACACCTGGATTTGGGGATCATCTACCCTTCTTCCTTGCAGATCCTCTCCAGTTCCGTCAGGTTGGATGGTGAATGTTGGTGGACAGCCATTTTCAGGTGTCTCCAGAGATGCTCAATTGGGTTTAGGTCAGGGCTCTGGCTGGGCCAGTCAAGAATGGTCACAGAGTTGTTCTGAAGCCACTCCTGTGTTATTTTAGCTGTGTGCTTAGGGTCATTGTCTTATTGGAAGGTAAACCTTCGGCCAAGTCTGAGGTCCAGAGCACTCTGGAAGAGGTTTTCATCCAGGATATCTCTGTACTTGGCCGCATTCATATTTCCTTCATTTGCAACCAATCTCCCGCGATCTAGCCAACCATGCATGCTTTTTGGAAGAATTTGCAGTAATCGAGTGTTCAGCCTGTAGTCAATAGGAGCAGGAATCAGGTGTAGTCAATAGGAGCAGGAATCCTCATGTTTTGTCACGCATAATATTTCTATGAACTCAAACATTTCCTTAATTATAAAAATAGTCAAAAACACCAGGGTTTACAGATAAACAGTGCAGGTATATCATATTTGCCAACTGTCCTGAATTTGGCCACCCTGGCCCTGCATGAAAATGCCTCAACCCACCTCAGATAGCCCACTGGATTCTGGGGCACACAAAATTGCAGCAACTGTATGAAAAAATTCTGGACAGCCCTGGAAAATTTCAGCAGCTGCAGCCTGAAAAGGGGAAGGATTTATGTAAACTACACTCTAAAAGTGGACCCAGGGAGATGGGTTAGTGCGTTCCAGTGTAACAAGCCAAATTAACCACTGTCCAGAATAAGCCCGGGTATAGTTTGGCCCAAGCCAGAGTATGATCCGTGAGAAAACCTGTCCTAGGCCAAACTATATCTGGTGGTGTAAAATAGCCTAAGCCAAACTATACCCCCCAGGCTACAATACACCTCTCTATTTTATGAGCCCTTGTGAGAGATTTTTGTTGCCAATTATTAATAACGTAAAACTGATTTTCACGCAGTGGGAAGGTATTTGTGTTATTAATCACATGGTGAAGACTGATCTTACAATACAATGTGACTGGTAACGGACTGCATTCATTACATCTGAGATTACACTGTTGTCCAGTAAGGGCTTTTACCTCAGGTCAGCCAGTGACGTCAGTGAGGCTGCGCGGAGTCCCCTGGCTGACCTGAGGTGAACTAATGAGCTTGGGAAAAAATGCAGAAACTTTCCCACGCTCATTAGTTCATATCAGGGCAGCCATGGAGGCTGCGCAGAGATGAAATAATTCATTCTGGCAGTGGTTTACATGGGACTGGTCGCATTAGCACTGGTCCCTGTGTAAACCACTTAACCCCTTCTGATGGATTGCAGCGGGGGACGTGACTGAGCAGCGGAGAGGTAAGGATATGGTTGCTTTTTTGTTTTATGTTTGTTACAGGTCGTTGGCTTTTATTTGGATTAGCAGAGGAATAAATATGGTCAAAAACTAGGTGTCTTTATTTCATTAAAATAATTTTTCATTAATGTCTGTGTTTTTTTTAACCCTTTAATAGTCTAGGGTTAATAATGGATCGGTGTCTTATTGACACCTCTCCATTATTAATCGGCTTAATGTCACCTTACAATTGCAAGATGACTTTAACCCATTAATATTAACCCATCAGCCACCGCTACAGGGCAATGGGAATAGAGAGGAGTAGTGCCATAAAAGGCCCATCTTATAGATGCGCCTTTTCTGGGGTGTCCGGGGGCAGATTTTTGTAGCCGGGGGGGGGGGGGGGGGGGGGCAAAAACAATGGTCTCTCTCAAGGCTATTAAAATCTGTCCTCACTCACCTGCTTTACCTCTCTGGTTGCGATTTTGCCGCGGGAGCCCACGCATTTATTTCCAACGAATTAACCCCTTAATTTAACACCTAGACATCCCAAATTTTACACACAAATCCTAATCTACCGTAATTATTAGTCAGGGACATAAAAAAAATACATGAAATGAAATGGTTTACTGTATGTAAACCATGTGTCATTTCAGGTCGGGTTTAGTATTGATTTTACAGAAGCCGGCAATTGAATTAGCGGCTATTATGCTATGTAGAACTCTATGAAATGTAAATATATATATATGTCTCAATGATATGTATATATATATATATATATATATATATATATATATATATGTATATGTATTCTATGTGTCTATATCTATTCTTTCGTTTGGGTTTTAACCTGTCATTGGGCTCCATTATATGTCCATTTTGCTGCCTGCGAGAAAGCCTCGGCATACGGATGCCATACGGATTAGGCCTGTTTCACACTTCCGCTTTTTGAGGTCAGTCAAAATCTGCCAATTTTTGAAAAAAACGGATTCTCTCTCTCTGCGGTTCCTTTAAAATGCAGACTTCGGCGGATGCGTCAAAACAACGGTCCGGTGGCACCCGTTAGTATCTCGACGGACACGGATCCATTCTCCGCCTTTTTCACGGATTGCAACTGACAGAAAACCCGTAAGTGTGAAACAGGCCTTACATACGGATGCTTACATGCACAAAATACGGTACATGGCCACACCTTGACAACAGATGACATACGGATCATTATTTAGGGAATATTTCTCCGTATTACGCCCGTAAAATACGGACCGTATTTCTCGTCGGTTAGTGTGACTCCGGCCTAATTGTACTCCATTCTTTCTGATCCTCTAATTTGTAAGCCAAATTGTGATTGTTTTGTCTCATTTCTGATTGCAAAATATTATGAAATTTAATAAAAATTACAGTTATTAAAAAAAATGAATTTTGCCCTCAAGCAGAGTAGTACTAGGATCATTACCACTTTTTGGTGTTCTACTGATTTTCATACAGATACAAACTGCAGCCTGGGGGACAGTGCTAAGGCTCCAGAACATCCAGTAGCGTGCAGTAAGGGCAGAGACACACTGGCGTATTTTTGGTCCGAGAATCGCATTGTAAAACTCGCACTGGCTGTCTGCTCTCGTGACCTGAGCTTGACAGCTGCATAGTAATCCATCACGCTGTCAAGCTCAGGTCAGGAGAGGTGACGGCCAGTCCGTGCCATGCGATGCGATTATCGCAGGAGAAATTCGGCAGTGTGACTCCAGCCTAACACACATTTTCTGACAACTTTTTTTTTGAAGCCCCAAAAATGCATGTAACAACACTAGCCTATTCACATTTTTTGCATCATGTTTCTTTTTTACTATATGTTAGAACCAAAATTTTTCTGTTGATTTTCTTTTATCTGGGTTTTTAACATTACAAGTCACGTGATTCGTAAATCATTAATTCCGAGCTTCCTCATAGAATCACATGATTTACGTCAAATATATAACTAAAAATAGTAGCATATGAGAGAAAAACAAAAAAAAAATGCCCAAAGAAAAAAAAATAAGGTGCCATACCTGTAGCATGCTCCCCCAAGTACAAAAAGGCAAATATAGAAACGTAAAACAGAAAAACTCAGCAGATTTAATGCTAATATTTCCCTGTTGCTGCCCAGCAAACATTTAGGCACAGCATATTTTGCTGCAAAAACACAACCCCCCCCCCCCAAAAAAAAAGAAATAGCTGTTAAAATCCACTCTTAGCGCAATGCCTAAAGCATATAGTTGCATAGATGTATAGGCTTTTCTTGTACGTGTGCGTACATATACCTAAACAAACTTTCCCAGTTAAATCTAATGTTCAGGCCCACTATAAAGCTATTTTTCTATAACACTCTGTCCATTACGGTAGAAGATAGAAGCATCGACTGCTAGTAATGTGACATAACTTACATTCCCGTGCTCCTGTCTTGTTTCTCTCCCGTCTGTCTTGCCATGAGCTGCTTCTGCTAATGCTACCAGGCGCTAATGTGTTTTCTATCTATACTTAATGAGCTGAAAGATAAAACCTAATTTGTGCTGTCACAACAGCCCTTCACTGCCCCTATTCATTTCCAGTGATCATTCCCTGAAGCTGCTTGTGACTAGAGCGTTATCAGGATCCTGCAGAGAAGTCTTCATATACTGTACAGTATAATCAGGAGAGCGTTATCAGGATCCTGCAGAGAAGTCTTCATATACTGTACAGTATAATCAGGAGAGCGTTATCAGGATCCTGCACAGAAGTCTTCATATACTGTATAATATAATCAGGAGAGCGTTATCAGGATCCTGCAGAGAAGTCTTCATATACTGTACAGTATAATCAGGAGAGCGTTATCAGGATCCTGCACAGAAGTCTTCATATACTGTACAGTATAATCAGGAGAGCGTTATCGGGATCCTGCACAGAAGTCTTCATATACTGTACAGTATAATCAGGAGAGCGTTATCAGGATCCTGCACAGAAGTCTTCATATACTCTACAGTATAATCAGGAGAGCGTTATCGGGATCCTGCACAGAAGTCTTCATATACTGTACAGTATAATCAGGAGAGCGTTATCGGGATCCTGCACAGAAGTCTTCATATACTGTACAGTATAATCAGGAGAGCGTTATCAGGATCCTGCACAGAAGTCTTCATATACTGTACAGTATAATCAGGAGAGCGTTATCAGGATCCTGCACAGAAGTCTTCATATACTGTACAGTATAATCAGGAGAGCGTTATCGGGATCCTGCACAGAAGTCTTCATATACTGTACAGTATAATCAGGAGAGCGTTATCAGGATCCTGCACAGAAGTCTTCATATACTCTACAGTATAATCAGGAGAGCGTTATCGGGATCCTGCACAGAAGTCTTCATATACTGTACAGTATAATCAGGAGAGCGTTATCGGGATCCTGCACAGAAGTCTTCATATACTGTACAGTATAATCAGGAGAGCGTTATCAGGATCCTGCACAGAAGTCTTCATATACTGTACAATATAATCAGGAGAGCGTTATCAGGATCCTGCACAGAAGTCTTCATATACTGTACAGTATAATCAGGAGAGCGTTATCGGGATCCTGCACAGAAGTCTTCATATACTGTACAGTATAATCAGGAGAGCGTTATCAGGATCCTGCACAGAAGTCTTCATATACTGTACAGTATAATCAGGAGAGCGTTATCAGGATCCTGCACAGAAGTCTTCATATACTGTACAGTATAATCAGGAGAGCGTTATCAGGATCCTGCACAGAAGTCTTCATATACTGTACAATATAATCAGGAGAGCGTTATCAGGATCCTGCACAGAAGTCTTCATATACTGTACAATATAATCAGGAGAGCGTTATCAGGATCCTGCACAGAAGTCTTCATATACTGTACAATATAATCAGGAGAGCGTTATCAGGATCCTGCACAGAAGTGTTCATATACTGTACAATATAATCAGGAGAGCGTTATCAGGATCCTGCACAGAAGTCTTCATATACTGTACAATATAATCAGGAGAGCGTTATCAGGATCCTGCACAGAAGTCTTCATATACTGTACAATATAATCAGGAGAGCGTTATCAGGATCCTGCAGAGAAGTCTTCATATACTGTACAGTATAATCAGGAGAGCGTTATCAGGATCCTGCACAGAAGTCTTCATATACTGTACAGTATAATCAGGAGAGCGTTATCGGGATCCTGCAGAGAAGTCTTCATATACTGTACAATATAATCAGGAGAGCGTTATCAGGATCCTGCACAGAAGTCTTCATATACTGTACAGTATAATCAGGAGAGCGTTATCAGCATCCTGCATAGAAGTCTTCATATACTGTACAATATAATCAGGAAAGCGTTATCAGGATCCTGCACAGTCTTCATATACTGTACAATATAATCAGGAGAGCGTTATCGGGATCCTGCACAGAAGTCTTCATATACTGTACAGTATAATCAGGAGAGCGTTATCGGGATCCTGCACAGTCTTCATATACTGTACAGTATAATCAGGAGAGCGTTATCGGGATCCTGCACAGAAGTCTTCATATACTGCACAATATAATCAGGAGAGCGTTATCGGGATCCTGCACAGAAGTCTTCATATACTGTACAGTATAATCAGGAGAGCGTTATCAGGATCCTGCACAGAAGTCTTCATATACTGTACAGTATAATCAGGAGAGCGTTATCAGCATCCTGCATAGAAGTCTTCATATACTGTACAATATAATCAGGAAAGCGTTATCAGGATCCTGCACAGTCTTCATATACTGTACAATATAATCAGGAGAGCGTTATCGGGATCCTGCACAGAAGTCTTCATATACTGTACAGTATAATCAGGAGAGCGTTATCGGGATCCTGCACAGTCTTCATATACTGTACAGTATAATCAGGAGAGCGTTATCGGGATCCTGCACAGAAGTCTTCATATACTGCACAATATAATCAGGAGAGCGTTATCGGGATCCTGCACAGAAGTCTTCATATACTGTACAGTATAATCAGGAGAGCGTTATCGGGATCCTGCACAGAAGTCTTCATATACTGTACAGTATAATCAGGAGGGCGTTATCGGGATCCTGCAGAGAAGTCTTCATATACTGTACAATATAATCAGGAGAGCGTTATCAGGATCCTGCACAGAAGTCTTCATATACTGTACAGTATAATCAGGAGAGCGTTATCAGGATCCTGCACAGAAGTCTTCACATACTGTACAGTATAATCAGGAGAGCGTTATCGGGATCCTGCACAGAAGTCTTCATATACTGTACAGTATAATCAGGAGAGCGTTATCGGGATCCTGCAGAGAAGTCTTCATATACTGTACAATATAATCAGGAGAGCGTTATCAGGATCCTGCACAGAAGTCTTCATATACTGTACAGTATAATCAGGAGAGCGTTATCAGCATCCTGCATAGAAGTCTTCATATACTGTACAATATAATCAGGAAAGCGTTATCAGGATCCTGCACAGAAGTCTTCATATACTGTACAATATAATCAGGAGAGCGTTATCGGGATCCTGCACAGAAGTCTTCATATACTGTACAGTATAATCAGGAGAGCGTTATCGGGATCCTGCACAGTCTTCATATACTGTACAGTATAATCAGGAGAGCATTATCGGGATCCTGCACAGAAGTCTTCATATACTGCACAATATAATCAGGAGAGCGTTATCGGGATCCTGCACAGAAGTCTTCATATACTGTACAGTATAATCAGGAGAGCGTTATCAGCATCCTGCACAGAAGTCTTCATATACTGTACAATATAATCAGGAGAGCGTTATCAGGATCCTGCACAGAAGTCTTCAAATACTGTACAATATAATCAGGAGAGCGTTATCGGGATCCTGCACAGAAGTCTTCACATACTGTACAGTATAATCAGGAGAGCGTTATCGGGATCCTGCACAGAAGTCTTCATATACTGTACAGTATAATCAGGAGAGCGTTATCAGCATCCTGCACAGAAGTCTTCATATACTGTACAATATAATCAGGAGAGCGTTATCGGGATCCGGCACAGAAGTCTTCATATACTGTACAATATAATCAGGAGAGTGTTATCAGGATCCTGAACAGAAGTCTTCATATACTGTACAGTATAATCAGGAGAGCGTTATCGGGATCCTGCACAGAAGTCTTCATATACTGTACAATATAATCAGGAGAGCGTTATTAGGATCCTGCACAGAAGTCTTCATATACTGTACAGTATAATCAGGAGAGCGTTATCAGGATCCTGCACAGAAGTCTTCATATACTGTACAATATAATCAGGAGAGCGTTATCAGGATCCTGCACAGAAGTCTTCATATACTGTACAATATAATCAGGAGAGCGTTATCAGGATCCTGCACAGAAGTCTTCATATACTGTACAATATAATCAGGAGAGTGTTATCAGGATCCTGCACAGAAGTCTTCATATACTGTACAATATAATCAGGAGAGCGTTATCAGGATCCTGCACAGAAGTCTTCAAATACTGTACAATATAATCAGGAGAGCGTTATCAGCATCCTGCACAGAAGTCTTCACATACTGTACAGTATAATCAGGAGAGCATTATCAGCATCCTGCACAGAAGTCTTCACATACTGTACAGTATAATCAGGAGAGCGTTATCGGGATCCTGCACAGAAGTCTTCATATACTGTACAGTATAATCAGGAGAGCGTTATCGGGATCCTGCAGAGAAGTCTTCATATACTGTACAATATAATCAGGAGAGCGTTATCAGGATCCTGCACAGAAGTCTTCATATACTGTACAGTATAATCAGGAGAGCGTTATCAGCATCCTGCATAGAAGTCTTCATATACTGTACAATATAATCAGGAAAGCGTTATCGGGATCCTGCACAGAAGTCTTCATATACTGTACAGTATAATCAGGAGAGCGTTATCGGGATCCTGCACAGTCTTCATATACTGTACAGTATAATCAGGAGAGCATTATCGGGATCCTGCACAGAAGTCTTCATATACTGTACAGTATAATCAGGAGAGCGTTATCGGGATCCTGCACAGAAGTCTTCATATACTGTACAGTATAATCAGGAGAGCGTTATCAGCATCCTGCACAGAAGTCTTCATATACTGTACAATATAATCAGGAGAGCGTTATCAGGATCCTGCACAGAAGTCTTCAAATACTGTACAATATAATCAGGAGAGCGTTATCAGCATCCTGCACAGAAGTCTTCACATACTGTACAGTATAATCAGGAGAGCGTTATCGGGATCCTGTACAGAAGTCTTCATATACTGTACAGTATAATCAGGAGAGCGTTATCGGGATCCTGCACAGTCTTCATATACTGTACAGTATAATCAGGAGAGCATTATCGGGATCCTGCACAGAAGTCTTCATATACTGTACAGTATAATCAGGAGAGCGTTATCGGGATCCTGCACAGAAGTCTTCATATACTGTACAGTATAATCAGGAGAGCGTTATCAGCATCCTGCACAGAAGTCTTCATATACTGTACAATATAATCAGGAGAGCGTTATCAGGATCCTGCACAGAAGTCTTCAAATACTGTACAATATAATCAGGAGAGCGTTATCAGCATCCTGCACAGAAGTCTTCACATACTGTACAGTATAATCAGGAGAGCGTTATCGGGATCCTGCAGAGAAGTCTTCATATACTGTACAATATAATCAGGAGAGCGTTATCAGGATCCTGCACAGAAGTCTTCATATACTGTACAGTATAATCAGGAGAGCGTTATCAGCATCCTGCATAGAAGTCTTCATATACTGTACAATATAATCAGGAAAGCGTTATCAGGATCCTGCACAGAAGTCTCCATGTACTGTACAATATAATCAGGAGAGCGTTATCGAGATCCTGCACAGAAGTCTTCATATACTGTACAGTATAATCAGGAGAGCATTATCGGGATCATGCACAGTCTTCATATACTGTACAGTATAATCAGGAGAGCGTTATCGGGATCCTGCACAGAAGTCTTCATATACTGCACAATATAATCAGGAGAGCGTTATCGGGATCCTGCACAGAAGTCTTCACATACTGTACAATATAATCAGGAGAGCGTTATCGGGATCCGGCACAGAAGTCTTCATATACTGTACAATATAATCAGGAAAGCGTTATCAGGATCCTGCACAGAAGTCTCCATATACTGTACAATATAATCAGGAGAGCGTTATCGGGATCCTGCACAGAAGTCTTCATATACTGTACAGTATAATCAGGAGAGCATTATCGGGATCATGCACAGTCTTCATATACTGTACAGTATAATCAGGAGAGCATTATCGGGATCATGCACAGTCTTCATATACTGTACAGTATAATCAGGAGAGCGTTATCAGCATCCTGCATAGAAGTCTTCATATACTGTACAATATAATCAGGAAAGCGTTATCGGGATCCTGCACAGAAGTCTTCATATACTGTACAGTATAATCAGGAGAGCGTTATCGGGATCCTGCACAGTCTTCATATACTGTACAGTATAATCAGGAGAGCATTATCGGGATCCTGCACAGAAGTCTTCATATACTGTACAGTATAATCAGGAGAGCGTTATCGGGATCCTGCACAGAAGTCTTCATATACTGCACAATATAATCAGGAGAGCGTTATCGGGATCCTGCACAGAAGTCTTCATATACTGTACAGTATAATCAGGAGAGCGTTATCAGCATCCTGCACAGAAGTCTTCATATACTGTACAATATAATCAGGAGAGCATTATCGGGATCCGGCACAGAAGTCTTCATAGACTGTACAATATAATCAGGAGAGTGTTATCAGGATCCTGAACAGAAGTCTTCATATACTGTACAGTATATTCAGGAGAGCGTTATCGGGATCCTGCACAGAAGTCTTCATATACTGTACAATATAATCAGGAGAGCGTTATCGGGATCCTGCACAGAAGTCTTCATATACTGTACAGTATAATCAGGAGAGCGTTATCAGGATCCTGCACAGAAGTCTTCATATACTGTACAACATAATCAGGAGAGCGTTATCAGGATCCTGCACAGAAGTCTTCATATACTGTACAGTATAATCAGGAGAGCGTTATCAGGATCCTGCACAGAAGTCTTCATATACTGTACAATATAATCAGGAGAGCGTTATCAGGATCCTGCACAGAAGTCTTCATATACTGTACAATATAATCAGGAGAGCGTTATCAGGATCCTGCACAGAAGTCTTCATATACTGTACAGTATAATCAGGAGAGCGTTATCGGGATCCTGCACAGAAGTCTTCATATACTGTACAATATAATCAGGAGAGCGTTATCAGGATCCTGCACAGAAGTCTTCATATACTGTACAATATAATCAGGAGAGCGTTATCAGGATCCTGCACAGAAGTCTTCATATACTGTACAATATAATCAGGAGAGTGTTATCAGGATCCTGCACAGAAGTCTTCATATACTGTACAATATAATCAGGAGAGCGTTATCAGGATCCTGCACAGAAGTCTTCAAATACTGTACAATATAATCAGGAGAGCGTTATCAGCATCCTGCACAGAAGTCTTCACATACTGTACAGTATAATCAGGAGAGCGTTATCAGCATCCTGCACAGAAGTCTTCACATACTGTACAGTATAATCAGGAGAGCGTTATCGGGATCCTGCACAGAAGTCTTCATATACTGTACAGTATAATCAGGAGAGCGTTATCGGGATCCTGCAGAGAAGTCTTCATATACTGTACAATATAATCAGGAGAGCGTCATCAGGATCCTGCACAGAAGTCTTCATATACTGTACAGTATAATCAGGAGAGCGTTATCAGCATCCTGCATAGAAGTCTTCATATACTGTACAATATAATCAGGAAAGCGTTATCAGCATCCTGCACAGAAGTCTTCATATACTGTACAATATAATCAGGAAAGCGTTATCGGGATCCTGCACAGAAGTCTTCATATACTGTACAGTATAATCAGGAGAGCGTTATCGGGATCCTGCACAGTCTTCATATACTGTACAGTATAATCAGGAGAGCGTTATCGGGATCCTGCACAGAAGTCTTCATATACTGCACAATATAATCAGGAGAGCGTTATCGGGATCCTGCACAGAAGTCTTCATATACTGTACAATATAATCAGGAGAGTGTTATCAGGATCCTGCACAGAAGTCTTCATATACTGTACAATATAATCAGGAGAGCGTTATCAGGATCCTGCACAGAAGTCTTCAAATACTGTACAATATAATCAGGAGAGCGTTATCAGCATCCTGCACAGAAGTCTTCACATACTGTACAGTATAATCAGGAGAGCGTTATCGGGATCCTGCACAGAAGTCTTCATATACTGTACAGTATAATCAGGAGGGCGTTATCGGGATCCTGCAGAGAAGTCTTCATATACTGTACAATATAATCAGGAGAGCATTATCAGGATCCTGAATAGAAGTCTTCACATACTGTACAGTATAATCAGGAGAGCGTTATCGGGATCCTGCACAGAAGTCTTCATATACTGTACAGTATAATCAGGAGAGCGTTATCGGGATCCTGCAGAGAAGTCTTCATATACTGTACAATATAATCAGGAGAGCGTTATCAGGATCCTGCACAGAAGTCTTCATATACTGTACAATATAATCAGGAGAGCGTTATCAGGATCCTGCAGAGAAGTCTTCATATACTGTACAGTATAATCAGGAGAGCGTTATCAGGATCCTGCACAGAAGTCTTCATATACTGTACAATATAATCAGGAGAGCGTTAACAGGATCCTGCAGAGAAGTCTTCATATACTGTACAGTATAATCAGGAGAGCGTTATCAGGATCCTGCACAGATGTCTTCATATACTGTACAATATAATCAGGAGAGCGTTATCAGGATCCTGCAGAGAAGTCTTCATATACTGTACAGTATAATCAGGAGAGCGTTATCGGGATCCTGCACAGAAGTCTTCATATACTGTACAATATAATCAGGAGAGCGTTATCAGGATCCTGCACAGAAGTCTTCATATACTGTACAGTATAATCAGGAGAGCGTTATCAGGATCCTGCACAGAAGTCTTCATATACTGTACAACATAATCAGGAGAGCGTTATCAGGATCCTGCACAGAAGTCTTCATATACTGTACAGTATAATCAGGAGAGCGTTATCGGGATCCTGCACAGAAGTCTTCATATACTGTACAGTATAATCAGGAGAGCGTTATCAGGATCCTGCACAGAAGTCTTCATATACTGTACAATATAATCAGGAGAGCGTTATCAGGATCCTGCAGAGAAGTCTTCATATACTGTACAGTATAATCAGGAGAGCGTTATCAGGATCCTGCACAGAAGTCTTCATATACTGTACAATATAATCAGGAGAGCGTTAACAGGATCCTGCAGAGAAGTCTTCATATACTGTACAATATAATCAGGAGAGCGTTATCGGGATCCTGCACAGAAGTCTTCATATACTGTACAATATAATCAGGAGAGCGTTATCAGGATCCTGCACAGAAGTCTTCATATACTGTACAGTATAATCAGGAGAGCGTTATCGGGATCCTGCACAGAAGTCTTCATATACTGTACAACATAATCAGGAGAGCGTTATCAGGATCCTGCACAGAAGTCTTCATATACTGTACAGTATAATCAGGAGAGCGTTATCGGGATCCTGCACAGAAGTCTTCATATACTGTACAATATAATCAGGAGAGCGTTATCGGGATCCGGCACAGAAGTCTTCATATACTGTACAATATAATCAGGAGAGTGTTATCAGGATCCTGAACAGAAGTCTTCATATACTGTACAGTATAATCAGGAGAGCGTTATCGGGATCCTGCACAGAAGTCTTCATATACTGTACAATATAATCAGGAGAGCGTTATCAGGATCCTGCACAGAAGTCTTCATATACTGTACAGTATAATCAGGAGAGCGTTATCGGGATCCTGCACAGAAGTCTTCATATACTGTACAATATAATCAGGAGAGCGTTATCAGGATCCTGCACAGAAGTCTTCATATACTGTACAATATAATCAGGAGAGCGTTATCAGGATCCTGCACAGAAGTCTTCATATACTGTACAATATAATCAGGAGAGTGTTATCAGGATCCTGCACAGAAGTCTTCATATACTGTACAATATAATCAGGAGAGCGTTATCAGGATCCTGCACAGAAGTCTTCAAATACTGTACAATATAATCAGGAGAGCGTTATCAGCATCCTGCACAGAAGTCTTCACATACTGTACAGTATAATCAGGAGAGCGTTATCGGGATCCTGCACAGAAGTCTTCATATACTGTACAGTATAATCAGGAGGGCGTTATCGGGATCCTGCAGAGAAGTCTTCATATACTGTACAATATAATCAGGAGAGCGTTATCAGGATCCTGCAGAGAAGTCTTCATATACTGTACAGTATAATCAGGAGAGCATTATCAGGATCCTGAACAGAAGTCTTCACATACTGTACAGTATAATCAGGAGAGCGTTATCGGGATCCTGCACAGAAGTCTTCATATACTGTACAGTATAATCAGGAGAGCGTTATCGGGATCCTGCAGAGAAGTCTTCATATACTGTACAATATAATCAGGAGAGCGTTATCAGGATCCTGCACAGAAGTCTTCATATACTGTACAGTATAATCAGGAGAGCGTTATCAGCATCCTGCATAGAAGTCTTCATATACTGTACAATATAATCAGGAAAGCGTTATCAGGATCCTGCACAGAAGTCTTCATATACTGTACAATATAATCAGGAGAGCGTTATCGGGATCCTGCACAGAAGTCTTCATATACTGTACAGTATAATCAGGAGAGCGTTATCGGGATCCTGCACAGTCTTCATATACTGTACAATATAATCAGGAGAGCGTTATCGGGATCCTGCACAGAAGTCTTCATATACTGCACAATATAATCAGGAGAGCGTTATCGGGATCCTGCACAGAAGTCTTCATATACTGTACAGTATAATCAGGAGAGCGTTATCAGCATCCTGCACAGAAGTCTTCATATACTGTACAATATAATCAGGAGAGCGTTATCAGGATCCTGCACAGAAGTCTTCAAATACTGTACAATATAATCAGGAGAGCGTTATCGGGATCCTGCACAGAAGTCTACACATACTGTACAGTATAATCAGGAGAGCGTTATCGGGATCCGGCACAGAAGTCTTCATATACTGTACAATATAATCAGGAGAGTGTTATCAGGATCCTGAACAGAAGTCTTCATATACTGTACAGTATAATCAGGAGAGCGTTATCGGGATCCTGCACAGAAGTCTTCATATACTGTACAATATAATCAGGAGAGCGTTATCAGGATCCTGCACAGAAGTCTTCATATACTGTACAGTATAATCAGGAGAGCGTTATCGGGATCCTGCACAGAAGTCTTCATATACTGTACAATATAATCAGGAGAGCGTTATCAGGATCCTGCACAGAAGTCTTCATATACTGTACAATATAATCAGGAGAGCGTTATCAGGATCCTGCACAGAAGTCTTCATATACTGTACAATATAATCAGGAGAGTGTTATCAGGATCCTGCACAGAAGTCTTCATATACTGTACAATATAATCAGGAGAGCGTTATCAGGATCCTGCACAGAAGTCTTCAAATACTGTACAATATAATCAGGAGAGCGTTATCAGCATCCTGCACAGAAGTCTTCACATACTGTACAGTATAATCAGGAGAGCGTTATCAGCATCCTGCACAGAAGTCTTCACATACTGTACAGTATAATCAGGAGAGCGTTATCGGGATCCTGCACAGAAGTCTTCATATACTGTACAGTATAATCAGGAGAGCGTTATCGGGAT
The DNA here is from genome assembly GCF_039654945.1 of Dendrobates tinctorius. Lineage (NCBI taxonomy): Eukaryota > Metazoa > Chordata > Amphibia > Anura > Dendrobatidae > Dendrobates > Dendrobates tinctorius. The sequence goes on along the minus strand of NW_027361788.1, from coordinate 27,010,313 downwards.
CCTGCAGAGAAGTCTTCATATACTGTACAATATAATCAGGAGAGCGTTATCAGGATCCTGTACAGAAGTCTTCATATACTGTACAGTATAACCAGGAGAGCGTTATCAGCATCCTGCATAGAAGTCTTCATATACTGTACAATATAATCAGGAAAGCGTTATCGGGATCCTGCACAGAAGTCTTCATATACTGTACAGTATAATCAGGAGAGCGTTATCGGGATCCTGCACAGTCTTCATATACTGTACAGTATAATCAGGAGAGCGTTATCGGGATCCTGCACAGAAGTCTTCATATACTGTACAGTATAATCAGGAGAGCGTTATCGGGATCCTGCACAGAAGTCTTCATATACTGTACAGTATAATCAGGAGAGCGTTATCAGCATCCTGCACAGAAGTCTTCATATACTGTACAATATAATCAGGAGAGCGTTATCAGGATCCTGCACAGAAGTCTTCAAATACTGTACAATATAATCAGGAGAGCGTTATCAGCATCCTGCACAGAAGTCTTCACATACTGTACAGTATAATCAGGAGAGCGTTATCGGGATCCTGCACAGAAGTCTTCATATACTGTACAATATAATCAGGAGAGCGTTATCAGGATCCTGCACAGAAGTCTTCATATACTGTACAGTATAATCAGGAGGGCGTTATCGGGATCCTGCACAGAAGTCTTCATATACTGTACAGTATAATCAGGAGGGCGTTATCGGGATCCTGCAGAGAAGTCTTCATATACTGTACAATATAATCAGGAGAGCATTATCAGGATCCTGAACAGAAGTCTTCACATACTGTACAGTATAATCAGGAGAGCGTTATCGGGATCCTGCACAGAAGTCTTCATATACTGTACAGTATAATCAGGAGAGCGTTATTGGGATCCTGCACAGAAGTCTTCATATACTGTACAGTATAATCAGGAGGGCGTTATCGGGATCCTGCAGAGAAGTCTTCATATACTGTACAATATAATCAGGAGAGCATTATCAGGATCCTGAACAGAAGTCTTCACATACTGTACAGTATAATCAGGAGAGCGTTATCGGGATCCTGCACAGAAGTCTTCATATACTGTACAGTATAATCAGGAGAGCGTTATTGGGATCCTGCACAGAAGTCTTCATATACTGTACAGTATAATCAGGAGGGCGTTATCGGGATCCTGCAGAGAAGTCTTCATATACTGTACAATATAATCAGGAGAGCATTATCAGGATCCTGAACAGAAGTCTTCACATACTGTACAGTATAATCAGGAGAGCGTTATCAGGATCCTGCACAGAAGTCTTCATATACTGTACAGTATAATCAGGAGAGCGTTATTGGGATCCTGCACAGAAGTCTTCATATACTGTACAGTATAATCAAGAGGGCGTTATCGGGATCCTGCAGAGAAGTCTTCATATACTGTACAATATAATCAGGAGAGCATTATCAGGATCCTGAACAGAAGTCTTCACATACTGTACAGTATAATCAGGAGAGCGTTATCGGGATCCTGCACAGAAGTCTTCATATACTGTACAGTATAATCAGGAGAGCGTTATCGGGATCCTGCAGAGAAGTCTTCATATACTGTACAATATAATCAGGAGAGCGTTATCAGGATCCTGCACAGAAGTCTTCATATACTGTACAATATAATCAGGAGAGCGTTATCAGGATCCTGCACAGAAGTCTTCATATACTGTACAATATAATCAGGAGAGCGTTATCGGGATCCTGCACAGAAGTCTTCATATACTGCACAGTATAATCAGGAGAGCGTTATCGGGATCCTGCACAGTCTTCATATACTGTACAATATAATCAGGAGAGCGTTATCGGGATCCTGCACAGAAGTCTTCATATACTGCACAATATAATCAGGAGAGCGTTATCGGGATCCTGCACAGAAGTCTTCATATACTGTACAGTATAATCAGGAGAGCGTTATCAGCATCCTGCACAGAAGTCTTCATATACTGTACAATATAATCAGGAGAGCGTTATCAGGATCCTGCACAGAAGTCTTCAAATACTGTACAATATAATCAGGAGAGCGTTATCGGGATCCTGCACAGAAGTCTTCATATACTGTACAGTATAATCAGGAGAGCGTTATCAGGATCCTGCACAGAAGTCTTCATATACTGTACAATATAATCAGGAGAGCGTTATCAGGATCCTGCACAGAAGTCTTCATATACTGTACAATATAATCAGGAGAGCGTTATCGGGATCCTGCACAGAAGTCTTCATATACTGCACAGTATAATCAGGAGAGCGTTATCGGGATCCTGCACAGTCTTCATATACTGTACAATATAATCAGGAGAGCGTTATCGGGATCCTGCACAGAAGTCTTCATATACTGCACAATATAATCAGGAGAGCGTTATCGGGATCCTGCACAGAAGTCTTCATATACTGTACAGTATAATCAGGAGAGCGTTATCAGCATCCTGCACAGAAGTCTTCATATACTGTACAATATAATCAGGAGAGCGTTATCAGGATCCTGCACAGAAGTCTTCAAATACTGTACAATATAATCAGGAGAGCGTTATCGGGATCCTGCACAGAAGTCTTCACATACTGTACAGTATAATCAGGAGAGCGTTATCGGGATCCGGCACAGAAGTCTTCATATACTGTACAATATAATCAGGAGAGTGTTATCAGGATCCTGAACAGAAGTCTTCATATACTGTACCGTATAATCAGGAGAGCGTTATCGGGATCCTGCACAGAAGTCTTCATATACTGTACAATATAATCAGGAGAGCGTTATCAGGATCCTGCACAGAAGTCTTCATATACTGTACAGTATAATCAGGAGAGCGTTATCGGGATCCTGCACAGAAGTCTTCATATACTGTACAATATAATCAGGAGAGCGTTATCAGGATCCTGCACAGAAGTCTTCATATACTGTACAATATAATCAGGAGAGCGTTATCAGGATCCTGCACAGAAGTCTTCATATACTGTACAATATAATCAGGAGAGTGTTATCAGGATCCTGCACAGAAGTCTTCATATACTGTACAATATAATCAGGAGAGCGTTATCAGGATCCTGCACAGAAGTCTTCAAATACTGTACAATATAATCAGGAGAGCGTTATCAGCATCCTGCACAGAAGTCTTCACATACTGTACAGTATAATCAGGAGAGCGTTATCGGGATCCTGCACAGAAGTCTTCATATACTGTACAGTATAATCAGGAGAGCGTTATCGGGATCCTGCAGAGAAGTCTTCATATACTGTACAATATAATCAGGAGAGCATTATCAGGATCCTGTACAGAAGTCTTCATATACTGTACAGTATAATCAGGAGAGCGTTATCAGCATCCTGCATAGAAGTCTTCATATACTGTACAATATAATCAGGAAAGCGTTATCGGGATCCTGCACAGAAGTCTTCATATACTGTACAGTATAATCAGGAGAGCGTTATCGGGATCCTGCACAGTCTTCATATACTGTACAGTATAATCAGGAGAGCGTTATCAGCATCCTGCACAGAAGTCTTCATATACTGTACAGTATAATCAGGAGAGCGTTATCGGGATCCTGCACAGAAGTCTTCATATACTGTACAGTATAATCAGGAGAGCGTTATCGGGATCCTGCACAGTCTTCATATACTGTACAGTATAATCAGGAGAGCGTTATCAGCATCCTGCACAGAAGTCTTCATATACTGTACAGTATAATCAGGAGAGCGTTATCGGGATCCTGCACAGAAGTCTTCATATACTGTACAGTATAATCAGGAGAGCGTTATCAGCATCCTGCACAGAAGTCTTCACATACTGTACAGTATAATCAGGAGAGCGTTATCGGGATCCTGCACAGAAGTCTTCACATACTGTACAGTATAATCAGGAGAGCGTTATCAGGATCCTGCACAGAAGTCTTCAAATACTGTACAATATAATCAGGAGAGCGTTATCAGCATCCTGCACAGAAGTCTTCACATACTGTACAGTATAATCAGGAGAGCGTTATCGGGATCCTGCACAGAAGTCTTCATATACTGTACAATATAATCAGGAGAGCGTTATCAGGATCCTGCACAGAAGTCTTCATATACTGTACAGTATAATCAGGAGGGCGTTATCGGGATCCTGCACAGAAGTCTTCATATACTGTACAGTATAATCAGGAGGGCGTTATCGGGATCCTGCAGAGAAGTCTTCATATACTGTACAATATAATCAGGAGAGCATTATCAGGATCCTGAACAGAAGTCTTCACATACTGTACAGTATAATCAGGAGAGCGTTATCGGGATCCTGCACAGAAGTCTTCATATACTGTACAGTATAATCAGGAGAGCGTTATTGGGATCCTGCACAGAAGTCTTCATATACTGTACAGTATAATCAGGAGGGCGTTATCGGGATCCTGCAGAGAAGTCTTCATATACTGTACAATATAATCAGGAGAGCATTATCAGGATCCTGAACAGAAGTCTTCACATACTGTGCAGTATAATCAGGAGAGCGTTATCGGGATCCTGCACAGAAGTCTTCATATACTGTACAGTATAATCAGGAGAGCGTTATTGGGATCCTGCACAGAAGTCTTCATATACTGTACAGTATAATCAGGAGGGCGTTATCGGGATCCTGCAGAGAAGTCTTCATATACTGTACAATATAATCAGGAGAGCATTATCAGGATCCTGAACAGAAGTCTTCACATACTGTACAGTATAATCAGGAGAGCGTTATCAGGATCCTGCACAGAAGTCTTCATATACTGTACAGTATAATCAGGAGAGCGTTATTGGGATCCTGCACAGAAGTCTTCATATACTGTACAGTATAATCAGGAGGGCGTTATCGGGATCCTGCAGAGAAGTCTTCATATACTGTACAATATAATCAGGAGAGCATTATCAGGATCCTGAACAGAAGTCTTCACATACTGTACAGTATAATCAGGAGAGCGTTATCGGGATCCTGCACAGAAGTCTTCATATACTGTACAGTATAATCAGGAGAGCGTTATCGGGATCCTGCAGAGAAGTCTTCATATACTGTACAATATAATCAGGAGAGCGTTATCAGGATCCTGCACAGAAGTCTTCATATACTGTACAATATAATCAGGAGAGCGTTATCAGGATCCTGCACAGAAGTCTTCATATACTGTACAATATAATCAGGAGAGCGTTATCGGGATCCTGCACAGAAGTCTTCATATACTGCACAGTATAATCAGGAGAGCGTTATCGGGATCCTGCACAGTCTTCATATACTGTACAATATAATCAGGAGAGCGTTATCGGGATCCTGCACAGAAGTCTTCATATACTGCACAATATAATCAGGAGAGCGTTATCGGGATCCTGCACAGAAGTCTTCATATACTGTACAGTATAATCAGGAGAGCGTTATCAGCATCCTGCACAGAAGTCTTCATATACTGTACAATATAATCAGGAGAGCGTTATCAGGATCCTGCACAGAAGTCTTCAAATACTGTACAATATAATCAGGAGAGCGTTATCGGGATCCTGCACAGAAGTCTTCACATACTGTACAGTATAATCAGGAGAGCGTTATCGGGATCCGGCACAGAAGTCTTCATATACTGTACAATATAATCAGGAGAGTGTTATCAGGATCCTGAACAGAAGTCTTCATATACTGTACCGTATAATCAGGAGAGCGTTATCGGGATCCTGCACAGAAGTCTTCATATACTGTACAATATAATCAGGAGAGCGTTATCAGGATCCTGCACAGAAGTCTTCATATACTGTACAGTATAATCAGGAGAGCGTTATCGGGATCCTGCACAGAAGTCTTCATATACTGTACAATATAATCAGGAGAGCGTTATCAGGATCCTGCACAGAAGTCTTCATATACTGTACAATATAATCAGGAGAGCGTTATCAGGATCCTGCACAGAAGTCTTCATATACTGTACAATATAATCAGGAGAGTGTTATCAGGATCCTGCACAGAAGTCTTCATATACTGTACAATATAATCAGGAGAGCGTTATCAGGATCCTGCACAGAAGTCTTCAAATACTGTACAATATAATCAGGAGAGCGTTATCAGCATCCTGCACAGAAGTCTTCACATACTGTACAGTATAATCAGGAGAGCGTTATCAGGATCCTGCACAGAAGTCTTCATATACTGTACAATATAATCAGGAGAGCGTTATCGGGATCCTGCACAGAAGTCTTCATATACTGTACAGTATAATCAGGAGAGCGTTATCGGGATCCTGCAGAGAAGTCTTCATATACTGTACAATATAATCAGGAGAGCATTATCAGGATCCTGTACAGAAGTCTTCATATACTGTACAGTATAATCAGGAGAGCGTTATCAGCATCCTGCATAGAAGTCTTCATATACTGTACAATATAATCAGGAAAGCGTTATCGGGATCCTGCACAGAAGTCTTCATATACTGTACAGTATAATCAGGAGAGCGTTATCGGGATCCTGCACAGTCTTCATATACTGTACAGTATAATCAGGAGAGCGTTATCGGGATCCTGCACAGAAGTCTTCATATACTGTACAGTATAATCAGGAGAGCGTTATCGGGATCCTGCACAGAAGTCTTCATATACTGTACAATATAATCAGGAGAGCGTTATCAGCATCCTGCACAGAAGTCTTCACATACTGTACAGTATAATCAGGAGAGCGTTATCAGCATCCTGCACAGAAGTCTTCATATACTGTACAATATAATCAGGAGAGCGTTATCAGCATCCTGCACAGAAGTCTTCACATACTGTACAGTATAATCAGGAGAGCGTTATCAGCATCCTGCACAGAAGTCTTCACATACTGTACAGTATAATCAGGAGAGCGTTATCGGGATCCTGCACAGAAGTCTTCATATACTGTACAGTATAATCAGGAGAGCGTTATCGGGATCCTGCACAGAAGTCTTCATATACTGTACAGTATAATCAGGAGAGCGTTATCAGCATCCTGCACAGAAGTCTTCATATACTGTACAATATAATCAGGAGAGCGTTATCAGCATCCTGCACAGAAGTCTTCACATACTGTACAGTATAATCAGGAGAGCGTTATCAGCATCCTGCACAGAAGTCTTCACATACTGTACAGTATAATCAGGAGAGCGTTATCGGGATCCTGCACAGAAGTCTTCATATACTGTACAGTATAATCAGGAGAGCGTTATCGGGATCCTGCAGAGAAGTCTTCATATACTGTACAATATAATCAGGAGAGCGTTATCAGGATCCTGTACAGAAGTCTTCATATACTGTACAGTATAATCAGGAGAGCGTTATCAGCATCCTGCATAGAAGTCTTCATATACTGTACAATATAATCAGGAAAGCGTTATCGGGATCCTGCACAGAAGTCTTCATATACTGTACAGTATAATCAGGAGAGCGTTATCGGGATCCTGCACAGTCTTCATATACTGTACAGTATAATCAGGAGAGCGTTATCGGGATCCTGCACAGAAGTCTTCATATACTGTACAGTATAATCAGGAGAGCGTTATCGGGATCCTGCACAGAAGTCTTCATATACTGTACAGTATAATCAGGAGAGCGTTATCAGCATCCTGCACAGAAGTCTTCATATACTGTACAATATAATCAGGAGAGCGTTATCAGGATCCTGCAGAGAAGTCTTCAAATACTGTACAATATAATCAGGAGAGCGTTATCAGCATCCTGCACAGAAGTCTTCACATACTGTACAGTATAATCAGGAGAGCGTTATCGGGATCCTGCACAGAAGTCTTCATATACTGTACAGTATAATCAGGAGAGCGTTATCGGGATCCTGCTCAGTCTTCATATACTGTACAGTATAATCAGGAGAGCGTTATCGGGATCCTGCACAGAAGTCTTCATATACTGTACAGTATAATCAGGAGAGCGTTATCGGGATCCTGCACAGAAGTCTTCATATACTGTACAGTATAATCAGGAGAGCGTTATCAGCATCCTGCACAGAAGTCTTCATATACTGTACAATATAATCAGGAGAGCGTTATCAGGATCCTGCACAGAAGTCTTCAAATACTGTACAATATAATCAGGAGAGCGTTATCAGCATCCTGCACAGAAGTCTTCACATACTGTACAGTATAATCAGGAGAGCGTTATCGGGATCCTGCACAGAAGTCTTCATATACTGTACAGTATAATCAGGAGAGCGTTATCGGGATCCTGCAGAGAAGTCTTCATATACTGTACAATATAATCAGGAGAGCGTTATCAGGATCCTGCACAGAAGTCTTCATATACTGTACAGTATAATCAGGAGAGCGTTATCAGCATCCTGCATAGAAGTCTTCATATACTGTACAATATAATCAGGAAAGCGTTATCAGGATCCTGCACAGAAGTCTCCATATACTGTACAATATAATCAGGAGAGCGTTATCGGGATCCTGCACAGAAGTTTTCATATACTGTACAGTATAATCAGGAGAGCATTATCGGGATCATGCACAGTCTTCATATACTGTACAGTATAATCAGGAGAGCGTTATCGGGATCCTGCACAGAAGTCTTCATATACTGCACAATATAATCAGGAGAGCGTTATCGGGATCCTGCACAGAAGTCTTCATATACTGCACAATATAATCAGGAGAGCGTTATCGGGATCCGGCACAGAAGTCTTCATATACTGTACAATATAATCAGGAAAGCGTTATCAGCATCCTGCACAGAAGTCTTCATATACTGTACAATATAATCAGGAGAGCGTTATCGGGATCCTGCACAGAATAATACATATACTGTACAGTATAATCAGGAGAGCGTTATCGGGATCCTGCACAGAAGTCTTCATATACTGTACAGTATAATCAGGAGAGCATTATCGGGATCCTGCACAGTCTTCATATACTGTACAATATAATCAGGAGAGCGTTATCAGCATCCTGCACAGAAGTCTTCATATACTGTACAGTATAATCAGGAGAGCGTTATCGGGATCCTGCACAGAATAATACATATACTGTACAGTATAATCAGGAGAGCGTTATCGGGATCCTGCACAGAAGTCTTCATATACTGTACAGTATAATCAGGAGAGCATTATCGGGATCCTGCACAGTCTTCATATACTGTACAATATAATCAGGAGAGCGTTATCAGCATCCTGCACAGAAGTCTTCATATACTGTACAATATAATCAGGAGAGCGTTATCGGGATCCTGCACAGAAGTCTTCATATACTGCACAATATAATCAGGAGAGCGTTATCGGGATCCTGCACAGAAGTCTTCATATACTGCACAATATAATCAGGAGAGCGTTATCGGGATCCGGCACAGAAGTCTTCATATACTGTACAATATAATCAGGAAAGCGTTATCAGCATCCTGCACAGAAGTCTTCATATACTGTACAATATAATCAGGAGAGCGTTATCGGGATCCTGCACAGAATAATACATATACTGTACAGTATAATCAGGAGAGCGTTATCGGGATCCTGCACAGAAGTCTTCATATACTGTACAGTATAATCAGGAGAGCATTATCGGGATCCTGCACAGTCTTCATATACTGTACAATATAATCAGGAGAGCGTTATCAGCATCCTGCACAGAAGTCTTCATATACTGTACAGTATAATCAGGAGAGCGTTATCGGGATCCTGCACAGAATAATACATATACTGTACAGTATAATCAGGAGAGCGTTATCGGGATCCTGCACAGAAGTCTTCATATACTGTACAGTATAATCAGGAGAGCATTATCGGGATCCTGCACAGTCTTCATATACTGTACAATATAATCAGGAGAGCGTTATCAGCATCCTGCACAGAAGTCTTCATATACTGTACAATATAATCAGGAGAGCGTTATCGGGATCCTGCACAGAAGTCTTCATATACTGCACAATATAATCAGGAGAGCGTTATCGGGATCCTGCACAGAAGTCTTCATATACTGCACAATATAATCAGGAGAGCGTTATCGGGATCCGGCACAGAAGTCTTCATATACTGTACAATATAATCAGGAAAGCGTTATCAGCATCCTGCACAGAAGTCTTCATATACTGTACAATATAATCAGGAGAGCGTTATCGGGATCCTGCACAGAATAATACATATACTGTACAGTATAATCAGGAGAGCGTTATCGGGATCCTGCACAGAAGTCTTCATATACTGTACAGTATAATCAGGAGAGCATTATCGGGATCCTGCACAGTCTTCATATACTGTACAATATAATCAGGAGAGCGTTATCAGCATCCTGCACAGAAGTCTTCATATACTGTACAGTATAATCAGGAGAGCGTTATCGGGATCCTGCACAGAATAATACATATACTGTACAGTATAATCAGGAGAGCGTTATCGGGATCCTGCACAGAAGTCTTCATATACTGTACAGTATAATCAGGAGAGCATTATCGGGATCCTGCACAGTCTTCATATACTGTACAATATAATCAGGAGAGCGTTATCAGCATCCTGCACAGAAGTCTTCATATACTGTACAATATAATCAGGAGAGCGTTATCGGGATCCTGCACAGAATAATTCATATACTGTACAGTATAATCAGCAGAGCGTTATCGGGATCCTGCACAGAAGTCTTCATATACTGTACAGTATAATCAGGAGAGCGTTATCAGCATCCTGCACAGAAGTCTTCATATACTGTACAATATAATCAGGAGAGCGTTATCGGGATCCTGCACAGAATAATTCATATACTGTACAGTATAATCAGGAGAGCGTTATCGGGATCCTGCACAGAAGTCTTCATATACTGTACAATATAATCAGAAGAGCGTTATCAGGATCCTGCACAGAAGTCTTCATATACAGTACAGTATAATCAGGAGAGCGTTATCGGGATCCTGCACAGAAGTCTTCATATACTGTACAATATAATCTTGTGGAGGGGCATGTCATACCTAGTTTATCCTAGTTTTTGTTTTTTTAAGGTTTATTCCCAAGATAGTAAGTTATCTTTTATCCATAGGTTTGGAAATACATTACTGCCTGCTGGGACCCCAGTGATCCTGAGAATGTGGCTCATTCAGAGATACGATTTACAGCAGCCACATGGATTATAGGAACCTACAGGCTGGAGATGACACATTGACATCTATTAGAGACAATTATTGGCATGCTCTGTGACCTATGCAGAGGTCATTGTACAGAAAAGAGGAGGAGGAGCGTTGTGACCAACAGGACATCAGACAGGAGGTGGCAAGAGCTGGGACATAGAAGGTTTGTCGCCACAATCGGGGGGGCACCGATGGACATACTGTATAACCGATGTTCAAATAAGTCCTCCTTCGTATGTTTGGTAGGATTTGAGTACTGCCCGGCCTCCTTTCTTATTCTTGGGCCTAGCTGATTGCCAATTAAAGGGGTTGTGTGATGACATCATAGATAACTTATACTGTAGATCAGTGGGGGGGGGTCCAACCTGCACCGATCGGCAGAATGGGGCAGTTTTATCTCAAGTAGCATGGAGCAGAAGTGCTCCATTCATTTTTTATTGGTCTGCCATAAAAAGTGAGTGCTGCGCTCGACAGCCCCATAGAAAATAAATGGAGCGGCGGTTGAACTTGCACACTACTACCCCATTCTGCGCATCATGCTGGTCCAAGCAGTCAGATCTCCATTGATCTATATGTTATCATCTATCTTGAGGATCAGCGATCACGTCTCTTCACCGGACAACTCCTGGTGATCAGAGTAATCTGAGATTGAGAGACTGATTGATGTGAAGTTTATTCATGACAACCCCATTGAAAAGACCGTTGCAGTTCTGCGGTGAATCCCAATCAGCTCGGAGTAAAATCTACTTACCAAATCTGAATGTCCCAAATTGATGTATGCATTCAAGTGTTCGCCAAAACGTACAGTAATGCACACTGTTGGGCTGGGTTCGCAGAAACCCTGTCCGTTTTGTTTTTCAGCTTCTGGGATTTTCGGAGCAAAATTAGAAAGCTTGGCAAGCTGACAGTCTTTGTACTATTCGTCTTACAATCCTGATTTCCTATCCAGAGGGGTGTACTGTAGCCCTTTAAGGTGTGAATGTAATATTTGCACACCCACTAGTTACACATACAGATGTATATATCTGTATGCGCTAGATTATGAGTCCAATGAGAACTGCGACCAATGTGAATATAATTTGCCGTGATCTATGTTAGCCCTATATATAGAAATACACAAAAATCTAAAACGATTATATATATATATATGAGAGGCATTTCCCGAACACATCATTGCAGCCAATCTATATGTTTAAACACTCATGTAAATGTCAGGAAGATGAATTGGGGCTGTGAACAGCTGTTGTCCTTCATGGACTCTCGGCACCTTGTCACCTCTCCAGACTCCTAGACCTAGGTCACATTACATCCTGGCCCCAAGCTCCTGCCTAATACGGTCAAAATGGCTACCAACCCTGTCTCCTTACAGGTTCTAAGTATGGATCACCCTCGTCTAGTATCACTATAGCTGCACATGCATGCACTCTAGTACCAAGGGCAGACACAGAAGAGGGCCACTGTGCAAGAACAGAATATGGACGCTTCGCAGTCAAATAATGTGTCTATGACAGAAGCTGTGCACTGCTTTGGAGGTAGCAGTGGCCCGCTTACCCCTTGGGCCCAGTGTAGCTGGACATGTTGCACAAGTGATATGTCCACCCCTGCCCAGTACATACCACTTACAAGCCAAAATAATGGGAACACATACTTGCCAGTTGCCAATGTGATAAAGGAAAATCTTTTTACTTAGATGCCATTTTAAGGGACATTATCATTTACCTTACCCCAGTATGTTACTGAGGATAGTACTGAAGAGGATCATCCACTTGCCATAAATATATATTTTACTAGCTGAAGAGCCCGGCGCTGCCGGGGCATAGTAACTAACTACGGTTAGTTATAACAAATTATAATGATTATATCTATATATATATATAAAGCTGAGTGTAGAGCCCCGCCCACTCTGCATAGCCACATTCACTATAATATCCCACATCCTCCCGTCAGCCAGAGCTACCGGACTACTACCCCTAATATCCCACATCGTCCCATCAGCCAGAGCCACCGGACTACTACCCCTAATATCCCACATCATCCTGTCAAAGCCACCAGACTACTACCCCTAATATCCCACATCATCCCGTCAGCCAGAGCCACCGGACAACTACCACTAATATCCCACATCATCCCGTCACAGCCGCCGTACTACTACCCCTAATATCCCACATCATCCCGTCAGCCAGAGCCATCGGACTAATACCCCTAATATCCCACATCATCCCATCAGCCAGAGCCACCGGACTACTACCCCTAATATCCCACATCATCCCGTCAGCCAGAGCCACCGGATTACTCCCCCTAATATCCCACATCATCCCGTCAGCCAGAGCCGCCGGACTACTACCCCTAATATCCCACATCATCCCATCAGCCTGGGGTCAGAACCAGAGCGCTGAGTGGAACGGTCCTAACTTCCATACCGGGGATCCCTTTAAGAGAGGCCTGGCATCAGAACCAGAGCGCTGAGTGGATTTGCCCTGACTTCCACACCAATGATCCCTTTAATAGAAGCCTGGGGTGAGAATCAGAGCGTTGAGGGATTTACCTTAACTTCCATACCGGAGATCTCTGTAAGAGAGGCCTGGGATCAGTACCAAAGCGCAGAGTGGATTTGCCCTAACTTCCATACCAGAGATCCCTTTAAGAGAGGCCTGGGGTCAGTACCAAAGCGCAGAGTGGATTTGCCCTAACTTCCATACCGGAGATCACTTTAAGAGAGGCTTGGGGTCAGTACCAAAGCGCAGAGTGGATTTGCCCTCACTTCCATACCAATGATCCCTTTACGCGGGGCCTTGGGTCAGAACCAGAGTGCTGAGTGGATTTGCCCTGACTTGCATACCGATGATCTCTTTAATAGAACCCTGGGGTCAGAATCAAAACGCTGAGGGATTTGCCCTAACTTCCATGCAGGAGATCCCTTTAAGAGAGCCTGGGGTCAGTACCAAAGCGCAGAGTGGATTTGCCCTAACTTCCATACCAATGATCACTTTAAGAGACCCTGTGGTCAGAACCACAGAGCTGAGTGGAACGGTCCTAACTTCCATACCGGGGATCCCTTTAAGAGGGAAGATGTGCCTACGGGATGGAGGATGTGTGATGGGGATATGGGCAGGGAAGGGGGGATTCATTTCTGTCATGTGCTCTCTGCTCCTTTCAGGGGTGCAGACAATGGCTGGGAGCTTATGTTCCCGGGGATGCTAGATTTCTCCCACCATGTCAGTGTCTGCTGAGGTGTTGTCAAGTGGGAAAACTTGCTCATAGCAACCAATCACAGCTCGGCTTCTTTTAACCAGCTCTGGTGAAATGAGAGATGCTTAGTGATTGGTTGCAAGGAAAACTGTTGCTCATAGCAACCAATCAGAGCACAGATTCTTTGAATAGCTCTGGTGAAATGAAAGATGCTTTGTGATTGGTTGGTTATACACACACACAAACATTCAGTTTTATATATATAGATTTACCTGGTGTAAATGCTGCTGTTCTCCTGAATCCGGCGATGTTTCTCTTTTGTCCCTGCTCCTCCCCGTTCCTGAGATATGGCCCTTTCTTTCCTGTATGTAACTTTTATCCAAATAGCCGTGTCTGAGTGAGTCTTATTGAGGATCACACCCTCGTGGCTAAAAAGACTAAACTTATATACAGGGAAGAAGGGGTCATATCTCAGGAACAGAGAGGTGCAGGAACAAACAGTGTTCAGTGCCAGATTCAGGAGGACAGCAGCATTTACACCAGGTATAAAAAGTTATATATTAGCGGTAAATGACAGGTCTCCTTTAAAGGGTCACAGTCACATGATGAGATAAGTAGTGTGCACACAGTCTATCTTACATAATATCGGTGACTCTCCTTCTTAGAGGGAGTGAAATGTCACACGGGAAGGTGAACCGATCCATTACCTGCTCCAGATAAAGGTAGTGTCACCTTACCCAAGATTTCACTGACTTTCTGGGTTCACAGAGCCCGATAAACATATTTATAATCTGCAGATCATTGCACACAAGTCACTGAACTTCTGAGCTCAGCTGATTGTTTGAGAAAACAATTAAAGAACTAGCGGCGGGAATGAGATTTAACTAAATCTCATTATCTTGCTGCAGAAATAATTCAGTGTGGAAATTGACCCCAGCTGCAGAAATCCACAATATGTCAATTTCGTTGGTCAGTGTGTATTTCAGATATTGCAATGCGGAAAATGTGCACATTTTTCGCAATGAAATCCTTAGCAGTATTTACATCTTTGGATTTCACTGAGGTTTTTACACTGCTGAAATTCTGCAGGAATCTTGGTTACATACCCGTAAGGCTGGTTTCACATTTGCGTATCTGTGATCTGCATAGCTCTGCATGTGTCAAGCGTACATAACTTTAACATGGTGTACACAGGGACATGCGTTTGTATGCTGATGCGTACGCATGTGTCGTTTCATGGTGTGTGGCGGGGCGCAGCGAATGCAACATGTTGCATTTTTTTGAGGCGTCAAATATGCACAGGCATGCACATGCGGATGAGTACGTAAAAAAAACGCATTACTGTCTATGGGAACGCATTGGTACGCAAGGACATGCATATGCATGCGTTCGAAACGCATGCGTACTTCAGAAAGAATATGTCCAGGAAGTTGTTTTCACTTCCACTCCTAATGTGTCCTCTGCCAATGTTTCTGAACCATTCCTCCAATTGACTGCCACTTCCCCTGTAACAACTTCCCCAACCACTCCTAGCCTACCTTCATAGACCAACACCCCCCGGTCCACAATGTAACTCCGTCCCACAGATCCCAAAAGTAAAGCGCTTTTTTTAAATTTTTTTGTTATTTGTCAAATTTCCTCTAATTATTATGTTTGTTAATAAAAATTCTTTTGGTTCACAACACCTGTTTCTTTATCTCTTTATTTAAACATGTGTGTATTGTTGAGTGAAGTATTAAGGCCTGTTTCACACATACGTATTTTTCATCAGTTGCAATCCGCGAAAATGGCGGGACACGGATCAGCAACTGTTTTGAAAGCAACGTGTGCTACCGGAGATAGAGAGAGAGGTGGTGTCCCGCTGGCCAGCATGCATCACTTTGTTTGACACCGACGAGCGACCTCGTTGGCAACTCAGAACTCAGGGACACAGGTGTGAGTCGTCAGAATAGCTGCTGTGTGCCATGGTCCCAACGACCGCCGAGGTCGGTATACTGATCGCCGGATCTTTGCTGGGTCGTTGAGTAGATCTGCCCGTTTGACAGCTTACTAACGACCATGTAGCGACGTACCAGCGATCCTTACCAGGTCGTATCGTTGTCAGGATCGCTGGAGCGTCGCTATGTGTAACGGGACCTATACAGTACAGGTGTTTATTATTAAAGGTACAGTCAAGGTGTTAGTATTAAAGTCAGCAAACATTACAGGTACATAACATTACAGGTCCATAACAATACAGGTCCATTTAACTTAACGGCTTAAACCATTTTGTCTTGCCATGCCACACGTCCAACATCCGAAACAAAGTAGGCAGCCAATTTATCCCTCATTTGGGCAACTTCCACTGTTATCCTCAGAGGGTGATCTTGGTAATCCTGCAATGTGGTTTTAATAGGTTCCTCAAGTTCTAAGTTGGGTCCCTCTTTTGCCAGGGTGTAATTGTGCAGAACAACACACGCTTTCACAACCTCAACAATTGTTTCAATTTTTAGATTGATGGCTGTTCCCAAAATGTGCCATTTAGATACCAGCAATCCAAAGGCACACTCCACAGTTCTTCGTGCCTTTGTCAGTCGGTAGTTGTAAATCCTTTTGGTGTGATTCAAGTCCCGACTTGAGTACGGTTTTATGAGGTTGGCACACATTTGAAATGCCTCATCCCCAACCACAACATTGGAAAATGGCTGTGGAAAATTGAAATTATTCCCATACAAACACTGGCCCATGTCAGAGTTTTTGAAAGTCTGTGAGTCATTTCCTCATCCAAATGAGCCAATATCCATGGCGACAAATCGACAGTCAGCATCTGCAATCGCCATGAGAACAATGGAAAAGTATTTGTTGTAATTGAAATACTCAGATCTACTTCCAGCAGGTTTCATAATCCGAATGTGTTTGCCGTCCACAGCCCCCAAGCAGCCAGGAAAATTACAAATGTCCTGGAATTTTGCAGCAATTTCCAGCCAGAGTTCAGTTGTGGATTGGGGAAGGAATTCTTCATGCAGAACGTCACATAAAGTACGGCAGGTGTCGCCAACAATCCCAGAAAGCGTGGACACTCCAATCTGGAATTGAAAATGTAGAGATGATGAGGTCTCTCCGGTAACCAGGAATCTGCCGAACAGAAAATGGAAAAAAAATTAAGTACATGGCTTTTATAACAACAATAATAATAATGACGTTTTTCAAAATTACATACCCCAGGGTCACCAACAGACTTTCCCCTGCAGGAATTGTTCGAGGTAGCTGTGTGTCCTGCCTGATGATGGATCCTCGGACACGAAGCAGCAAGTCATTAAAGCTCTGTTCTGACATTCTCGTGTACTCCAAAAACTTCTCCGGGTTTTCACGCAGCTCAGTGTACAAAGAGTGGTAGGCTCCATGGCTCTTTCAGACTTCAACGATGGGGTGTTGCCAATAGCAACGACGACGTCTTCTCTTGTCTTTCTCATCTTCTTTCTTCTTCACAAGCAAAAGCAAAGGCAAGAGCCAATTTCAATGACAAATAAAGATGAACAAGGAAGCTCTCCACGCTAAGATCCATCTTGAAGCTCGATACAGCAGCAAAAGACTAGGATTTCATCTGTGCAGTGTGTTTATATATAGAAATCCCATGAGACACGCCCATTGGGTGCCTGGTGTCATATCGAACGCATGAGCATAAACAACGCAAACGCATGCAAAAACGCATGCATACGCAGCATTTTTCCCCGTCATGCGTAAGATGATGCGAATAAAAAACTCTGCGTAAACATGCGTTTCGCATGCGTTTGTGCATGCGGATAATACGCTGTGGACTCAAACGCTAATGTGAACCTAGCCTAAGACAGATATAAGCTTCTAAGATTTATTCTTCAGGGTATGTTTCCACGGTCTGGAATCGGCAGTGTTTTAGACGCAGCACATGCCCGCTCTGTCCAAAGCGCTGCCAACTTTGTAAGTGCGGTGATTCCGCATGTGTTCATTGAACCGTACGGAATCACCGCATCCTATACATTAGACTGTGTTATTTATCTAGCGGAGACTGAGAGTCTCCGCAAGATAAATAGACATGCTGCGGTCTAAAAAGACGAGCTGCATACATGCTGCGGTCTAAAAAGACGAGCTGCATGTGCGTATACGCAGGTCTGTCACCTGCGTCTTTGAACACATAGTGGAGATGGAATTTCATAAAATCCCCTCCACTATGCTGTAACATCTGGCCGCCGCGTATTGGACATTGCACCTGTATGCAGCAACAAATTCGCAGCATTTCCTGACCATGAAAACATACCTTCACCCTTTTTTTATCTAATTATATATACCCTTGTTGATTTTGATGGACATACAGTATCACTTTTTCTAAAACGTATTATGGGTCATAGAGTTGAAGCAGCAGCAAAGTATGGACCATAAAGATATATACATTGTAAAATGTAATTTTTGTGCATATGTGGTATTTTTGGTAAATGACGTCACATACTAAAGTGCTTCTTCTCCTGGTGCATAAACAAAGAGTAAACCGCGGATGCACAACCATTAAACCGCGCATGCGCTAAGAGCAATTGAGCCCTTGTTATATGGGATAAATTCTGAGCATGATGTATAGCACGTAACCGAAAAAATAGCCAGAAGAGGAGTTTGAGCGCTACGTCACCCATAGCAAGAGTAAAACCGTCAGCAAACAAATAATAAGATGTACTATTAAACAGAACTTAAAAATATAAAAATTGATAATAGAAGATTTCCCTTTTCGGCGCTTCCGAAGGACCAGGATGGCTTGAAGTGAGGTAGTTTGCTCAGTAACAAATTTATTAGGACACTTATATCGTAGATAAGAACAAAACAACGCGTTTCAGCCCGCAATGGCCTTCATCGGGTATATGTGCACATGTTAAATAAATTTGTTACTGAGCAAACTATCTCTACTCATCTTGGTCCTCCAGAAGTGCCGAGAAGGGAAATCTTCTAATATCATTATATTCACATGCATACCTTGGACCAAGGCAGGCATAGTTCCTGTAATTGTGCTGCAGACCGGATGATTGCAAGGAGAGGATCTGCTACACAGATCATTTGAGTGCATATATAAGACATCCAAAGGGTGAGTGCAACAACATATATAATAACTTTTTTTCGCGGAATATACACCTACACTGAGATTCTGTGCCCCTTGTCTTCCCTTATATATATTTTTCTGATATACTTTTAAAATATAAAAAGTAGCCTTTAATAATTTGCAGGAAGGATATAAGGGGTATATAAAAAAAAAAGAACAGATTTTTTCCAGACTTTACCAGACAGGCCATAGACCTGAAACCGGACTCTCATCAATGAACAACAGATTGAATGAAATTGCCTAAATGTACTGTTGCATCATATAAAAATGAAATATAATATACAATAACTAAATATATGGCATAAAGTAAATAATAAAGCCATAGTGTAATAAAATATTGCATTTATTCTCTTTACGCAGAATGTCCTATGCCCTGTCCCACTTTATCCCTCTTTGTCCTTTCCGTGGATTTGACTTTGCTCTGGGCTTTGGCAGCTGGATGAATATTTATATACCGTAATCACACAGAGAAATATAATTACATCTTACAAGATATAAAATATCCCAGGCGTCATGTCACTGAAATAAATAATGTGCACGTAGACCTGGCTCATGGGAAGGCTATCAGAGATGCTTTATTAAGTAAAAATCTGGAAACATTTGGGTGTGCTTACCGCAATGTATAAAGGAATAGCGGGGGGGGGGGGGAAGATTTTCCAGCTCACCGCTTCTGCATCTTGTTAGTGCCTGGAGCACGGACCCGCTATGTCTGGGCATGAGGAATCCAAATGAAGTTGAATGTCCAGCTCAACAGCGTAGTGAAAAGCAAAATTTTATTCACCCCAGACACATTCCAAAGAGAGGATAAAACATCAGCATGACAGGTTACAAGTAGTCAGATCGACGCGTTTCTGGAGACCATGATTAAGGGAGATCATGATTAAGGGAGCTTGGTCTCCAGAATGCGTTGATATGACTACTTGTAACCTGTCATGCTGATGTTTTATCCTCTCTTTGGAATGTGTCCGTGGTGAATAAAACTTTGCTTTTCACTATGCTGTTGAGCTGGACATTCTACTTCATAAAGGAATAGCGTATAAGGCTGCGTTCACACGTCGCAGTTTTTTTGCGTTTTCGCAGCATTTTTTAACACGCGATTTTGCCACTAAAACGCAAACAGCATCCCATGCAATCCTATGGGATTCCGCAATGCTGTGCTAATGCTGCAGAATTACATCGCGGAAAAATACGCAGCAAGCTCATTATTTTGTGGAATTGCGGCGATCCCGCACCCATAGGATTGCAGTGTTCCGCTTACTTCCCGCATGTGGCTGTGCCCACCATGCGAAAAGTAAGCAGAACATTTGCGGATGGTACCCATGGTCGGGAGGAGAGGAGACTGTCCTCCAGGCTGTGGGTACCATATCCCTGTAAAAAATAGAATAAAAAATAAAAAATGGTGTTATATTCACCTTCCGGCATCCCGCGCAGTCTTCCCGGGCCTCAGCGACGCTTCCGTTCCCAGTAATGCCTTGCGAGACCTTTGATGACGTTGCGGTCTCGTGATAATGTAACAGTCCCTATTCCTCGCGAGACCGCTACATTATCACGAGTCTGCGACGTCATCAAAGGTCTCGCAAGGTATTACTGGGAACGGAAGCGTCACTGAGGCCTGGGAAGGTTGTGCGGGACGTCGGAAGGTGAATATAACGCCATTTTTTTTTTTTATTATTATTTTTAATATATCTTTTACTATTGATGCCGCATAGGCAGCCTCAATAGTAAAAAGTTGGTCACACTCGTCAAACACTATGTTTGACGAGTGTGACCAACCTGTCAATCAGTTCTACAAGCGAAGCTACAGATTGCTTGGAAAACGCTAGCATTCTGCAAGCTAATTACGCTTGCAAATCGCTAGTTTTTCCGCAGGAAAATTGCGGGAATTTAAAATGCGATTTTCCCATTAACTTCCGCGAGAGTTCCTCTACGTGTGCACATAGCCTAAGACAATTCCATAAGATAGAGAAATTGTAGGGTAAAATCTAGGATACATGGCAACTCCTTTCAAGAGTCTAAGTAATGCAAAAACCACCTGGAAGCCAAAACTTTCTCTTTACTGTCCATTTGATTTCATGGATTGACGCAGGAGGGAGACCAACCCCACATTTTGGAGAGAGAGGCGGACACAGGAGGTAAACCCATCCCGTTTTGGAGATAGGTGTGGGTCCCGTATGTGGTACCGACATCCAACAAATATTTATGGCATATCTTTTGACTCTGCGATGAATAACTCTTGTCAAACAGTCCCTTTTGAAGGTTTGTACAAGATTCAAAAACACGGTAGCCTTCTTCCAAAAACAGCGCCACTCATGTCTACTGTATATGTCTGGTACTGCTGTTCGGCCCTATTCACGTGAATTTGGTAATACCACACATAGCCCGGATACAATGCCATTATTTTTTGTAAGAACGCAGACATGATTTGTAAATTCGTACAATGCTTTTAATGGAAAACCTTTGAAGGCAAGGACCGACAGCTAAAATCCTACCCTGACTGCCATTCAGGAGTCCAATAAAAGTAGGAGACAACTTGTAAGTAATAAACAATGGCAGCTCTATACTTGTCGCATAGTTTTCTACCATATAGATATAACTAGGAATGTACAATATGCTGTACATTCTCACTTGTGAAATGTAAATGAAGACCAGAGAAGACATGTATGTGAGCCTAATGATTCCCAGCAGTTCTGTAGTACTGACTTCAGGGAATATCATTACCATAACCTGCAGGAATACTCTACGTGCCCACAAGGCTGCGCTCCGGAAACTCTGTCTCATTTGCATTTGTTTTCATCCCTGAGGAGATGTTAAAATCATTTGCAATTTTTTTTCGTAAATGACTAATAATTGACTAAAACAGTCATTTGCAGCTTAACTAGTAAATGTACAAACCTTACATAAATGGAGAATTCTTGTCTTTCTTTGACTGAGTCCTCTATATCATCCATTTATTCCCCCAACCTTACCTTACTCAAAACATTAATGCAACTCCTATCATCCCCCACCAATCAGTTGATATAAGAGGCAGCGCTGAGAGAGAAATTGCAAAGCTCTCTAGCATATCATACAAGGGAATGTGATAGCTTCTGTACCACTCGCAGCCACTACACAATGTACCTGCATATTACATTAAGGGATGATGCGCGTGCAATATATTTTTTTTGTACTCAATATGATATGAGTCCATTAGTTATTTAAGGGTGCGCTTGTTGTAGTTGGACGTTCCAACACACCAGCGTTGTTTCGCTATGTCTTACGCATACGTGGTAATGAATTTTCTGAGTGCTCCACGTTGATATATTAAAGCTCCTAAACATCGCACAAGCAGATGTCTCTTGTGCGCATGCGCTATTTTGTCATGGTTGACGTGTGCGCAGTCCACTCTAATTGTATCCTGCATTTATTATGCTCTTTGCATATTTGATGCTCTACACGTGCGTGTATTTGTAGACACACACTGAGTCCTGAATAGACAGATGTCCTTAAATATGTTTGCGCTACTACGTTATGTTCAACGCCTGCGCAGTTGATTTTGACTGCTTTCTGCAATCATAACCTCCATTATGTCTCTGATGCTTTTTGCATGCACCAAACTTTTTTTTTTTCCAACTGACCGAACTTTTCTTACAATGCCGTGAGTGAACATTAACAAGATGGCCGCGTCCATGCTCCTCCATGCGATTTCTCATGGTCTCCACTCGCACAGGTGAATAACATATCCAATTATGTGTGTGCATGGGTGTGTGTATATAGTTCACAAATACCAAGCAGCGCATGCTATTTTTTTCCCCTGAGGAATCCACAATTGTGGCGATACGCTTGGGAACCTATCCCACACTATCTTTCTCCCTACTGCCAGGGCCCTGGCTCAGACTCTAGGATCCACACTCACTCTGGTGTGTGAGCATACTTCAGCCCAGGAATGGGTTTGTTATCTTCCCTAAAATTATGTGCTGCTAGTTTCTATTCTTAGGCTATGTTGAGGGACCTACAGGCTTATTACTTTCTTCTCACATGCCTTTTTGTGTTTCTCTGGGCCCATATGGTACTATTGTTATGCACTTCATAGCCATTTAAGTTTTTTTGTCATCTTTTATAAAATCTGTGCGCCATTGGTATTTTTACCTTTTGCTATTGCTGAGAGACCTGCATTCAACAGGTTAAATTACTCTCTTCTCATACTTTTTTTTTTTCCTGTGGATCTCTGCGCCCACATGGTATTTCTCATGTGCACTTTATAGCCACTGAAGTATTATCTGATACTGCTACATATGTATTATATTTATGATGTGCAATACCTTTGACAGTGGCTTTATGTACTTATCTGGTTCTTTGGGAGATTAGTAGGTGTGGTAAGTCATTGCTTCTATAATAAGGCATGACTCATTGTAGGTCCTTTTTGTATTTTAAATGTTTTTAATATGCTTCGTGTGCTTTTTGTAATATTGTCTAATAGTGTCATTCTTTATATATACAATTGAGGTGCTTTTGTTTTTTTTTTTGTTTGTTTTTCCCCTTGCTCTTCTACACTACCCAACGTACCAACGTACGGCGCTGTACCACTCCCAGCACGCCACGGCACCTGCAATCAATTGATCGGTGGAGATGATCTTCACCAATCTCATACTGATGCCCTACATCTATCTGGTATTGATGATATCCTACAGATAGATTATTAACATTATAGACCGAGAAAAGCACTTTAATATTACGTTACATAAGATAATTTTAGCAATTGTGGAACTATTTAATCAAGGAGTCACCCATGGTTCATAAAAATATGTTGCTTCTGCTCCTTATTCCCTCATATTTTGTCAAGAAGGATTGTTCCTTTCTAGGGTGAAGAGTAAAATGTCACTGCTCTTCTCGGGAAATTAAAGATGTGAGGAAAACAAGGAAAAACTATATATCTGTCAAAATGCTGCTTCCCCCCCCCCCCCTATATAGTCTTGACAAGATACCACTTAGAGATTTTACTTTTTGCTCGTTTAGCAGATCAGTCTATGACCTCTATATATTAAAGAGGGCCGGTTACTTATAATAAATGTGGTGTTTTTTTTTTCTGGTATAAATGCCGCTGTTCCCCTGAATCCGGTGTAGGTTTTCTTTTATTTGTGTGCCTCTCCTTTCCTGAGATATGGTCTCTTCCTTAATATAAATCTAGTCTTGTTAGCCAAGAGGGTGGGATCCTTTGGTTCCTTCTGATGACCACACCCAGTTGGAGAACAACTAGATTTGTATACATATCTCAGGAACAGAGAGGCGCAGGAATAAAAGAAAAACAACTCCGGATTCAGGAGAATGGCGGCATTTACACCAGGTAAAAAAAATACATATTTGTAACAATTAACAGGTCTTTTATTAATAGGATGTATTGACAGGGGTCGTTTATACAGCACATTAACCTTTAATTCGTTGCGTGGGGTCAACTGAACCTAACTGACTTTGTTTTTGCCATTTTTCTGCCAAGTATGGAAGGTATATGGGTTTTTTTTTTTTTTTCCCCTGTAGCTTCCTAGCTCGGGCGCCCCTCCCTCTAGAGCGGCACTGACTACATGTGCCACAGCGAGGTGAGCGCTACCAATAGTGTAAGTATTTTGGGGCAGCTAACTGAAGATTAAACAGAGAACCCCTTTAACTAGAGAGGATGCAGAACAAGTTACTTATGTTCGTCTGTAGAAGAATCATGTTAAAAAGTCTTCCCCTTTTGGTTATCAGCGGATCGTACTAGAAACTTTAGAATATAATTGATTAGCAATTAGTACATGGCCGATTAAAGGAAAAAATGTCTAAAAATAGGTCAAGTCAGCCCTTCTTGATGTTCATGGGAAGAATTACACTAAATGCAATATGGTGCCTGCTGTAAAAGCGAAAATCTATAATAATCACCTAGCTTATAGGGCATTAGACAGTACAACACTGATCTGTTCAGTTTCCATATCTTCATGTCATGAACAGTGACGTCTGATGGAAATGTCAGTGACCCTATTGTAGGTCAATGGGATCTATCAGGATGTTTTTCAATCTGGATAAGACATAGATGTCATGACTCAAGAACAGAAACCTTGACGATTTTGTGAAAAGACTCTTCTTAATTTGCTAGTGGCCCCTATACTCCATTAATGGGGGTCCATACAGAGATGGATACATATAGTGTGTCATCTCTGAGGACACAAAGTTCCCATTCCTTGTGATATACAGATCCAGGAACCATGGGATAAAGAATCAGAGAAATCATCCCGACAAAGGGATTTGCAAAACAAAATGGTGTCCATCAACAAGCAACCAATGGCTAACTGTAGCTTCTAATAAAAATCAGCCATACGTTGACTGGTATAAAATAATTCATATTATCCACGTTCAGACTGTAGGGTCATTAAGGGAATGAAATCCTCGAGTCTTCTAAGACACGGCTCTGAGCAACAGGTGGTGGAGACAGATAAGTCAGCTCGCTGCACAAGTGACCCCGCTGTCCAGACAGCTCCTGCACCCACCATTAACCCTACTGAGGCTAATAGAGAATAATTCCCATTTAATGCAACACACCCCATAATTAAAGGGCAGCAATTATAAAAATTGTTAGCATATAAATGTCATCTGCATCAGGGCTTGTTAATTGTCCAACCCTGGAGCTGCTGCATTACTGACCTGTCTGCGCCTAAGCAAGGGGAACCCAAAGGCCAAGGATGAGAAGGCTCGGTGTCTTCAAGCAGCTGCCCCGGCTATTTTTGCCACTATATATAGCCATGTGCGGCGGTGCATGTCGGGATTGGGATTTCTTACCATATCACGGCCTATAAAGGACAGCAGGCTCTAAAGATGTGACCTGCATAATAATGTGAGAAGAGCGAGAGCAGGGAGGAGACAGAGGAGGGAAGAAATACTGAAAGCTTCATAGTACAGATAGGAGGGTTGTACAACTTCCTCTGCAGCCCGTTAACCCTTCTGGGTAGAACATCAAAGTAAATTTAGCAAAAAGGGGGAAAAAAAAAGAAAAAAATAAACAACAATATTACGAGTTCTCATATAATTTTTTTTCATTAGTACCATGTAGTATTATATCAATTTCTTATTTAATTTTTAGTATATATTTTTAATTCCATAGTCCCTTCTTGAGTTTTTCATTGCTTTTCTGTACATGGGGTATCCCGTACTGTGCATTCGTCACATGATCTGTCCAGACTAGTTATCCCCTAAATTTATGTGTCCTAATGAAACCCCGTACATTGGCCGAGTCTAGCACTGAATCTCTACAGTGCACGTGTGCAAATTATAGACCGCGCATGCGCAATCTGAGACACGTGGTGGATAACAGTGAATTGTATTTTGGAGCTCCTGACATGCCACATTTAAAAGAAAAAAAAAAAGAAAAAGAATGGCACCAGGTGCACAGGGTGGACAAAACAAAAATGTGAATAAAACCTGAGGTCTAAAAGCTAATGTTTCTCCTTGTGGAGAGTGACATACCGGCCCTGGCATGTCAATATAAAGCCGGGATCACACATGTGAGAAATTCGGACGAGTCTCACATCTTAATACCCGGCACTGCCGCCGACATTCAGGAGCAGAGCGTGCGGGCTGCATAGAAATACATGGAGCCGCATGCTTCTCTCCCGAGTGCTGGTGGCAATGCCAGGTACTGACGTGCGAGACTCGTCCAAGTTTCTCGCAAGTCTGACCCCGGCCTAAGGAAACTTATTTGCCGTGCAATGCTCCTCTGGGAAATTGAATATGCAAATTGCCTCTTTAGAGACAATAAAACCTGAATATTTCAGTTCTACTTTGTATTTTTAGAACTTATTAGGTGTTTTTTTTCAACTCCTGGAAAACACCTTTAATCATGAAGATCTGGTTTGGAACCACCTCAATGATTATTTTAGGAAATTGTTCAACCTGATATTCCCTAATTATCAGTTATTGCAGCTATAGCATCCTTCACTATAGTACTAAAGTACTCATTGAGGGTTTATCTTAATGCTTCATACTGGAAATTTGCCTACTTACATTTTTGGACCACACACTCATCACTCTATAGGGGGTTCCATCTGAACCCTCAGATTGATGGGATTTGGACCCCTTCCATCCCCCAGAAGGTTCCCATTCACTATAATGAGGCAGCAGAATTTACTTTGCACGCCGTCTGGCTTCCATTCCGGTGGTGTGCATCTATAGTCTGGTTGTCTATGATTTTGAGTCCACTTTGGTGTCTGACGGAACGGAAGCCAGATGGAGTACAAAGTGACAAATTGCCTCATTTATTGTACTGTCGCTTTTGAGGCTCTATCAAGGGCACAACTTATTTGGGCATTTATATGCTTTATATTGCTTTTTTTGGAAGTGCATTGAGCAGCAAGGTGGTGTGCTGGTAAAAGGGGGAAAAAAAAAAAAAACTCTTTTAAATCTTCTTCCTGAGCGAGTGTGAACGAGCTGCTGAGTGTGACCTGAGCGTAAGTGCGAACTGTGGTAAGTGTGTGACTTGAAATTCAGTGACTTTAGATTCAGGGCGTTTCCAAGGGAGGTCTTACTGAATTGCTGTTATATTAATACTTTTTTTTTTTTTTTTAATTTATTTTTGCTTATCTTATTGTCTGGTGCAATCCCCATTAGGATGTGCTCCACTATTGCCAATGCCATCCAGTGCACGTCTTGCCGCATGTATGAAATCCTTGAACAGCCGGTGGAGGGTGCATACTGCTGTGCGAGATGTGAGCACGTTGTGCATTTGGAAGCCCAGATACTGGATCTAAATGTGCAGCTGGCAACACTGAGATCCATAGACAATATGGAAAGGAGTCTTCTGCTCACTGAGCAGACGCTCAATGGGATAGATGAGGGGGGGGTGCTAGGTTGGAGCTGCAGGACAATGAAGCAGCTAGCTGGGTGACAGTTAGAAGGCGGGGTAGAGGGAAGAGCACCAGGGAGGCTAGTCCTGATCTGGCACACCCCAATAAGTTTGCTAAGTTGGCAGATGAGGGGAGTGTTAGTACAGGAGTAGCACTGTTGCAGCAAGGCATGTCCTCTGAAAGCCGGAGGAGTGTCTGCTCCAGTAAGGGGGGAAATAGGAGAGCAGGGCAGGCCAGACAGGTTCTGGTAGTGGGAGACTCAATTATTAGGGGAACAGATAGGGCAATCTGTCACAAAGACAGGGATCGTCGAACGGTGTGCTGCCTACCTGGCGCTCGAGTCCGACACATCGCTGATCGGGTTGACAGATTACTGGGAGGGGCTGGTGAGGATCCAGCGGTCATGGTGCACATTGGCACAAATGACAAAGTTAGAGGTAGGTGGAAGGTCCTTAAAGATGATTTCAGGGAATTAGGCTGTAAGCTTAAAGC
Organism: Dendrobates tinctorius; assembly: GCF_039654945.1. Taxonomy (NCBI): domain Eukaryota; kingdom Metazoa; phylum Chordata; class Amphibia; order Anura; family Dendrobatidae; genus Dendrobates; species Dendrobates tinctorius. The sequence goes on along the minus strand of NW_027361788.1, from coordinate 26,981,605 downwards.
AAGGACCTCCAAGGTGGTATTTTCGGAAATACTTCCTGTACCACGTGCCACGCCACGCATGTATGGGAATAAACATGCGAGAAATAGGAGGAAACCACTATGGCTAAATAGAGCTGTAAGGGGTGCAATAAGAGATAAAAATAAAGCATTTAGAGAATTAAAGCAAGTAGGTAGTGATGAGGCATTAAATAAATACAGAAGATTAAATAAATTCTGTAAAAAGCAAATCAAGACAGCAAAGATTGAGACAGAGAGACTCATTGCCAGAGAAAGTAAAAATAATCCCAAAATATTCTTTAACTACATAAATAGTAAGAAACTAAAAAATGATAGTGTTGGTCCCCTTAAAAATAGTCTGGGTGAAATGGTGGATGAGGATGAGGAAAAAGCCAATATGCTAAATGACTTTTTTTCAACAGTATTTACACAAGAAAATCCCATGACAGATAATATGATCAGGGATAAAAATTCTCCATTAAATGTCACCTGCTTAACCCAGCAGGAAGTACGGCGGCGTCTACAAATCACTAAAATTGACAAATCCCCGGGCCCGGATGGGATACACCCACGAGTACTGCAGGAATTAAGCACAGTCATAGATAGACCACTATTTTTAATCTTTAAAGATTCCATAATAACAGGGTCTGTACCACAGGACTGGCGTATAGCAAATGTGGTGCCAATATTCAAAAAGGGGACAAAAACTGAACTTGGAAATTATAGGCCAGTAAGTTTAACCTCAACTGTGGGTAAAATCCTGGAGGGTTTTATAAGAGATACTATACTGGAGTATCTGGAGAAGAATAACCTTATGACCCAATATCAACATGGGTTTACAAGAGACCGTTCCTGTCAGACTAATCTGATAAGCTTTTATGAAGAGGTAAGTTCCGGACTGGACCAAGGGAATGCAGTGGACGTGGTGTACATGGACTTTTCAAAAGCTTTTGATACACAAAAGGTTGATACATAAAATGAGAACAATGGGGATAGGGGAAAATATGTGTAGGTGGGTTAAGAGCTGGCTCAGGGATAGGAAACAAAGGGTGGTTATTAATGGAGCACACTCGGACTGGGTCACGGTTAGCAGTGGGGTACCACAGGGGTCAGTTTTGGGCCCGCTTCTTTTTAACATATTTATTAATGACCTTGTAGGGGGCATAGAGAGTAGAATTTCAATATTTGCAGATGACACTAAACTCTGCAGGGTAATTAATACAGAGGAGGACAATTTTATATTACAGGAGGATTTATGTAAACTAGAAGCTTGGGCTGATAAATGGCAAATGAGCTTTAATGGGGATAAATGTAAGGTCATGCACTTGGGTAGAACGAACAAGTTGTATAATTATGTGCTTAATTGTAAAACACTGGGCAAAACAGTCACTGAAAAAGACCTGGGTGTATGGGTGGACGACAAACTCACATTTAGTGGCCAGAGTCAAGTAGCTGCTGCAAAGGCAAATAAAATAATGGGATGCATTAAAAGAGGCATAGATGCTCATGAGGAGAACATAATTTTACCTCTATATAAGTCACTAGGGCGACCACACTTAGAATACTCTGTACAGTTCTGGTCTCCGGTGTATAAGAAAGACATAGCTGAACTGGAGCGGGTGCAGAGAAGAGCGACCAAGGTTATTAGGGAACTAGGGGGTCTGCAATACCAAGACAGGTTATTACACTTGGGGTTATTTAGTTTGGAGAATCGAAGGCTTAGGGGTGATCTTATTACAATGTATAAATATATGTAGGGACAATACAAAGACCTTTCTAATGATCTTTTTACTCTTAGACCTGTGACGGGGACAAGGGGGCATCCTCTACGTCTGGAGGAAAGAAGGTTTAAGCATACTCACAGACGCGGATTCTTTACTGTAAGAGCAGTGAGACTATGGAACTCTCTGCCATATGATGTTGTAATGAGTGATTCACTACAAAAATTTAAGAAGGGACTGGATGCCTTTCTGGAAAAGTATAATATTACAGGGTATATACACTAGTCTCCTTAATATTGCGTTGATCCAGGGAGCTAGTCTGATTGCCGTATGTGGAGTCGGGAAGGAATTTTTTTCCCCAATGTGAAGCTTACTGTTGCCACATGGGTTTTTTTTGCCTTCCTCTGGATCAACATGTGAGGGCAAGTTAGGATAGGATATGGGTTGAACTAGATGGACTCAAAGTCTCCCTTCAACCTTAATAACTATGTTACTATGTATATGGATTCCCCGATGAGTCACAAACATGTGGCCCAAATGTGACGTGAACAGTCCCTTAGATCCCTCAGGGGTTGTCATCCAAGTTATCTGCCTTTATGAATGGTAACCTCCCCCACTTGCTTTGCAGCAATATATCCTTTTACCCATATTATTACAGCTCATCATCTTCTGACTTTTTTTTTCTCCCTTTTTCCTGAATCCTTTACTCTAATAAAGCTAAAATAGGAGCCGCTCACTGGCGTAGCGTGGGGGGGGCGGGGGGGGCGGTCCGCCCCAGGCGGCATGTGTGTGGGGGCGGCGCGGCAGCAGCAATTCCACCCTGCAGTGCAGTGCAGCGGCGGCCAGGGAGCGATGCGATCACGGCAGCTCCGCTGCCTGCAAGAGTGAATAGCAGGAGCGGAGCGGCAATGGTCCGTCCTGCTTCCTGCCCGGAGGCCGCGCTTCCTGTTTCACACAGAGGAGCGCCGCTGAGTGACGTCATCATTCAGCGGCCGCTGCTGTGTGAGGGAGGAAGCGCGGGCGATGCTGCGGACAGGTGAGAGGAGAGAGGTGGTGTCTTGTGTGTATGTATGTATGTATGTCTGTGTGTGTGTGTGTGTGTGTCTGTGTGTATGATGGAGCAGGCAATGATGGGAGTGATGGTCTAGAAGGCAATGATGGGGTGATGGAGCAGGCAATGATGGGGTGATGGAGCAGGCAATGATGGGGTGATGGAGCAGGCAATGATGGGGTGATGGAGCAGACAATGATGGGGTGATGGAGCAGGCAATGATGGGGTGATGGAGCTGGCAATGATGGGGTGATGGAGCAGACAATGATGGGGTGATGGAGCAGGCAATGATGGGGTGATGGAGCTGGCAATGATGGGGTGATGGAGCAGGCAGTGATGGAGCAGGCAATGATGGGGGTGATGGAGCAGGCAATGATGGGGTGATGGAGCAGGCAATGATGGGGTGATGGAGCAGGCAATGATGGGGTGATGGAGCAGGCAATGATGGGGGTGATGGAGCAGGCAGTGATTGGGTGATGGAGCAGGCAATGAGGGGAGTGATGGGGGTGATGGAGCAGGCAGTGATGGGGTGATGGAGCAGGCAATGATGGGGTGATGAAGCAGGCAATGAGGGGAGTGATGGGGGTGATGGAGCAGGCAATGATGGGGGTGATGGAGCAGGCAATGATGGGGTGATGGAGCAGACAATGATGGGGTGATGGAGCTGGCAATGATGGGGTGATGGAGCAGGCAGTGATGGAGCAGGCAATGATGGGGGTGATGGAGCAGGCAATGATGGGGGTGATGGAGCAGGCAATGATGGGGGTGATGGAGCAGGCAATTATGGGGTGATGGAGCAGACAATGATGGGGGTGATGGAGCAGGCAGTGATGGGGTGATGGAGCAGGCAATGAGGGGAGTGATGGGGGTGATGGAGCAGGCAGTGATGGGGTGATGGAGCAGGCAATGATGGGGTGATGAAGCAGGCAATGAGGGGAGTGATGGGGGTGATGGAGCAGGCAATGATGGGGGTGATGGAGCAGGCAATGATGGGGTGATGGAGCAGACAATGATGGGGTGATGGAGCTGGCAATGATGGGGTGATGGAGCAGGCAGTGATGGAGCAGGCAATGATGGGGGTGATGGAGCAGGCAATGATGGGGTGATGGAGCAGGCAATGATGGGGTGATGGAGCAGGCAATGATGGGGTGATGGAGCAGGCAATGAGGGGAGTGATGGAGCAGACAATGATGGGGTGATGGAGCAGGCAATTATGGGGTGATGGAGCAGACAATGATGGGGGTGATGGAGCAGGCAGTGATGGGGTGATGGAGCAGGCAATGAGGGGAGTGATGGGGGTGATGGAGCAGGCAGTGATGGGGTGATGGAGCAGGCA